>NC_037353.1:46510976-46812309 GCF_002263795.3 Bos taurus
CCCAGGGGACATTCTAGTACCAAGCATCATCACAAACAGTCTCTCCCCTCCCCTGCTTGGGGGGGAGGTGGGTGGAGGCTTAGATTAGATTCCCATCCAGGCAGTTTCTTTACCTCTTTCCTTTGATAAATGTTGAGATCTGGAGCCTTTCTTTGCAAACAACTCTGAGAAGAAATTAACGAAGACTAGAGGCAATGGGTGTTACTTCTTAGCTTTCTAAGTCACAGAGCAGGTGCTTGCTGTATGGGTGGTTCACGGGGCAGAGTGACCGGGGCTGGTCCAAGCCAGGAGGGAGGGAGGCGTCAGCTTTTGGGACGGTTCTTCCCCAAAACCAGCAGGACGTGCTCCTTCTGTGCACAGACCTGCCTTTCCCGGAGCTGGTTCGGGCCTCCTCCCCACTGAACCGATGCCCCATTGGTCTGGTCCTCTCACCAGTTTGGTCTTTCTATAGTTACAAGTGGTGTGACGGGTGTGGATTCGGGTCCTGTGACTTCCTGATTTATTTTCTGATTCTGGGCCATGCTTTCCTTCTTTTTGTTCTTTCCTTTGACTGAACTTTTGGAAGGATTTCCAAAATCTGTTTCTATGGAATGAATGTGAAAAGTGAAAGCGTCAGTCGGTCAGTCATGTCTGACTCTTTGCGACCCCATGGACTGTAGCCCACCAGGCTCCTCTTATCCATGGGATTCTCTGGGCGAGAATACTGGAGTGGGTAGTCATTCCCTTCTCCAGATGGAATGTATATTTCTTGGGCTATCAGTAGGGTTTAAGAGAACAGGGTGTGTGGGGCTGTCAGTTTGGGAAAGTATGTTTTTAAACTGGGTGAAACAGCTTTTATGCCCGGACTTGAGAGGCTCTGCCAGGCCTCGAGAACCATCACAAGACTTGTAAGGGTAGATACCTTCCCAGGGTCGGGACCAGGGGAACCTAACGGGAGGGGATCTTTCTGGCCTCACTTCTTCAGGACACACTGCCAGGAAGGCTCCTGTGACAGCATTGTGAGGTTTCTTGAGTTCTTCATCTTGATCAGTGTTAGAAATGATTTCACATCCACTCAGTCGCACCACAGCCTTTTTATTGTGATTTATCAGTAAAATCGTTTCTCTTAGGTTCTTCCGAGGTCATCCACGAGCCAAGTTTCAGTTGCTCTTATGAGTGACTTGTACTAATCTCAAATAACAAGCTGGTGCACACTGGCTCCTAACTTTACGAGAAGAGCTGTCAGTACCTTGGCGGGTTGTTGTTGCTGTTGTTGTTGTTTTTTATGAATATTTAAAAGCCAGAAGGAATTCTTGTTGATTACTGAAAAAGTTAGGGGGTGGAGACGTTTGGTTTGGGGGTAATTTTGTTGGTTGTTGTCATACAAGTTTTACATGTGTTGCTAGTTTTTGAAGTTACAGTGTAGCCAAACGCACCACAAGCTGAAAATACACTGAAGTGATTTAATTATTCCTTTATGATTTAAAAGGCTTGACTTGAAGATTATTAGTTTATGGGCCAGTAGTTGGCTCTGTGGTAGAGAACCTGTCTGCCAATGCAGGAGGTGTGAGTTCAGTCTCTGGGTTGGGAAGATCCCCTGGAGGAGGAAATGGCAATCCACTCCAGTATTCTTGCCTGGGAAATCCCATGGACAGAGGAGCCTGGCATACTACTGTCCATGGGGTCATGAAGAGTCAGACATGACTGAGCGTACATGCATAGAGGTAGAAAATGTAGACATTTGGACAGAATTAAAAACTGATTATTACTCTTACTGCCTCTATCATTTGAAAATAGCACTCAATTGAAAAAAAAGAGCATTATGAAAACAGATATGTCTGTAAAGAAAACCCCTTTGATTTTGTTGTTGAGCATTGGAATGCTAGATCACCCACCGAGTCCTGGGCTTCTCCATCTGCAAATTAGGGGTAAAACTGAACACTTGTCATACAGTGTTGCTGTGGAGAATAAATTATATAATACTCTTAAATGCTTAGGAGGACATCTAAAACTTAGAAAATGCTTGTTAAATGCTCAGATCTCGCTCCTCTGAGAGTTGTTTTATGGGTCACTTTTAATCTGTTTCGAATACATTTCACAAATATGCACATACTGATAATTTGTGAACCCAGCTAAAAAGAACCCAAATATCCACTTGTATATTTCTGCCCCAGTTAAGAAATGAGATACTGTAGTCGTCTGAATTTGTTGATGTGTGTTTCCGTTCCAAACAGGAAGCTGACGAAAGTTTTGCGGAACTATGTGGACAATGCCGAGAAGCCGGGAATAAGTGACCAGCTGTATAAAGCCATGAAGGCTTTAGAGTACATCTTCAAGTTCATCGTGCGTTCCCGGATCCTGTTCAACCAGTGCGTGTCCCTGTGCCAGCTCTCCAGAGGGCTGGGAGGAGACTCTTTTCTTCCTTCCTTCCTTCCTTCCTGCGTCTTCTCCCTTCCCCTGCCTCGTTCTTCTTTGCCTCTCTCTCCTCCTCCCCTTCCTTTCCCTGCGGTCTAGCAGAACATGGCAGTTAACAGACAGCAATTCTGGGCTGGAGCTGTCCACGCTCACCCTAACTGCTCCCCAGTGGAGTAAAAGGCAAGCTCTCTGAGTTTGAGTCTTGAGCCCTGAGTCTGAACTGTATGCCTGTGAGTCAAACATTGTCTCCTGAAAGCATTGGCATTTTGTCCGACACAGTACAGACTGAACACCCAGAGTTCTACAGTTCTTTTCAGTGTTATTTTACAGAGGAAAAAAACCCCTTGAAGAACACACAAAATTAAAACAAGCCACATCAACAATAATAAACAGCAAGGTAAATTAACTCACCTGGGAAGGTGGTGGGGCTTCCGCCCTCTTTCCTTCAACTAGAATCATGTTTTGTTTCTGGAGAGAGGTTCCTATACACGAAATGGCCTTGTGCATGGACATTCAGTGTTTTAACTTAGGGATGTGTTTCATGGATTATCTGGGCAAATTTATGAGTTGTTTTCAAACTTTAAAGTGGATTGGGGTATTTCCGATCCACTTTAAAATAATGACTTCATCATTTTATAGAGAACATTAGTGTTTTTTCCTAGATATCTATAGATGAAAGAATGGGGCTAAAATAAATGAGGTTTCAGTCGGTCCACAACGTTTAGCTCTGAATGCAGAGAGGAGAAGCAGGGGTAGGTGGGACGCTGGGGCGTTGAAGCCGACTCCCGCTGCTGCTGTTTGCGGAGGCTCCTGCTTAGGGTGCCCTACAGTGGGTGATGCTGCTCCTTGTCAGTTATGGGAGGGTGATATTCTTGTGTGAGTCCGAAACACAGAGATGGAGTTTAAGAATCAGTGTCCCTCTGATTCACAGAGTACATGTCGCCTTTAAAAGCACAGCCCTCTTGAAATGTATCAGTGAATATGGGGAATTGAGGGAGTGTGGACCCAAGTCGGTACCTCCTTATTGACTCTTCATTTTGTTGGCCTGAAGTTGGCTTTCCAGAACAGCCAGGGAGAGAGGGGAGGTATTCACGAACCAGTCTCGTGTACCCTGTGGGGCACGTAAGCCAGAGGAGCAGGAGACTGTGTGTAGAGCTGTAAGAGTCACAAACGGGGTGGTGCCCTCCACTGATCAGTGGCCACAGCCCCTGTGTTACTGGACAAGGATGGCCTGTGCTGTGGTCATTCTACGGTTCCTGTGAGTTCAGACCCGTGGTTTGAGGCCGTCATGCTCTGCTCCTTGACTGAAGAATACACTCTTTTACTTTGCTTATCATGGATAGGTGTGAATCTTGATGAGGGTCACGAAGCTTTCTGTTTTTGTCAGGGTGAAACCTGTTGATGATTTTCTCACTGTCAAGGTGTGAAAGATGACTAAGAAAGTAGGGTGTTTTTTTTTCTCTGTATTTTATCATATTTTTCAGTAAAATTGCTTCTACAAAAAGGAACTTTTTGGAAGCCCATGGTAGAGACCTAACAAAAGCAGAAGATATTAAGAAGAGATGGCAAAAATACACAGAAGAACTGTACAAAAAAGATCTTCACGACCTAGATAATCATGATGGTGTGATCACTGACCTAGAGCCAGACATCCTGGAATGTGAAGTCAAGTGGGCCTTAGAAAGCATCACTACGAACAAAGCTAGTGGAGGTGATGGAATTCCAGTTGAGCTATTCCAAATCCTAAAAGATGATGCTGTGAAAGTGCTGCACTCAATATGCCAGCAAATTTGGAAAACTCAGCAGTGGCCACAGGATTGGAAAAGATCAGTTTTCATTCCAATCCCAAAGAAAGGCAATGCCAAAGAATGCTCAAACTACCGCACAGTTGCACTCATCTCACACGCTAGTAAAGTAATGCTCAAAATTCTCCAAGCCAGGCTTCAGCAGTATGTGAACCGTGAACTTCACGGTTTTAGAAAAGGCAGAGGAACCAGAGATCAAATTTCCAACATCTGCTGGATCATGGAAAAAGCAAGAGAGTTCCAGAAAAGCATCTATTTCTGCTTTATTGACTATGCCAAAGCCTTTGACTGTATGGATCACAATAAACTGTGGAAAATTCTGAAAGAGATGGGGATACCAGACCATCTGATCTGCCTCTTGAGAAATTTGTATGCAGGTCAGGAAGCAACAGTTAGAACTGGACATGGAACAACAGACTGGTTCCAAATAGGAAAAGGAGTTCGTCAAGGCTGTATATTGTCACCCTGCTTATTTAACTTATATGCAGAGTACATCATGAGAAATGCTGGACTGGAAGAAGCACAAGCTGGAATCAAGATTGCCAGGAGAAATAACAATAACCTCAGATATGCAGATGACACCACCCTTATGGCAGAAAGTGAAGAGGAACTCAAAAGCCTCTTAATGAAAGTGAAAGTGGAGAGTGAAAAAGTTGGCTTAAAGCTCAACATTCAGAAAACGAAGATATGGCATCCGGTCCCATCACTTCATGGGAAATAGATGGGGAAACAGTGGAAACAGGGCTGACTTTATTTTTCTGGGCTCCAAAATCACTGCAGATGGTGACTGTAGCCATGAAATTAAAAGACGCTTACTCCTTGGAAGGAAAGTTATGACCAACCTAGATAGCATATTAAAAAGCAGAGACATTACTTTGCCAACAAAGGTCCATCTAGTCAAGGCTATGGTTTTTCCTGTGGTCATGTATGGATGTGAGAGTTGGACTGTGAAGAAGGCTGAGCGCCAAAGAATTGATGCTTTTGAAGTGTCGTGTTAGAGAAGACTCTTGAGAGTCCCTTGGACTGCAAGGAGATCCAACCAGTCCATTCTGAAGATCAGTCCTGGGATTTCTTTGGAAGGAATGATGCTAAAGCTGAAACTCCAGTACTTTGGCCACCTCATGCAAAGAGTTGACTCATTGGAAAAGACTGATGCTGGGAAGGATTGGGGGCATGAGGAGAAGGGGACGACAGAGGATGAGATGGCTGGATGGCATCACTGACTCGATGGATGTGAGTCTGAGTGAACTCTGGGAGTTGGTGATGGACAGGGAGGCCTGGCGTGCTGCGATTCATGGGGTCGCAAAGAGTCGGACACGACTGAGCGACTGATCTGATCTGGTCTTGCTTTTATTTAGAGGCTTCCCTGGTGGCTCAGGTGGTAAAGAATCTGCCTGCAATGCAGGAGACCCAGGTCTGATCCTTGGGTTGGGAAGATCCCCTGGAGAAGGGAATGGCTACCCACTCCAGTATTCTTGCCTGGAGAATTCCATGGATGGTGGAGCCTGGTGGGCTACGGTCCATGGGGTTGCAGAAGAGTCAGACAAAATCTTGCTTTTATATGTGTCCCACTAATTTTAAATCTTTGATTACTCTAAAATAACATCGACACTAAGGTGAGAGGATGAACTTGAAAGAGTGGAACAATCAGGTGGTGTGGATTATGTCATGTTTTATGTGAAAAAATTTTCATCATGTACAATTTGTGATCAGTATGGCCCTGGGTCAGGGATTCATTGATGCCCGGCATCTCCTTTTCAAACACACTGCTGATTTTCCTTCTCATTCAGAGATTAATAATGAAAAGAAAGGTATGTTCAAGGTCAGTGTGTTCCTGCTATTGTTGTAAATGCTATAATCTTTTACAAAATAATGCTGCTTAGAAAAGATTGGGGTCACCCAAGTGGACCAGTGGCAAATTGTTTCTCTCTGTTTCTCCTTAATCTCTTTCAGCCTGAAAATACAAATGGTGTGCGATCTTGGGACCATGGTCTTGTAAATAGCACTGAGTTTGATTGATCTTCTTGGGGTAGCAGTATGACTGGCTACATGTTAGAGAAACAGATGAGGTTCGCTTGTTTCCCTAACATGGCGTGGAACCCAGAGGAAGAGTCTGGAGCTTGTGCACTTGGTCTCTGCTTACTTATTTCATCCTTGGCTCCTTCTATCTCTCTGCCCCACTGTCCTTAGGAATCTCTGTCTGTCTCATGGCCCCAAAGTGGCTCCTGCTCCTCCTGGTGTCAAGACCTCACTGCAGGCTGCAGAGAAGGCAAAGTGGATGTCAACAGCTCTTTCAGTTACTTTCCTTAAGGAACATTGTCCCCACTGCCTACAGTGGGTCATGTGCTTCCCTCCTATTGGCCATCCTAGATGCAAGGGAGATGGGAAAGAATTTATTGATGCTGGTGGCTCAGATGGTAAAGCGTCTGCTCACAATGCAGGAGACCTGGGTTCGATCCCTGGGTCAGGAAGATCCCCTGGAGAAGGAAATGGCAACCCACTCCAGTACTCTTGCCTGGAGAATCCCATGGACAGAGGAGCCTGGTAGGCTCCAGCCCATGGGGTGGCAAAGAGTCAGACACGACTGAATGACTTCACTTTTCAACAAAATCAGATTTCCTTTAGTAAAGTAGTGAAGGAGAAGTATATATTGAATGGGCATTGACACTCTTTCTCATACCTTTAATCAGGAATTCCTGTTACCTGCCAGCGTAATATCCCTAACTTATCTCAGGTTAGTAACGCAGTGCAGTGGGTACAGAAGTGTCCAACTCTTTGCAACCCCCTGGACTGTAGCCCACCAGGGTCCTCTGTCTGTGGAATTTTCCAGGTAATAATAGTGGAGTGGGTTGCATTTCCTGTTCCAGAGGATCTTCCCGACCCAGGGATCGAACCTGCATCTCCTGCATTGGCACAGGGATTCTTTACCACTGCGCCACCTGGGAAGCCCAAGCCCCAGCTTTGTAAATCCCATGTAATTAGGCCCCTGACAGCCTTTCTTCCTCGTTAGTTTTGGGGTCACTCTGTGAGACTCCGGTCTCCACTCTCTCTTTGACTTTGAGCCACTGAGCCCTAAGTGTCGCACAAGGGTGATTCAGTCCTATTGTGTCATGGAAATGGAGCGGAATACTGAACAGACCCTTGCCCGCGGCCTCGGCAGTGCCTTATGTCTGGACAGCCTTAGGAATGCCTTTGTTTTGGCCCTCGGCCACTCGGTGTTGGCAGAGACCATGGTCCTGGTGCCAGCCTTTTTCCTGGAGTTGGGGGAGCCAGGCTTGATCCCCAGATGAGTCTCTCTGCTGGGTTCATGTGTTTGTGAAGAGCTGAGGCCGTTCAGGACACAAAGTGCCAAGAGTTGAGAAGGCCAGCAGAGCAGTTGCCAGAAGACTTCACGAACCTTCCAGGATCCTTGTCCTGATATCCCTGACCTCATCTCACCAGACACTGTCCCACCAGAATCCTTCCTTTCCAAGAGCCTAATGGGCTTTGGAGCCCTGACTGTCCCAGACTTTTAAAGTATATTGACCTTAGTTTCTCTCTAGTTTCTTAAATGTGTATCTTGGCCGCCTTTATGATTCTTGAGGGCAGACAAGGACATATGTTCCTCTCAGAGCCTAGAACACAGTTGTAGTTGCATTGTATAAATATGATAGTGCTTAAATTTCAATCTGTAGTCTGAGATTTCTGAGAAGAATCTATGATAGGAAAAAAGAAACCAGGATGTTGAAATCACAGACATGGGGCTAAAGTCTCTCAATTGTTTCCTGTCCTCAAATACCCTCCACCCTGAGACCCATTTTGGTAGTCTTCATTGTCTTCATTACATTGACATGAAATAACATTCCTATTGTGTATATACTGTTTAGGGGAAAAGCCGTCCTGTGTCCCGCCCAGTTTTCCGGGATGTTTGATTCCTAACAAGTTCTGAGCAACTCTGACGCATGGTTTTTTCAGGGGTGAGGGAGAAAGCAAACTCAGGTTCCCGTTTTCTTACCTGCAAAGCATCTATTACCTTGAGAGAAAAACAGTTGTGCTCACAGCTGGAATCAAGTGTGTTTTTCTATTTGCAGTTGAAATAAACTTCGGAGGTCTTTTGTTTTTCTTCTCCTTTCAAACAGGTATGCTGTGCTTTCACATAATGTAGTAGCTTTGTAAAATTCCACGTTGACAGTAATTACTCTTCTGGAGAAGGAAGGGGTGAAACATTGGAGATGAAGATACTGAAACTAATCCTTGTCACCCCACTTGCTTTCTCACTATACAAATCCATACTTTGTTTGTTTGTTTAGAGATGAGAACAGCATTTTTAAAACTCTGGTCCAAAGACATTTGGTTCTTGGGGAAGCCACGGAGAGACTCCTGACAGCCAGGGGCACTTCTCCGCTGGTTTGGCTTGTCTGTGCTTCCTGTGTAGGTGGATCACATTGGCTGGAAAGCCGGAAAACAGACGCAGCCTGCATGAGGCTGTCTGAATCCAGTCACTGAAGCTGGTTATTGCTGCCTGCTGCCTGTCTCACCTGGTGTTAGCTTCCTGAATAGTTAGTCGTTGATCATGAATAAGTTGTAGACCCGTCATTTTGCTATCATTTCCTCGGCCACAATTGTAGGATGTGGTTAATAAACAAAGGTCAAGCTGTTCCTTGTTAATGGATACTTAACGTTTAAATAGAGCGAGGTATGATGACTAGGCTTTGTCTGTGTATTTACCAGTCGCCCTCTGAGTCCTTTCCTCTTACCCACCTCAGTGTGGGGTGAACAAGGGACTCTTGGTTTATTCGTCTCTAGAGACCTTGCCTTCCTTACAGAAAGGGGCTCCAAAGTGCTTGCTGTAAAATACTGCCATATATATCTTTTAAATGGTGGTTGGCAGCAGAGGAATTAATAATTAAATTTTCATTCTTGAGGGATTCCTAGTGGAATATTAAATATAAGAAAGACCCATGAATTGATTGTACCTTGTAGATTTTGAAGCTGTATTATTGGGGGCATGCAGATTTAGAACTGTGATCTCTTTGTTGTGAACTTACTGCTTAATGTGAAAAGGTTCCCTTTATCTTTTGGTTAGTATTTTCGCAGAATACCATTTCCCATTCTTTTACTTTCAGCCTTCCTGTGTTCTTATATTTAAGGTGTGTCTCTTATACACAATATAGAGCTGTTTTTTTTTTTTTATCCAGTGTAAAAATCCTTTTAATTTACTATTAATACACTCAGGTAACATATTAAGTTTATTTCAATTGTCTTTCTATTAATTTTGTTTTGCTCATCTATATTATGCTTTTTTCTGCCTTCTTTAGTACCAATCAAAATGTTCTTTTCCTCGTCCCATTTTCTGTCTCTTGTGTTATTATTGTCATGCATTTCAAGTCTACAAATACCCTAAACTTCATAAAGCATTGCTATTATTGTTTTGTATAGTCGGCATTCATTCGGTATGTTTTATACTTATCGTTGTTTTTCGATCTTTCTTTTAATTTTATGTTTCTCTATAGAATTATTTTCCTTCAGTGTAGAGGAATCATGTAGCGTTTCTTTTGGTATAAGTCTGATGCGGGGTTTTTTTTAAATGAAAATTGTTGGTTTCATTTTTGTTTTTGAAGGATGTTTTCATTTAATAGAGAATTCTAGATTGACAGCTGTTTTCTCCTTGTAGGTGTTATTTTCTCTTTCGGTTTCCATCATTTCTGGTGAGAAGTCAACTTTCAGACTTACTGCTACATCTTTGAAGCTAATGGTATCTTTAACAACTGTTTTCTAGCTATGTTTGCCATTTTTCTCTTTTTTTTCTGTGGTTATTAGCAATTTTACTATGGATTGCTTAGGAATGATTTGCTTTTTATCTACCCTACGTTGGATTCTGAGAGTTTCTTGAATTTTGGATTGTCGCTTATATTAGTTTCAACAAATTCATGGCCATTATCGCTTCTAATGTTTCATTTGTCACATTGTACCTGTCATTTTCTTCTGTAACTTCAGTTACATGTATCTGAGCTGTCTTCAATATGTCCTACGTATCTTAGCACACGTTTCTAGGTTTTCTTTCTCTTCTGTTTATTTTCCTGTTGATTGTCTTCCATTTCACTGATTCTGTTTCTAACAATGTCTAATCTCAATTTTACCCATATAATGAATTCTTTATTTTAGATATTGTATTTCGTTTCAGAATTTTCATCTTTTTTTATACATTCATTTTTCTACAAGAATTTTTTTATCTTGCCTTCTGTTTTCTCCATCTCTCTATTTTCCATATTTCCAGTTTTCTATGTTTTCCATCTTTTCTGTTTTGCAGCATAATGCTATAATGCTTATATTTATTTTGACATTCTTGTGACAAGATGTAACTACTTGCTAACTACAGTATCTTGACCACCTGGGTATCTGTTTCTGTTGTCTTTTCCTTCTTTGATTTGGCCACATGGTATTTTGCTGTGTTTAGTAGCTTGTTTGAATATGGGACTGTGAACATATACAACTGTCAAAGCCCCAGGTGATGTGATCTTCTTCTAGAGAGGACTGATCTTTTCTAGGCAGAGAAGTGGACTGAACGCTTAGGCTACAGAGGCTGTGTGTAGCCTTTGTAAGCCTCAGTCTTATGCAGTTTTCCTTTGGTTTTCCAGGGCTTTCAACGAGAGTCTGCTGTGTTATCTGGGCCCTTCTCCCTGGCATTTTTCAAACTGAGTTCTTTATCTCTGGAGACTGATAAAAACTCTACTTTGCTTTACAGATGTTTTCAGTTTGGTTTTCAGTGCCCAGCCCCATTGAGCCTTAGGAATTGGCAGATATACTGGGGCAGAGGGGGTGGAGGAGAATGGCTGAGTATATGCTAGAAACCTCCCCAAGTATTTGCACCAGTCTGTCAAACTGTGCTTAATTTTACCAGCAGGCAGAAATTCATGAGTTCATAAGTGTCATTGTTGGGTACTGTTTATACAAGCCCCTCTTTGAAAGTTTTTTGCAAAACAGATACACTAGTTTGCAATTCCCCATTTTAGACAGACTTTGTTTCCTTACAATGGAACTCATTTAAATATAAGATTACCTCTAGGGTAATTAATTATCACTTAGTTTACAAAATTTTCCATTGTACACAAGTTTTCAGGTATGGTATACTTTTAATTAGGCAGAAAGCTAGTCTATATTAATAAAACATCTGCGTTGCAGCATTTTAAAATGCAAATGTGTTGGTTTTTAGTAACACGGCAGCTTGAAGTATCTGCTAATAAATTATTTATAGATGAAACTTATTTACAATTAGCAACATGTATTTGCATGCATGGAACCAATGTACAACTTCTTTATTATCCATTTATTGAATATGTTCTACCTTTTGAATGTTTTCCCAGAACCACCAATTCTATGATGAAAGAATATCATTCAATGATAATATAGTATCATTACTCTGAGATCAAGTAATTTTTTGCATTTATTCTTACAGTGTCATTTTTGAATGATTCTGAAATCACGGTAAACTTGGTGTCTTTGTGATAGTCTGTTATTTGACATGGGTTTAAGAAACACGCGCAGAATATATGCTGAGATGTTAATAATGAGATCTCTGCGGGGCAACATTAAAGCTGGATTTCTCCCTTCTTCCTTCCTCTCTCTCCTCCTTCCCCTTTCTCTCCTTCCCTCCCTTTTTACTACATTTCTCTGGTTTTCAGACTTGTAGAATGTAGACAAAAGACAATAAATAGAGTGACTGAAGATCAGCTTCTTCAGCACGGAGGCAGACCTTCCTGGCTGCATGGTCCAGATCATGCCCTCACTGCCCAGTCCTCTGCCGTGTTCCGTGGACGCTGAGGACGTTCTGTCCCGGTCTACCTTACCAGCCCAGCGGCACCTCTAGCGTCTGTGGACGTGGGAGCAGAAGGCGGCCGTGTGCCTGTGCCCGGCCCACAGATCCCGTGTGTTCCTTTGCAGGCTCTATGAGAACAAAGGAGAGGCTGATTTCGTGGAGTCCCTGCTGCAGCTCTTCCGGTCCATCAGCGATATGATGAGCAGCGTGTCGGACCAGACCGTCCGGGTGAAGGTAGGCCCTCGGGTGCGGCAGCGCCGACTGCGTGCGGGCCGCTCTTAGACGCGGGGTTCCCCGCGGGCCCAGGAAAGCAGGGACTGCGCGTCCTACGAAACCTGGACTTACCGGGAGTGGCTTTGCAATGACCGTAATCGTGGTGCCTGTAATGGGATTCTCTTTGTTTTCTCTGTAGCTGCTCTTAAATTTTGCTACCATTGCTCTTGCTTTTTTTTCTTTAATTAAATTTGATTGTTTAAAATTTGGCTGCGCCGCTCAGCATGTGGGATCTTAGTTCTCCAACCAGGGATTCAACGCACGCCCCCTGCAGTTGAAGCATGGAGTCTTAACCGCTGGACCGCCAGGGAAGTCCCTGCCATTGCTCTTTGTCTCTCCGTGGGGAGAGGGTCTCAGTTTCCTCATGGAAGGGTGGGGAAGTGGATGAGAACAGTGTTTTTGTGTCTGTTGTCAGGGCATCTCAGTATCTGAGCGGGAGTGGGAGGCTGAGGCTGTAGGGGCCCCAGGCATCCGCCAGATCTCAGACGAAGCTGTGCCCATAGTGGTACGTCTTCGTCCTCCAGCAAGTCTGGATCCAGCCTTCCCGTGGTCCTGCTCTTCTCATCACCTCATTATCTGTTCTTGCCCTGTGGTCCTCTGTGGGATCAAGATGCCTTTATCCCAAAGGTGGGGTCTGGGTGGTCTTCAGGACATGTTAGGGGTAGAGGTGTCAGGGGGCAGGGCATGGGGGAAGCCCACAGATCAACCCAGAGCCCACACACTCCCTAGCATCCCCCTTTCTGGAAATTTCCATGTGGCTGACTTACTGCAGAAGAAGCCATGTAGTCTGCATGTGTTGCCCATGCTGATTCCTTCCGAGGACAGATCAGATCAGATCAGTCGCTCAGTCGTGTCCGACTCTTTGCGACCCCATGAATCGCAGCACGCCAGGCCTCCCTGTCCATCACCAACTCCCGGAGTTCACTCAGATTCACGTCCATCGAGTCAGTGATGCCATCCAGCCATCTCATCCTCTGTCATCCCCTTCTCCTCCTGCCCCCAATCCCTCCCAGCATCAGAGTCTTTTCCAATGAGTCAACTCTTTGCATGAGGTGGCCAAAGTACTGGAGTTTCAGCTTTAGCATCATTCCTTCCAAAGAAATCCCAGGACTGGTCTCCTTCAGAATGGACTGGTTGGATCTCCTTGCAGTCCAAGGGACTCTCAAGAGTCTTCTCCAACACCACAGTTCAAAAGCATCAATTCTTTGGTGCTCAGCCTTCTTCATAGTCCAACTCTCACATCCATACATGACCACAGGAAAAACCATAGCCTTGTCTAGGCGAACCTTTGTTGGCAAAGTAATGTCTCTGCTTTTGAATATGCTATCTAGGTTGGTCATAACTTTCCTTCCAAGGAGTAAGCGTCTTTTAATTTCATGGCTGCAGTCACCATCTGCAGTGATTTTGGAGCCCAGAAAAATAAAGTCTGACACTGTTTCCACTGTTTCCTCTCTGTTTCCCATGAAGTGATGAGACCGGATGCCATGATCTTCGTTTTCTGAATGTTGAGCTTTAAGCCAACTTTTTCACTCTCCTCTTTCACTTTCATCAAGAGGCTTTTGAGTTCCTCTTCACTTTCTGCCATAAGGGTGGTGTCATTTGCATATCTGAGGTTATTGATATTTCTCCAGGCAATCTTGATTCCAGCTTGTGTTTCTTCCAGTCCAGCGTTTCTCATGATGTACTCTGCATATAAGTTAAATAAGCAGGGTGACAATATACAGCCTTGACGTACTCCTTTTCCTATTTGGAACCAGTCTGTTGTTCCATGTCCAATTCTAACTGTTGCTTCCTGACCTGCATACAAATTTCTCAAGAGGCAGATCAGGTGGTCTGGTATTCCCATCTCTTTCAGAATTTTCGTTTATTGTGATTCTGAGGACAAGAGTCTTCCAAATGATTAACTCTTAGCTTTCGTTCCACTGCTTCCTGAAGCCTGCTGTGTTCTCATGTTCCTTTTTGAATGTTCTTTTAATGTGTCATTTCAGGAAGCATCCTTATGGCTATTGTCTTAAAACTGTTGTGGGAAAGTGGTTTCCCAGCTTTTAAGTGTCGAACAAACATGTCCATGTACTCAGGTGTGTGTTGCATTGCTGTGACCAGGGGAACCAGTGTCACTTAACGTGAGGAGTCATAACGATCCTTTCATCTCAGAGGTGATGCTGCTGTCTGGAGGAGCTGTGGTCCCTTGGCATCATTTCTGTCGTGATGTAGAGCTGGTGGTCCACAGAGAAAGCTGCATCGTGCCTATTTTCAAGTTGTGGCTTAATTATTTTGGCAACTTACTGCCTGAAAGTGAAAGTCGCTCAGTTGTCTCTGACTTTTTGGCGACCCCATGGACAGTAGCCCGCCAGGCTCCTCTGTCCATGGAATTCTCCAGGCAGGAATACTGGAGTGGTTTGCCATTTCCTTCTTCATAGAATCTTCCTATCCCAGGGATTAAACCTAGGTCTCCTACATTGCGGACAGATTCTTTACCATCTGAGCCACCAGGGAAGTCCAACTTATTGCCTAAAGCTGCCTTGTTGTCCTGAGGTTAAAATTAACAGTGTGTTTGGTACATTTACTCCTAAATCCTGTGGCATTTCGGAAAAAACAGAGGCTGGGAGTCTAAGAATAGATACAAATGACAGGAAGCCCAGAAATTCTTTTAGATTTTTGAGCCCAGAAATTCTTTTAGATTTCTAAATATACTGTTAGATTATTAACTTTGATTGGGCTTGACTTGTGTCTGCCCACCTCTCTGGATGTCAAGACATTTAGTAACTGTAGACTTGGAAGTCCTTCCTTTGGTGGGTGTTTTATTATAGGACACGGTGAATTCAGTGACGTTTGTGCACTGATGCAAGGCTTACATCTGCAAGACAGATGACTGAGTGTTGTGTGAAATGTTGCCACCCTTCTGCTAATTTTGTATTTTGTTCTTTCACAATAGGTGCTTTCTCAGCTTCCCAAAGTTAAGAATTCCCATCATGGGATCCTGTTTTTCTGTAGTTTTTAACTTTCTAAGTTTTGCTCTGTGGAAATGGAAGTACAATTGTGAGTCATCTCACGTAGAGGAATTATGAAAAAAGCCTTTCTTGGGGGTTAAACTTTGTTCCCCTGGGTGGTCCTGGTTGGCTGCTTTGATCTAGGAGGTGATCTGCAGGCACCCATTTGTGAGTCAGGAGATCAGCCTGGTCCATGCCTTCCCGGTGTCGTTCAGGGTGGCTTGATGTGACTGATCTGAGCTCCCTGCTGTCACCTCCTCAGAACTGAAGCCACCACTTCAGTTAGGAGTGAGTCAGGAGGTCAGCCTGGTCCATGCCTTCCCGGTGTCATTCAGGGTGGCTTGATGTGACCGCTCTGAGCTCCCTGCTGTCACCTCCTCAGAACTGAAGCCACCACTTCAGTTAGGAGTGAGTCAGGAGGTCAGCCTGGTCCATACCTTCCCGGTGTCATTCAGGGTGGCTTGATGTGACCACTCTGAGCTCCCTGCTGTCAACTCCTCAGAACTGAAGCCACCACTGACACCCACCTTCTGGATTCAGGTTAGCATTTTACATCTCAGTAAAGGGGGAGGCAAGAGAAGATTCAGATTATAATTAACTTCAGGAAACACACGGAATCTGCGTGGAAGTTTCAACATATATTTAGTCTAGAAGCTTCTGTCTGCACATCAGATGGCCCCTTTCACCTGCCCACAGCCGTCCCCAGACATTCTCTGCAGGCGCTTCGCGGAGCCCTCTTGGCCATCACACTTCCCCGTGTCCTCCTCCCTGTGAGCCGACCCTTGGACCTGTGGCAGGTGTCTTCTGCTTCTGTTCTCTGCTCCACCCCGCGTGCTCACTGTCTGCCTCTCCTCCAGGTATATCCCAGTGACCCTTCACCTGCGGCCTCTCCAAGCCAGACGTGGTCATCCCCTTCCATTGCTGTCTCTTCCTCTGCTCACCACGACCGTGACTACGCTGAGCCAGGTGCTCGGGTGCTCTGGATGACGTTATGGCAGCCCCTCTCTGTACCCTCTACGCCCTCGGTGCTGTGCCTGACCATCTTGTTCCCTGACTGTATTTCAGCATTTCCCCAAACTCACATCCGGCGATGGCCTTCTTTTTCTCATGAAGTCGTGATGTTCTCCAGCTGCCTGGAGAAATGGGTCAGCTTCCAGTTTCTGCTTCACAGTCAATGCAGTCAACTCTCCTAGCCTTTGGTTTTTAGAAACACAAGTAGAGCATCCCTCTGGATGCCCAGAAGCCTCTGGAAGGATGGATTCCAACAGTGGCTAGAAAGAAGCATGAACTCTAACAGCCGGAACAGCCACAGCTGATGTTCACTGATCACTTGCTGTTCTGAGTGCTTTCTTATCTTTAGCATCTTGTGTGATCCTTAAGAGTAACCCTGTTCCACGGTATGGTCATGGATTTTAGATGAAGACATCTAGAGTTATTAATGAACTTGCCCGAAGTTGTGGGACTGGGTGTATGGATGACGGAGGCCCAGATTGCCTGGTTCCAGAGCCACATTCCATTCCCCTAGAGAGTGTCCCTGGGCACCAGTGATCCCATGGATCAGAAACAGGACCCATGACCGATCATCCACATTGACAGATAGCAGGTCTGGATCATATCCTCTAGGGCTATAAAGACATCAGCTTCACTTCCCATGGAGCTTTTCATTGAAATGGATATGTCCTAAGTTTTGTTTTTGGTGGGGGTGTAAAGCAACTAAAAAACTTTGACACCGTGCCCCAGACGTTGGGTTTGTCCGAAGGAGGATAAAGGCAGTTCAGTGCGCTGGTCCTGAGGCTTCCTGAGGGGTCTCAGTGATGGCCCCCCACCCATGTTTACTGCAGGGGCTTCAGTTTCTTTACCACACGTGGATCTCAGTGCTAGATTTGGGGCATTTGGGGTGTAGCCATCAGAATTAATACAAGCACTGACATTTTAACTCCAGTCCACAAATCTTACAGCTCTGTGGGATTATCCTAGGAAAGACTACCCTGCAAACTGGGCAGTCTGCCCAGAGGATTCTCGAACCTTCTATCGAGGGCTACAGTGATACTTATCCACAGGAAAAAATGCATTGCTGTGTGTGGTGTGTGTGTGAAGCTGGAAAGTCTTTCATGCAGCAGTGCTTACCCCTTATCCCATGTGATGTATTCTGGCATTTTCTATTCTATTCTGGTATTTTTTAGTCTATTCTGAACTAATGTATTTCACTAAAAAAAATTGCTGGTTGACAGGCGCTAAATTTATTTCCTAAAGAGCAAGTGTATCTCAACCCACATTTGAAGAACACTGTTCTTTACCATCCTTTCTATTTCTTTCGCCGTCTTTCCTGTTTGGTTTCATATGAAATATTATTAGTTTTCTGTGTGTCTTCCATCGTCAAGTAAAGGCACAGGTTCCTGGCGCTCAGTGAATTTCTTGCCCAGCGTGTAGTCTGGACTGGGGCGAGGATGGATTGAATTTGAGGCCCCTGAGCTGAGCTGGGCACACAGACACCTGAGACTTTGCCGTCCTTCCAGGGATTCGTTCCTGGGGCACCAGCTTCCTCATCTCTCGCCTTTCTTGCTACTGGTGGTCCCACGTCTGCCTGGCCTTCTCTAGGAAGGAAGTGTGTTGGAAATAAGCTGTACTGGCATAGTAGTAAATGCAGTTGTGGGATGGTCTTTGCCCTCCAATCAGTATGGTTTTCATTTGCTTAAAAATTAATATCTGGACTTGAAGTACACATATTTGTCTTCTATTTTATTTAAAATTTTTCCTTATCAAGAGTTTTGGCTACTTTATGTCCATTTCTAAGCTAGCATCTGGGGTTCATGACTGCTTCTCACGAACTTGTAAGTTTCATATATGTTTGCCCTCTGAAAAACTCTCTGAATGTCTTAGATCTTGATTGTGCTTGCTCAGTTTTGTCCGACTCTTTGTGACCTCAGGGACTGTAGCCTGCCAGGCTCTTCTGTCCATGGGATTCTCCAAGCAAGAATACTGGAGTGGGTTGACATTTCCTCCTCCAGGGGATCTTCCAGATCCAGGGATTGAACCCACGTTTTCTTGAGTCTCTTGAGTTGGCAGATGGGCTCTTTACCACTAGAGCCATCAGGGAAGTCCAGGAATGATGACAAACAAATAATACGATTTCCTTGCAGATGGGAAACTCAGGTTTCACAGGTTAACTGCTGACCTGTTCAGGGCCTCTGCTCTAGTAATAGCAGTTCTGCCTTGGCCCCTATTTCCCGAACCCCTCTATCTTCCACTTCATGTGCTGAATTCAAGATTTCTATAAGGATGTGAAGTCTTATCAGTTTTAAACAAATCAGGGATTTGTTGTGTCCTTGAGCTCAGTATAAATATAAAATGTGATCTTGTTAGAAAAGTGGAAAATGCCAAAAGGTCAATTAAGAAAAACAAGACTCACTGGTCTTCTCACCGCCCATAAATTACAGTGTCAGCGTGTTTTCCTTTCTAATTGTGGGCTTTTCCTCCTTACTTCGCATCGTGATGTGTCTATGATGATGTATGAGATTACATATATATGTGTACAGATATTTACATACACATGTGAATGTTTATATATACATACTTTTACAACTCGCCTTTTATTCACATACATTTACATATATCCTTTAGTATTTTTGAAGAACATCTATTCATTTATTGATTTAATTGGAGGATAATTGCTTTACAGTGTTGTGTAAGTTTCTGTTGCACAGCAACATGAAGGAGCCAGAAGTATACACATCTCCCCTCCCTCTGGGAGCCTCCCCATCCTCCTGCTCTGGGTCATCATAGAGCGTGGAGCTGAGCTTCCTGTGCTGTATAATGCAGCTTCCCACTAGCTATCTCTTTTACACATGGTTATGTATATATGCCAATTTGCTACTCTCTCATTTTGTCCCATCTTCCCCTTCCCCCACTGTGCCCGCCATGAAGGACATCTTTTTTAAGGTTATGTTGCTTCATGGTTGTGTCATAGATTATTTTACTAGTTTTCTGCTATAGTTGGGCACTTAGATTGTTTCTAGCTTCCCTCTCCATGAACAGTGCCTCGGTAACCTCCCTGGCAGGCCCTTTCTCTATGGCAAAGAGCTTGTTCTGTCTGCTTAGCTGGGCCCATCCAGATTTCCAAATGCTCTGAAGGTCTATGAGGTCGGGAGCAGAGCTGTCAGAACTCGCTGCCCTCCCGGTGAATCTGCGCCCTTCTCACCTGGGCTGTGACTCGCTGCCTTCCCAGTGAATCTGCACCCTTCTCACCTGGGCTGTGACTCGCTGCCCTCCCGGTGAATCTGCGCCCTTCTCTCCCGGGCTGTGGTGTTCTATGTGATTGCCTGCCCTTCACACTAGAACCCAGGTTCTGTCTGGGGTTCCACTCATCCCCTGCTTCGTGGGACTGAGGACTGGACTGCAGTGTTGGGTGCCCTGGGAGCTATTTGATCCTACGGAGTCACCTGCTTACATAACCTTGGTGTCTCCGTGCAGGATTGGTGGCCAAACCAGGTAAGGAGATGAGAGTTCTGCTGAGTCCAGTTCCTTTAGCTCAGATGGTTCTGGACCCCAAGGAAGCCAGCCAGTGAGATATGGGAACCATCATAGTTGTTGTTCAGTTGCTAAGTTGTATCTGACTCTTTGTGACCCCATGGACTGCAGGACGCCAGGCTTCCCTGTCCTTCACTAGCTCCTAGAATTTGCTCAGATTCATGTTCATTGAGTCAGTGATGCTGTCTAACCATCTTATCTTTTACTATCCCCTTTTCCTTTTGCCTTCAGTCTTTCCCAGCATCAGGGTCTTTTCTAATGAGTCAGCTCTTCGCATCAGGTGGCCAAAGTACTGGAGCTTCAGCTTCAGCATCAGTCCTTCCAATGACTATTCAGGGTTGATTTCCTTTAGGATTGACTGGTTTGATCTCCTTGCAGTCCAAGTGACTCTCAGGAGTCTTCTCCAGCACCACAGTTCGAAAGCATCAATTCTTTGGTGCTTAGCCTTCTGTATGGTCCAGGTCTCACATCTGTACCTGATTACTGGAAAGACCATGGCTTTTAATATATGGACCTTTGTTGGCAAAGTGATGTCTCTGCTTTTTAATACATTGTCTAGGTTTGTCATAGCTTTCCTTCCAAGGGGCAACCATCAGAGATAAGGATGTATTCTAAATACATGAGGAGCATCAGAGCCATGCTGACCCTGGGACCATAGCTGTTTGGGCCCCAGAGGGGCTAGAGCTTCTCAGCTCCCAGTGTGTGTACACACATCACCTGGAGGTCTTGTGAAAGTGCAGATTCCCTCCTAGTCATTCCCAGGAGTGCTGCTGGTGTTGATCCTTGGCCAATCTTTGAGGTGGGCGGGGCCAGGACTCGTGCTTAGGACCATCCTGGCTGCCCCAGAGTGGAGGAGTGGGGAGTGGGAGTCTGGGCAGGTGCTGATGTTCCCCTGCAGGCTGTCTTCACCTGTGGACTAGCCCTCCGCTGCCCAATGTTCTAGACTGTTGTGATTTCACAAGTTTTCCATGTATACAGATGATAAGACACAAGTGAAGTCATGATTCACATCAAAAAAGAAGCATCAGCAGCAAGAACAAATAAAGGGAAGAAAATATTCTAGGGCATTTGCTTGGTAAACCTTTGGCTCAAAATGCTTCCAGTTGTTCATTTCCATGCTGCTTTCCAGTCTGTGGTTTCTAGACTCCTCAGAGTTCCAGAGTCTGGCTAAGTGATTTGAACTTACCCAACATGGGGGCTTCCAACTGCCTCCAATTTATAATTTGGAAAGCATTTGCCCAGTGTTGGATTTCTGGAATCTCCTTCTTGGCCAGAGTTCCTGGTGGGGAGTTCCACAATCATCTTGGCTACTGTCCTAGGAGACTTGAGAGACCACCCATGTGGGCAGACTTTGTCTGGAGCTATCTGGTTGCAGACAATGTTTCCTAGCCATCTGCCTCCCCACCCCCATTGGAAGTGGGTAAGACTCTGCAGCAATAGCGGAAATGCAGCCTTAGAGGGAAGCAAGATGATTTCTGTTCTCCACTCTAATCAAACCAGCAGTTTGTATTGTTTTTCTACCTAAGTCATAGTGCATGTGCATGAGAGTTTTTAGACTTACAACCCAGATAAGATTCACTTTACCCCCTTTTATCATTATTTCATGATCTCCTTTTTGTGTTGACTTTTTACCCAAGTTATGGTGCACATGTGTGAGAGTTTTTATATCAGTTGTTACAACCTAGATACAGTTTGCTTTACTCCATTTTTATCATTGTATCATGAGTGTTTTTCCATATTAATGAGTAGTTATAATCATATATATACTGGCTCTATACCAGTTCAGAACAGATGCCTGAATTGATGTGTGTTTGTTTGCTTAATCAAATGATATTTCATCATCCTAATTTTTCCACTGTTGAATACTGCGATTTTTGCTTTTAGCATTTTAAGCCTGTTCAGTTCAGTCGCTCAGTCGTGTCTGACTCTTTGCGACCCTGTGAACTGCAGCACGCCAGGCCACCCTGTCCATCACCAACTCCTGGAGCTTACTCAGACTCATGTCCATTGAGTTGGTGATGCCATCCAACCATCTCATCCTCTGTCGTCCCCTTCTCCTCCTGCCCTCAATCTTTCCCAGCATCAGGGTCTTTTCAAATGAGTCAGCTCTTCGTATCAGGTGGCCAAAGTATTGGAGTTTCAGCTTCAGCATCAGTCCTTTCAATGAATACCCAGGACTGATTTCCTTTAGGATAGACTGGTTGGATCTCCTTGCAGTAAGGGACTCTCAAGAGTCTTCTCCAACACCACAGTTCAAAAGCATCAATTCTTCTGCACTCAACTTTCTTTATAGTCCAACTCTCACATCCATACATGACCACTGGAAAAACCATAGCCTTGACTAGATGGACCTTTGTTGGCAAAGTAATGTCTCTGCTTTTTAATATGCTGTCTAGGTTGCTCATAACTTTCCGTCCAAGGAGTAAGTGTCTTTTAATTTCATGGCTGCAATCACCATCTGCAGTGATTTTAGAGCCCAGAAAAATAAAGTCAGCTACTGTTTCCACTGTTTCCCCATCTATTTGCCGTGAAGTGATGGGACCGGATGCCATGATCTTTGTTTTCTGAATGTTGAGCTTTAAGCCAACTTTTTCACTCTCCTCTTTCACTTTCATCCAGAGGCTTTTTAGTTCCTCTTCACTTTCTGCCATAAGGGTGATATTATCTGCATATCTGAGGTTATTGATGTTTTTCCTGGCAATCTTGACTCCAGCTTTTGCTTCTTCCAGCCCAGCGTTTCTCATGATATACTCTGCCTATAAGTTAAATAAGCAGGGTGACAATATAGAGCCTTGATGTACTCCTTTTCCTATTTGGAACCAGTCTGTTGTTCCATGTAGTGAACATGGAACTGTTCATGTTTAAGCCTGTAGTGAATGATTTTATTGAGTAGTTGGTGGCATTGATCTTTTGTTTAATTTTGTGATGAATTTCCTCCGTGTTGATTACCACATGTTCCTACCTCTGTCGGATTAACAGCCTTTGATTTGAGATTACAGGATTCCAGGCCCTTCCCAGCTACCTGGCCTGTCCCCTTTGATGCTCACTGGTGGAAAAGT
Organism: Bos taurus; assembly: GCF_002263795.3. Taxonomy (NCBI): domain Eukaryota; kingdom Metazoa; phylum Chordata; class Mammalia; order Artiodactyla; family Bovidae; genus Bos; species Bos taurus. Next base: position 46,533,820 of record NC_037353.1, read on the forward strand.
GCTCTCTTTAGTTCTTGGCTTCAGTGCTCAGGCCGTGACGTGATTCCTTCCCCTTCCCCTTGCCTTTGGCTTTCAGGGCTCTCTCCCCTAGCTCCCTTCATCTGCACTCGGCCTCCTGTGTGTCCCCCTGGCACTGGACCAGACACAACCCCACCCTCTTCTCCTTCCACCGTTGCAGTCAGGGTTTATTCTGTGCTCTGTGAAAATGAGCAGGTCTCATGGATGGCTTTATGTGTAGCACATGTCATTTATTTACTCATTTGTTTCAGAAATTCATTTACTCATATGTTCATTCTGTGTGCCAGGCACTGGACACAGAGCATATATGACAGATGTGGGCTGTGTCCTCATGATGATTACATTTAAGTCAGTGAGACAGATATAAATTAAATCACCCAACCCATACGTGTGTAGTTGTATGGTTTTAAGCACAGCACAGACATGAATCTCTAATTTGAGATTGTCTTGCGTCCTGTTGAGGGAAGTAAGGGATAGGATGACAAGGCGTATCAGGGGTTAGGGTTAGGGTTAGGTGGGAGGTTGTTTCAAGGAAGGTTTGACTTCCCTGTGGCTCAGATGGTAAAGCATCTGCCTACAGTGCAGGACACCCGGGTTCAATCCCTGGGTTGGGAAGATCTCCTAGAGAAGGAAATGGCAACCCCTCCAGTATTCTTGCCTGGAAAATCCCATGGACGGAGGAGCCTGGTAGGGCTACAGTCCATGGGGCTGCAAAGAGCTGGACACAACTGAGCAACTTCACTTTCCTTTCAGGAGTGAAAGAGGCACTAGGTGGGGGAACATGTCCTGGGTTCCCCCAGGAAGAGCAGCCTGGAAGGTCTTTGCTGCTTTCAAGGACTGGCCGTACGATCAGCAGTTGTGGGTGGACAGATGGGTCGTGAGGCCAGGTGGGATGTTGGGAGAGCGTAGGGAAGCAGGTGAGCATGTGAGGGCAGAGCCCTGTGGTCCCACTCAGGATCCATGGACGCCACAGGAAAGGTCATGCTCAGGCCTGACTTGGCTTCTCAAAGGGCCATTTGACTGCTGTCTACAGAAGGGATGGGGGCAGCCGTGATAAGGTGAGAGGCTGACATCAGGTCTGGGTGATTGATCCTGCGTGGGGCTGGACTACAGTGAGGTCCTCAACACTGTTGACACCCAGGGCCCATCCTTCTTGGCTGTGGCGCTGTCTTGCACACCAGAGTTATTTAGCAGAATCTCTGGCCTCTACACACTATATGCAGTTCCTCGAATAACGACCAGAGATGTGTCCGGACATTGGTAAGTGTCTCCTGGGGTTGGGGGTTGGGGGAAAATGGCCTGTGGCTGAGACATTGGGTTCCTGGATTGGTGACGAGTGTTGAGAGGAGGGTTGAGACTTGCTGGTGTGTTTACAGACTATGGTGGTGGCTCTGATGTGGGAGGTGAGAAAAAGCAGAGGGGTGTCATCTCCCAAATCTTTAGCTTAAGCTACTGTGTGATGGAGAGACAGGGCTTCCTTGGTGGCGCAGTGGTCAAGAATCTGCCTGCTGATGCAGGAGATGCAGGCTTCGATACCTGGGTTGGGAAGATCCTCTATAGGAGGAAATGGCCACCCACTCCAGTATTCCTGCCTGGAGAATCCCATGGACAGGGGAGCCTGGGGGGCTGTAGTCCACAGGGTCTCAAAGAGTTGGACACGACTGAGCATGCAGGCGTGATGGAGAGACATCTTAAGAAACGGTGAAGGTTCTACAATATGTAGACGTTGAGGGTAGGCTTCTCCTGAGACCCTGCTTGAAAGTTATCTCTTTCTTAGAGCCACTGTGTTAGTAACTTTGCCTGACTCCATTGTGGGAAACAGGTTCCTGGGCAGCTTTCATGTGCTGATAATTTATTTACATGCTTTTGCGTGGGTATCCCTCTGCCATTTCTAACTGCACGGCCATCGTTTAGGACCGGCCTCTCATTTTCTGATTCTCTTTAGGCAGTGTCCAGTTTCCACCCTTTGTCTCCTGTCTCCTTAGTGGTGCTGCTGGCTGGGTGACTGGAGGTGCTTATGTAGATAGAGAGCCTGTTGCTTTAGATGCTTGGCTCCATTCAGTTCAGTCGCTCAGTTGTGTCTGACTCTTTGCGACCCCATGGACCACAGCACGCCAGACCTCCCTGTCCATCACCAACTCCTGGAGTTTACCCAAACTCATGTCCTTTGGTGTGGTGATGCCATCCAACCATCTCATCCTCTATTGTCCCCTTCTCCTCCTGCCTTCAATCTTTCCCAGCTGCAGGGTCTTTTCAAATGAGTTCGTTCTTCACATCAGGTGGCCAAAAGGAAAGTACCAAACCCAGACTCCCATAGGCTTTGGATAGAGCTTATCTGATGCTTCTGTTCAGGTGGATTAGGGACCAGGAGATAATCCTAATCCCTTCCATTTGGGGAGCACTCTCCCTCATCAGAACCTTTCCATGCATGTCATCACTTATGATGCTCCCAGCACCACCATGGTGCCCAATCAAAGTGATAACGAAAAGGCATCAGAAAGGGAGGGGAGAAAACACGATCATGTAAAGTCACTGCGTTTTAAAAGCAGAGTCATTGTCGGAAACATTTGGAGCCCAGGTCCACTGACTCTTCTCTGGGATCTTCACATTGATTGCGGCTGTCCCTTGGGGCTCCTCCTGAGATTTTTGTTCTAGGAAAAATGAGGGAGTTTTAAATGGAGTCTAAAGCAGTCTGACCCATCTAAACCTAGGTCTCCCAGTAAACTGAAGACACAGGGTCTCCTGTGTACCTTGCTTGTCGACTGCTTTTTATTCAAGTGTTTTACAAACACTTGAATGTGTTTGTAGGTTTTTACTGAGTTTCTGTGGATGGTAGCCCCTTTTAATTGCAAATAACATAAACCTCAAACAAGAGCTAAGTAAATGGCAAGATATTCCAGTTCTTGGGTAAGAAGACTGAATATTTTTAAGGTGTTGGGTCTTTCCAGCTTGATCTGTAGACTCCATGTCATCCCAAGTCAAAAATTTCAGCAAGTTACTGTTTGCTGTTGACAAATTGATTTTAAAGGGACACCAGAAGCAGAAGACCCAGAATATTCCACTCTGTTCTAAAGGAGAACATCAGAGGACTGACACTCTGTGACTTCAGGACTTACTGAAAAGCTGCAGTAGTCTAAATGTATAAACTCAATTCATATTCACTTCAGAAAGAAGGACAGTAACTGATTCATGTCATTGGGTAGGTCAAGGCTTTGGTCATGACTGTGCCCAAGGAGGGGCTGAAAGACGTCCTCGCTTTTGGAGACTTCCTTGGTGGTTCAGTGGTTGTCTCCTGCTTCTACTGCAGAGGGTGTGAGTTCAACCTCTGGTCAGGGAACTAAGATTCCACATGCCGCGTAGAGTGCCTCCCCCGCCCCCGCCACCCAGAAGAAAAGAAATCCTTGCTCTTGGCTCAGTGGCTTCCCAGGTGGCTCAGTGGTATAAAATCGACCTGCCCATGAAGGAGACACAGGTTTGATCCCTGGGTCAGGAAGATCCCCTGGAGTAGGAAATGGCAACCCACTGCAGTATTCTTGCCTGGGAAATCCCATGGACAGAGGAGTCTGGCAGGCTATAGTTTATGGAGTCGCAAAAGAGACAGACACAACTCAGCTACTGAGCACCCATGCACACAGGCTCAGTACTCTCTTCTCTCTATTTGAGGGAAGAATGGCCACCACTAGTCTGAGGCTTGTATTTTTTCTTACTATTTATAATCCTAGAAGACCCAGATTGTCTAGCTTTTCAAGGCTAAAATTATCTTCAGAAAGACCCCCTCATTAACCTTCCTCCTGTAAAGGAGGGACCATCCCTGGAAGGAAAACACTCAAGGAGGTTGAAAGAGAAGTAGAGGGTTCCTGCTGCAAAGAGTGGAGAGAGAGGGATAAAGCAGCCAGCAGGGGGGTTGACCTGACATTGGTGAGTGTAGCTGAAGCCAATTCTAATTTGTGACTTTGTAAAATGGTTTCTGTAGCTATTCTCCAGACCTGTCTACTGGGCTGATGGAAAGGGTACTTAAAGCCCTCATTTAGGTTTGGTGTTCCAACCTGCATGCCAAGTAGCCCAGGCTGAGACCTGAGAAGAGATCAGCCCTTAAATATGCCCAGGAAGAATTTTACTGAGAAACAAGTTGGCTAGTGCTAGAGCATTAGAAAGTATGAAAAAATAAATTCATAATTGAGTTTAAAAAATGATCAGCTCCATTATATCAAATAATTTCAAAGTTTCATTAAAGCCATTTTTCAGAACTTTATGATGGAATAAATTACTTTCGTGTGTGTATGGATGAAATCTTGGACTAGATGTTGAATTTTAAAAGCTCTCAAGTAGTTAACACTGGTATGTAGTTAATATGGGAGCTGGGGAGTGGGAAGTTCACATCCGTGCCTGGGGAATCCCATGGACAGAGGGGCCTGGTGGGCTATGCTCCACAGGGTCACAAAGGGTCGGACGTGACTGAAGCAACTTAGCATGCACGCAAAGTCACATCTGAGTTTTTTCAGGAATTTACGCAGGGATAGAGTTGTCCTGTGGAGAAGGGAATGGCAACCCCCTCTAGTATTCTTGCCTGGAGAATCCCATGGACAGTGGAGCCTGGCAGGCAACAGTTTATGGGGTCACAAGAGTCAGACATGACTTAGTGACGAAACCATAACCAGAGTTGTCCTGGGAGGGAGGGTCAGTCCTTGAATTTCCCTTCTTCAGCCCATGGCTTTTCTGTGATATTCCCAAATCAGTTTATAAGTTACACTGTAAACTTTAGAATCCAGTGCCAGGCAGACCAATTTTGATGAGAAGCTGAGCAGTATTATTCTCTATGAACTGTGAATGTGACAGTTTTATAATTCAAGGAGAATTATTTTTCCCTTGGGAAATCCTACACATCCAATATGGTACATTGAATTAGGGGCGCGGTAAAGGAAAGAGAAGGCTATAAAAGGCATATCTTATTAAAATCAAGCAGCTTTCATTCCTGCCTGTGTAACCTGTAGATACAGTGATTGATTCTTAGTTAGACTTGCTAATTTTTTTTGAAGCATAAATTGTCTTCTCTCCAATGTGATTAAGGAAGAGCAGCACTTCTCATCATCTGATTAAATAAAATGTAACTAAAGTGCAATTAATTTTGGAAAATGAGATTTTCATAGAATTCCAGGAAATACACATTGTGGCATTACACATTTTATAGGGTCACCACTCAAGATTAAGTACAGAGGTGCTATGACTGAGAAATTAGGTGACTGCCAAGTCCTTTCATTATTTTTCTTTTAAATGATTCATTTTAAGTTAAAAAAAAATACTATTCTTGCTGCTATTTGTCAGGCGGATCATCTGGTTGGTTCCTGGTGGGTCATGGCTCTTGTGATGTGTTCCCATCAATGCGTCCTTCAGGGGAGCAGCACTGTGGCTCCATCCCCCTTGACAATCACTTTGCTGATTTATGTGGTCTACCCGTCGGCCCCTTCTTCTTTCTGCCATATTTTTTTTGGGACATGAAGACAAACCACTGGTTCAGCAGAGTTCCATGTTATAAGATTTGTTTACTGCAATTTCCCCTTTAGGTGTGTCTTGGATATGTGTCAGGTACTTACCCCTTCTCGTTTCCCGTGTTCCTACAATTTCCTCTACAATCGGAGGTACCCCCAGGGCAGCCAGCAACGCTGTGTTGCAGTGATCTGGGGTGGGAGCTGAGTGTTTTTTGTGCTTCATTGTTAAAACTTTTCCTCACACACAGTCTTGAGTCAACAGAAACTAGAAGACTATTTTTAAATGAAAATTTCATTTCTTTATTTTGATTGCTTCTCAAAGACAGGTAACAACAAAAGAGTCTGCTAAGTCACTTCAGTCGTGTTCGACTCTGTGTGACCCCATAGACGGCAGGTCCACCAGGCTCCCCCGTCCCTGGGATTCTCCAGGCAAGAACACTGGAGTGGGTTGCCATTTCCTTCTCCAATGCATGAATGTGAAAAGTGAAAGTGAAGTCGCTCAGCCCTGGCTGTCTCTTTGCGACCCCATGGACTGCAGCCTACCAGGCTCCTCCGTCCATGGGATTTTCCAGGCAGGAGTACTGGAGTGGGGTGCCATTGCCTTCTCCGAACAAAAGAGGAAAGTCCTCTAAAATAATACACATAAATCTACTGCTGTGCGGTTACTCACTGTCAGCCACTTGGTCATGATCTTGTCTGAATTCTTTATGTTTCTATAAGGATTATGCATGTGATTTACAGTAAGCCGGTGATAAATACCTGGCCAGTGCCGTTCCCTGCTTGGTTTCCTCACACAGTGTGTTTGAACTTCTTTTCACAGAGTAGGTGATACCATCCTGTTGCAGAGAGACTTGCTGGTTGGACCAAACCAGTATCCAACGAGATGCTGACAAATTCAGAACTACTGAGACTTCCCTGGTTGTCCAGTGGTTAAGACTCTGCCTTCCAATGCAGGGGGTACAGGTTCGATTCCTGGTCGAGCAGCTAAGATCCCATATGCCTTGGTACCAGAAAAGACAAAAACATAAAATAACAGAAGCAATACTATAACAAATTCAATAGAGACCTTAAAAGTGAAGTGAAGTGAAGTTGCTCAGTCGTGTCCGACTCTTTGTGACCTCATGGACTGTAGCCTACTACGCTCCTCTGTCCATGGGATTTTCTAGGCAAGAGTACTGGAGTGGGTTGCCATTTCCTTCTCCAGAGGATCTTCCTGACCCAGGGATCGAACCCAGGTCTTCCTCACTGTAGGCAGATGCTTTACCGTCTGAGCCACCAGGGAAGTCCAAGATCTTAAAAGTAGTTCATGTCAAAAACTAATCTTAAAAAAAAAAAAGGAATTAATTGATGTTACATGACACCAAAAAGCTCAACCAAAATAATCAGCAGTGATCATTAACGAAAAGCAAAGAACCAGAAAGCAGGGGTCTTGGGGTAAACCTCAACAGGGATCTTGGAATTTAAGGCCTAAGGCAGTGTCCCCTGCTCCTGGTGTGGGGAGGATGTGCAGGTGTTTCTGCAGCTCTGCAGCAGCCCTGGTTTTCCCTAACGACCTCCAGGTCCCGGAGGCCCTTCCGTTTCCCTTGGCCCTCTTCTTGGTCCTGGGGATGCCTCTGGTGCCTACTCCACCTGGGTCCTGCCTCTCCTGATGGGCACCAGCCCCGCCCACTGCTCCCAGCCCCACCCACTGCTCCTCAGCCCCGCCCCTGCCCTCAACCCCACCCACTGCTCCCAGCCCCGCCCCTTCCCTCAACCCCACCCACTGCTCCCAGCCCCGACCACTGACCTTCAACCACGCCCGCTGCCCCATAGCCGGCTTCCTCATCTTCCTGCTGGTCCAGCTGCTTTCTTTGTTCTTCTTGGGGGTATTCCAGGTTGAGATTGCTCCTGCTTGTTTCTCTGTGGGCACAGAACTTCTTCAAAGACTCCAGTACTTCCCTCTCTGCCTTCTTGCCTGGAGTCTTAGTCTTGAAGTCGGGTAGGTACGTGTAGCCTGTGTGTCCACAGTATGGATGGACCTAGTGCCTCTGTTAGGAGAGGGCAGGAGGATTAATCTTGGGGAAGAAAATGTTTCAGTAACTTAAACATCTGTGTAGTGTTTGCCTAATGTTTATTAAGTTCTTACTGAGAAAACAACCGTGAGTGATTCTCTAGGTCTGCTTTAGATGTTGTGATCTTCATGATGTTACTGTCAGATTTAGTATTTTAATATACATGTGCTTTTGACACGAATGCAGAGATGGTGTGGATTTGATCGCTTGACTTTATATTGTTGTCGTTGTTCAGTTCCCTCAGTCTTGTCTGACTCTTTGTGACCCCATGGACTGCAGCATGCCAGGCTTCTCTGTCCTTCACTATCTCCTGGAGCTTGCTCAAACTCATGTCCATTGAGTCAGTGATGCCATCCAACCATCTCATCCTCTGTCATCCCTTTCTTTTCCTGCCTTCAATCTTTCGCAGCATCAGGGTCTTTTCTAATGAATTGGCTCTTCGCATCAGGTGGCCCAACTATCGGAGCTTCAGCTTCAGCATCAGTCCTTCCAATGAATATTCAGGATTGGTTTCCTTTATGATTGACTGATTTGATCTCCTTGCAGTCCACGGGACTCTCAAGAGCCTTCTCCAACACCACAGTTCAAAAGCATTGATTCTTTGGCACTCAGTCTTCTTTATGGTCCAACTCTCACATCCATACCTGACTACTGGAAAAACCATAGCTTTGACTAGACAGAGCTTTGTTGGCAAAGTAATGTCTCTGCTTTTTGATATGATGTCTAGGTTGGTCATAGTTTGTCTTCCAAAGAGCAAGGATCTTTTAATTTCATGACTGCGGTCACCATCTGCAGTGATTTTGGAGCCCAAGAAAATAAATTCTGTCACTCTTTCCATTGTTTCTCCATCTATTTGCCATGAAGTGATGAGAACAGATGCCACGATCTTAGTTTTTTGAATGTTAAGTTTTAAGCCAGCTTTTTCAGTCTTCTCTGTCACTTTCATCAAGAGGTTCTTTGGTTCCTCCTCGCTTTCTGCCATAAGGGTGTTGTCATCTGCGTATCTGAGGTTATCGATATTAGGAGTTTATGAAATGCTTATTTGGTGCCAGCTGTGGATTTGGACTGGCCCAAGGCTGTGAGGGATATACACGGAACGGTGTAGCTTGCTGTCTGCAGTTTAGGAAAGTAGTTCACGTGTGCCTGTGAGCTCAGTCATGTCCGACTGTGTGCAACCCCATGGACTGTAGCCCGCCAGGCTCCTCTTCCATGAGATTCTCCAGGCAAGAATACTGGAGTGGGTTGCCCTTTCCCTCCCCTAGGGATCTTCCTGTCCCAGGGATCAAACCTGCATCTCTTGCATCTCCTCCATTGGCAGATGCGTTCTTTACTAGCTGAGTCACCAGGGGAGCCCGAGGAAAGCAGGTATTTTGGTTCCCCAGAATAGGTAACAGATGAGGTGATGTGTTATTGCAGCATTGGGTATCCAGATAGGAGCCTGCAAGCCAGACAAGGACCCAGAGAAAGTGGAGGTGGCCTGAGATCACCAGATAAGGCATGATCAGAGCAGGCAGGGCTGGTTCAGAGCTCTAAGGGTTGGAGGGAGTAGAGATGGGTGAACATTCCAGAGAGGAGGCAGAGGGTGACAACGGGAGGGAGAACAAGAAGGAGGAGAAGGTGGAGATGGCAGGAATGATGGTGTTTAGGGAATACAGCATCCCAGGAGCCGAGTGCTGAGCTGCCTTGGGAGCAGGGGGTTAGGCAGCCGTGGTCCCATCCCAGGGCCTCAGAGCTGAGAAGATGAATGCGGTCCTGTTCTGATAACCAGACAGTTATCTCTGAGATTCTGACCTGACTCCCTCAGCACTGCCATATAGATTTATTTTTTAATCTAAAAAAAAATAAAATTTTTATCTAAAAAAAAAAATTCTTGTACTTTTAGAAAAGGCCAGGATTTCCCAAGGAAGCAATAGAGGTAAAAGAAAAAAAAAGGACTTTCCCCCACAAGGGTCTCTCAATATGAAAATTACACAAGTTCTTAGAAATTTTACCTCAGAGAATTCTTTGTTCTTTTAGTTGTGTCGTGGGGTACTTTTTTTTTTTTTCATTTGTTTTTTAAAGTCATATGTTTTTAATAGAAAAAAAGAAGTTTCCCTGGAATCTTGTAAGTCCATTGAGAGCCCTACCAGGGACTAGTGACTGTCTGTCCAGGGAAGCCACTGGGATGTGTAGGCAAGACTCCTGTCTTTCACCCAGGGTGCTCCCTTCACTTGGAGAGGTTATGTCCTGTGTATGTGACATGAGCTTCTTGATGAAGGTGAAAGAGGGGAGTGGAAAAGCTGGCTTAAAACTCAACATTCAAAAAACGAAGACCATGGCATCTGGTCCTATCACTTCATGGCAAATAGATGGGGAGATAATGGAAACAGTGGCTCCAAAATCACTGCAGATGGTGACTGCACCCGTGAAATTAAGACGCTTCTCCTTGGAAGAAAAGCTGTGACCAACCTATACAGTATATTAAAAAGCAGAGACATTACTTTGCTGACAAAGGTCCATATAGTCAAAGCTATAATTTTTTCCAGTAGTCAGGTACGGATATGAGAGGTGGACCATAAAGAAGACTGAGCACCAAAGAACTGATCTTTTGAACTGTGGTGCTGGAGAAGACTCTTGAGAGTCCCTTGGACTGCAAGGAGATCAAACCAGTCAATCCTAAAGAAAATCAGTCCTGAATATTCATTGCAAGGACTGATCCTGAAGCCGAAGCTCCAATATTTTGCCCACATGATGTGAAGAACTGACTCATTGGAAAAGACTCTGATGCTGGACAAGATTGAGGGCAGGAGGAGAAGCGGGTGATGGAGATTGAGATGGTTGGATGGCATCACCGACTCAATGGACATGAGTATGAGCAAACTCCAGGAGATGGTAAAGGACAGGGAAGCCTGGCATGCTGCAGTCCATGGGGTCGCGAAGAGCCAGGCACAACTTAGCGACTGAACAAATCAATGTGAAATGTATTTATAGAAAATCACGACCTTTTCCCAAGTGAGTCGTCTTTGCTAGTGGATGTGACATGTCATGTCCTGATTGTTTTTTTGTTTTGTTTTGTTTTTCATTTCAAAAAAAACATGTCAGGACAATACAAATGAAAAAACATGGCATGTCTTGATTCATCGTGTGATGTAAAGACGGCTCTGTGCTCCATCTTCTTTGCTCCTTGGCTCCTATCCCTGTCCGGGACCTTTGCAGCCCATCAGCCTACCCTGCAGGCTTTTTGCTCTCCTTTTCTGCCAACAACTTCCACACTGCCAAGCCTTTCCCTTCTTGGTGGAGTGGAGAGAACACTGCATTAGGAGGAGACACTATTTCACCCAGAAAATGGTGGAAGCTGTGTTATTGAGGCATGAAGGTTTAGACTGTTTCTCATGTATTAGACTGCACCAACTTTCCATGTATGAGCTATTTGTGTGGAATAGCTTCTTCATCCTTTTATTTTCAACCTTTCTTTGCTCTTTTATTTATGTAGTTTTTCCCAGCCTGAAACCTTTGTCTTTTATTTGGAGTATTCTATCTACTTACTTTATTTTGTTTTCGTTTTGTTTACAATCCTTTAATCAAAAGCTGAATTTTACATTGGGCATAATTCATACATGCTGAAATGCACAAATGTGATGTGTCCAGCTTACTCCGGTTTTGAGAAATGATTGCGTCATGCAACCCACACCTCCATCAAAATAAAGAACTTTCTCACCACCAGTTTTGTACACTGGGTATGTTGACTGATGGTCTTGGGTGCATTTCTGTTTTTCTCTCTGCAGTCTGAACCTCTCAATCCCATTTGCCTCAGCAGCTCTGGTTCTTTTAAACAGAAACTTTTTAAAACCACTTTAAAAAAAATGAGAGTGTAGTTCATTTACGATGTCCTACATGTTTCAGATATACAGCAGAGTGGTTCAGTTATACATACATGTACGCGTGTGTTCTAAATCGCTTCAGTTGTGTCCGACTCTTTGCGACCCTTTGGACTGTAGCTCGCCAGGCTCCTCTGTCCATGGAATTCTTCAGGCAAGAATACTGGAGTGGGTTTCCATGCCCTCCTCCAGGGGAATCTTCCCAACCCAGGGACCCAACCCATGCCTCTTACATCTCCTGCATTGGCAGGTGGGTTCTTTACCACTAGCACCACCTGGGAAGCCCATGTATATTCTTTTACAGATTCTTTTCCATTATGGATTGTTACAAGTTCTGAATATAGTTCCCTGCACTATATAGTAGATCCTTCTTGTTTATCTGTTTTATGTATAGAGGTGTGGGTATGTAAATCCCAGTCTTCTAATTCCCTTTGGTAAGTGTATGTATGTTTCTATATTGTAAATTTATTTCTCTTCACTCCTCCGAGTTTTCTTATTCCATCTGTAAAATAAAGGGAAAGGGTTTAGCCTGTACTTTCTTGTTCTGTCTCCATTTCCAGCCGGTGATCTTCTCTCCAGAAATGACCACCCCTTTAAATTGGACCATGAACACCAAGGCAAACTTCGGATAGGCTGAAAGGTCAAATACCATCCTCAGCTTGCACTGGGGCATGTTTTTTTTAAAGTGTATACAGACATGGATGTTTAAAAGAAGTCAGCTGAGTGTGTAATATGGTAGTCAGTCCTTTAGAAGTGCTTTGTCTTTGTATTTTAAACTAATCAGAGCTCCAAAATTACTATACCAGTTGTGCAGCTTTTGCCTAGCTCATGATTTTTGACACTGTGGTAAGTTTAGTGGAGCAAAGTCTCATTCACACCCCACTCATGCATAATTTGGGATAATTAAGGCAGTGCTGGGCTGCCATTCACCTTTTCCAGCAGGAAAATGAAGCTTTACCAGATGAATCCGTATTGCGAGTGGGATTAGGTCCCTGATGGTGGGCGTATACCTCCCCAGAGAATAGCATCTTTTTTCGGTATGGCAGTGTACATCAGTCCTCAACTCTTCTTTCCACCTGATTTCTACCAAGGACTTTAGAAGTGATAAATTCTAGGTCCTCCTCCAGCTCAGAAGTTCTGAGTTCTTGCCAGTATCATGCTGGCAAGAAACTGGGACATTAGTTTCCTTTGAAAACTTGAAAGTGATAGCAATTTCATTTTTGAAAAAGTTGCCCTTCTTTCCTCAGACTGTCTCTTAGCCCCCTGCTTCCTGTCCCCGCTCCAGAGTTTGATTGATACTTGCTTTTGTATTATAATTGCTAGTTAATGTCTAACCATCGAGAAGTTCTTCCCTGCAGCTCTGTTCCACTGATAAGAAAATGTTGCATCATCTGGAGTGTTGGGTTGGGTAGTCGTGGCCCTCTGGGTTATCTGGCCCAGCTGACTCTTGCCTCTCACTGAGTTGAGCATGCATATTCTTGCTGGAAGGAACCCTGAGTAGGTCCTTACCATTCCATATCATCATTCACACAGAGTCTGTCTCCACCAGCCTGTCTTCCTCGCTAGGCTGTTACAAATCAGCTTTATTTATTCTGTGTTTGAATTTGGAGTTCCCTACCCAATAATTTAATATTTTTAAAATGACACTGTTGGTCTCTGATTTGTCGTGAGCGAGGATGGAGTTAGCCAGCCTGCAATTTGCTGCTCTCCCCTTCACCCTCCCAGCATCTACTCATTAGCTCATAATTGTTTTCATAACCTTCTCGGAGTCTGGTGTGATCTTACTTTCGGCCCTCTGTGACCCCTCCAAGGTAGTTAAATGGGGTTTTGCTCTCTCTATGAATTAAACATGTCATCTCTATTTGAAATGTTCCTGAACCCACGGTGCTATATTTTAGCAAAGTAAATACTATTTTCAGAGAATTTGCAATCCATCCATTTATATTTCCTTTTATTAGGAGATATAATGATCTGATGAGGCGTGAGTAGGATGATCTGATGATGCGTGAACCATGAGCATTGTTCACCTGGGAAGAAGTGGCTGCCTGCAGATTTGCAATCTATATGTATGATAATCCCTGCCTGCTGATTTGCACTTTCTTGGACGCTTTTTGTTCATTTGAGACTTCTTGCCTTGATAGGCAGTTACTGACTTTGCACACTGCTTCTAGGGCCCCAGGGCTGAGAAAGAGTGTGTCCCTGGGAGCTCTCCCCACAATAGACCAAACCCAAGGGTCAGCGTGGGTCTTTCCTCTCTTTACTCGTCTTTCAACTGCTTCCATCTCTTTTCTGGTGCTCTCTGTGCTGGTCCATGGAGCTCGCACTGGTCGCTACCTTGTCAGGCAGAACCGCTTCAATAGCCTTGTGAACTTCCTGGCCTGAATCCAAGACTCGGAGGACACGCCTGTGTGCTGGGTCAGAATGTCCGTGTCGTGTCTGCCCAGGTCTGGCGTGCAGCGAGCAGAACAGATAGAGGCTTATGTGGGAGAATAAGAACTGACAGCGTCTGTCTGGGAGGAGTGGAAGGAGCTGGAACGTGCCCGGGGCATCGGTCCCCTCCACCCCTGCAGTCCACTCCTGACCGGCTCTGAGCCCTTGTCATTCCTCCTCCTCCCTCGCTACCCTGTGGCCTCGTGCTGCCTGGCCGTGCTGTGCTTTTGCTTGTCTCTGAGTCTTTACACGCAGAGCTCTCTCCCTGGGATGCATGCGCCCCTCGTCTCTCCCCGGGGACCCGACAGTCAGTCTCTGGAAGCTGGTGCTGGAGCTGCTTGTACCAGTTTGTCGTGGCCTCCTGTGCTTCCCGCCAGTGTCCTCTGCAAGACACCACATTTTTATTAAACCTTGGCCATCAGATGTGTTGGCAATCGTTGGTCGCACATCCTGCTTGTCCTGCATATCAAGACTTCCACTGAGCTCTGGCCTGGCACTTTACAGACATAAACTGGAGGTTAGAGAATTTCTCAGAAAGCACACCTGCTGCTGGTGTCCACGGAGATGTGAAACACCTGGAGCCGTCACTTTCTGGGACACCTCCAGACACGCTGAGCATCGCTGCTTCCTCCACGGTTCCTTTTTCCCTAGCGTGCCCTGTGCCTGCATCTCACCTCTCACGCCTTCTTTGTGTTGACTCCTCACCTCACTGCTTGGGCTTGACAAACCCTTTGGCTATTTATAGTAGGAGTTCATGACACGATCAACACACTAACTGAACTTCATAGTGAGGATGTATGCTTCCTGTTCATACTCAGTAAAGCAGAGTGGAATAATTTGAATTCTTTATAATGGATATGATTATAAATGATATCCCTATTTACACATATAAAAGGCTAAATGGAAGATGATTAGTGAATCCTGTTTTCCGTTTTTCCTAAGGTGATTTCTTAATCTTCCAAACAGATTCCTATGATACAGAGAAGAAAAGGAATAAGCCCATTAGAAGTTACTTAACATTTTTACAAAGCTGTTTAAGGCTTTAGAACTGAGTAATTTTTGTCCCTTTATTATGTTTTGACATAGGAGAAAAAAGTATAGACATCCATTTCTTCTGTACATTGTTAACCTGGTGACAGTGTTTTTAGATGTTTTACTGATGACAATATCCAGTTACTGGCACTTGTCATAAGCAGAATGGTGAGTCTTTAGATTTAACAAATATTTTCCCTCTTTTGCTATATTGCCACCAAAAAGCGCCAGTATTCTTAATGAATCTAAATCTTTCCAAATCCCATTCATAGTCCATCCCTGGGTATCTGCAGAGAATTAGCTCCAGAAACCCTCTCAGGTATTAAAATTCTGCAGCTGCTAAAAGTTCCTTCCTTGTGTAAAATGGTATAGTATTTGCATATAACCTAAGCAGATCCTCCTGTATAATTTAAATCATCTCTAGATTACTTGTAATACCTAATACAATGTAAATGCTATGTAAATAGTTATAAATACAATGTAAATGAGATGTAAATAGTTGTAAATGCAATGTAAATGCTATGTCAATATTTGTTAGGGTGCAGCACATTCAAGTTTTGCTTTCTGGAGCTTTCTGTATTTGTGTGTGTGTGCTAAGTCACTTCAGTCGTGTTCGACTCTTTGTGACCCCATGGACTGTAGCCTGCCAAGTTCTTCTATCCAAGGGGTTCTCCAGGCAAGAATCCTGGAGTGGGTTGCCATGGGCTCCTTCAGGGGATCTTCCTTTTTGTCCTGTTGTCTGATGATTAAATAATACTATTCTTTTAAACCTCCTTTATCCTCTTTGTCCTTAACTTCTTCACCCAGTTGTCTCCCGGCCATGCTGTGGGTGTTTCATCACTTACAGATGACTAATTCTTCATTGGTGTGTGAATGGTACATGTTGCAGCTGGGAGGATAATGTATAAAGCCATCTTTTAAATAATTAAGAAATGTGTTTACTTGTGGCCGTGCTGGGCCTCCGCTGCTGCCTGGGTTTCCTCTAGTCGCGGTGGGTGGGGGCTCCTCTTCAGTTGCAGCACGCAGGCTTCTTGTGGCTGTGGCTTCTCGTGTGGCTGAGCACGGGCTTGAGGCACGTGGGCTCCAGAAACTGTGGCTCCTGGGCTCTAGAGTGCTGGCTCAGTCGTTGTGGTGCCCTCCCGTCTCAGGAAGGCAGCTCTGCTGTGCTGCAGAGAAGACCGCCTACAGGACCATTAGCAGCACGCGTAGTTTCCCATTTAGGTTCCCAAAGAGAAGCCGCTGGACATTGTGAGGATAATAGCCCCGACCCCACTATGCTCCCAGATCCCTCTAGGGAGAGGGTCTTCTACACCATGACCAAATTTAACATTTGCACATGCTGCTCAGAGAGGGGCTTTGGATCAGATGCCTTTCCTTAACAAAAAGTGAAAACAGAAATAATGGTAAGAAGGTAACCAGAAGCCTCCCCAGGGATGCAGCAGAGAACGTGACTTTATACAGGACTTCCCTGGTGGTCCAGTGGTTAAGAATTGGCCTGCCTGTTCAAGGGATAGACCTCACACGCTACAGTAGATTCTGTGCAAAGTACACCCACCCCTAGGGCTATTTCCTGGTGCCCCCTGCCTTGGGGTTGCAAAGAGTCCGACAGGACTGAGCGCCTTTCACTTCCACCTTCACTTTCTACACACTTAAAAGTCCAGGGGTTGGTGGGACGGGTTAAGCTGATTCTTAACTATGTTGTTAAGAATAGACAGGGTAGACAGGGGCTAATATGCAGAGATGGGTGCAGATGATAATGAACAAGCCAGGAATCAAAAGGCAGAGACTTCCTAGTTTCCATGGACTGTAGTCCCTGGAATTCTCCAGGCCAGAATAATGGAGTGGGTAGCCTTAGAACAGCCTGAAATTTGGGGAAGGTTTGGTGGAAAGAGGGAGGTTAAGAACCCTTGTTACCCTTGACCTTTTTTTCTGTGTGGCTTCCAGGATGGTTTTGTGCAATAGCTGAATTTGATGGGTGAGTTATAAAAAAATTGCCACTGATCAAAAAATTACATTCGCCAGATTTTTGAGCCCCTGTATCTGCTAGGCCATATTCTAGGCATGGAGATCTGTGTCAGTGGTCAAGACGTGGAGTACGGGGTGTATACAAGCTGCATTTCATTCTAATCCAGGGCAGAGAACTGAGTTAGTGATCAACAACAATAAAACTGGCTTATAGAACTGGCTTAGTGATAAACAACAATAAAAAGAAACGTCCTGTACCTGCTTCTACCTAAGTCAGGACCTCCCGACTTTCCTAGAGAAGGAGGGCCCCAATCTCATAATAGGAAGCAGGTCTAAATTTTTAAAATATTTGGCTATTCTAAAGCCTTTTCTTTATGTCCATTTTCCTTCTTTTGTCACAGTCTAGTCGGAGCTTCACTTGTGGAATCAGCTAATAAAGAATCCTCCTTCAATGCAGGAGACCTGAATTTGATTCCTGGGCTGGGAAGATCCCCTGGAGAAGGGAAAGGCTACCCTCTCCAGTATTCTTGGGCTTCCCTTGTGGCTCAGCTGGTAAAGAATCCTCCTGCAATGCGGGAGACCTGGGTTTGATCCCTGGGTTGGGAAGATCCCCTGGAGAAGGGAAAGGCTACCCACTCCAGTATTCTGGCCTGGAGAATTCCATGGACTGTAGAGTCTATGGGGTCACAAAGAGTCGGACACGACTGAGCGCCTTTCAGAAAGAAAGACAGTGGGGGCAGAGAGGTGGGTCACCTTAGGGTGCTCACAGGTCTTCAGGACTTCTGAATTCAGATCTCTTTCTACCAAAGTCTTCCTTTCTGTTCCCCAAATCTTACCCCAAGCTACTGTGTCCCTCTTTTGTTTTTTAAAAAAGCATTCTGGTGATGTTATTCACACATGCATCCATTCAACAAGTGTTTGTCAGCACCAGCTCAAGGCCAGATAATATGAAGATGCTGAGGATGCAGAAAAATCAGCGGGTGTCGGCTCAAGAGGTCCTGAGTGACTGAGGGGGTGTACGGGGACCCCAGTGAGAAGGACCAGGGCCCCTGCAGTCCTGGGACGTGGGGAGGTTGGAGGAAATTGCTGTGCAGTCCTATGAACCGGATCTCGAAAGGTCCCCACATTCAGGAAGAGGAGCCCAGCCTGTTCTCTTCAATGTCACAGCCTGTCTCTCTGCACCCCACAGATGCCTCCCAATCCTTGACGTTAAGTAATATTCTTTCTAAGAACCTGTAACATCTTTCTCATTATTTTGTTTAAATAAAATACTAAACTACATTAGCCAGAAACCTTGATGCTAGTTTGCCATATTTTTACGAGTTACCTGATAGAATGGGCAGAAGAGAAGCAAAGGAGTGAGCACATTTGCCATTTTCCGCTAGTGTGAGCTCAAATGTTGTCATTGTGATAAAGCCTTTTAAAGGTCATTTAGAAAATAGAGTAATTGGTTGCATTGCAGAGATCATGAAAGATCACGAATATGTACTTAACGTGTAAATTTAGAACATGAAACTGCTAATTATATAAATGGGGACGTATGGCTTGGGAACAAATTTATTGTGGTTCATAAAGAGTCCCATGGTGTAAGCGTTTTAGATTGGTGTAAAATGATGACCAAAAGTGTTGATGATTAAGACACTGCTATCAAAGAGGTAAGTAAAAAGTTAATATAGAATAATTTCTTGAAACCTGAGAGTGGACAAAAAATATTTCTAAAGTAATATTTGTATATCATGATATTATTACATATAGGCTGCTGCTGCTGCTGCTGCTGCTAAGTCGTTTCAGTCGTGTCCGACTCTGTGTGACTCCAGAGATGGCAACCCACCAGGCTCCCCCGTCCCTGGGATTCTCCAGGCAAGAACACTGGAGTGGGTTGCCATTTCCTTCTCCAATGCATGAAAGTGAAAAGTGAAAGTGAAGTCGCTCAGTTGTGTCCGACTCTTAGTGACCCCATGGACTGCAGCCTACCAGGCTCCTCCGTCCATGGGATTTTCCAGGCAAGAGTACTGGAGTGGGGTGCCATTGCCTTCTCCTTACATATAGGCATGCATAGTTAAATTAATGAAGTATTATAATTAGACACTTGACTTTTATCTCTGTCTATAAAAGTATATATGTTCGTCCTGGCCAAAATTTGAAATTCTGTCATTTGAAAATGAGGGACAGTCTTACGTACAGGGTCAGCTGACTCATAGGAAGTTCCACCCAGCCGGGTAGGTGGGAGTGGTTACAGCATGAGATGTTCCTGGTGGACTCCAGAAGCCTCCAGAAAGTGAAGGAACCTGGTTTGGGTGGAAGGGCAAGCACCCTTAGAGCACTGGCCATTGGGCAGGGCCTTTATCTGATACGTATGTTAGATTCACAGGATGCTTGCCCAAGTCGTCAGTTTTCAGAAGGTGGGGTTGTCATTTCCCCAGCAGCACACCGAAACACCTTCTCCATTGGATGCTGAGAAGCTCTGTGGTATTTAAGCATCAAATAAGGCGGATCATTGTTTGGTCACATTTATCTTGATGTTGATCAAGTCCCCGAAATTCATGCTGGGATTCAGTTCACGGTGCTCGTGGGGATGGGGGAGGGAAGGGCATTGCTCTGTAGACCCGTCTTGGGGAGAGGAGGGGCTGGTCCCTGCAGACGTCAGGATGGATTGTGGTTGAGCGTGGTTGAGCGGGGAGTGTAATTCTTTTCTTGCACTTGCTTTTGCATTTGGGCTTCCCTGGTGGCGCTGGAGGTAAAGAACCTGCCTGCCAATGCAGGAGACATAAGAGATGTGGGTTTGATCCCTGGGTTGGGAAACTACCATGGAGGAGAGCATGGCAACCCACTCCAGTACTCTTGCCTGGAAAATCCCATGGACAGAGGAGCCTGGTGGGCTACAGTCCACGGGCTCGCACAGAGTCGGTCGCACACAACTGAGGCAACGCAGCCCACAAGCATACACACGCACTTTTGTGTTTAATTCCAAAGTTTTCTCTAGTTTACTCTGAACCATCCTTTACAAATGCCAAGTGAAAGCCCGCAGGTTTTCTATTAATATTTTAATGGTGGTAATTATAAGTGTAATTTTAAAATTCATTCCAAATTTTGTTTAACTTGATAACCAGTTAGCCACCATCAGGTGCCTCAGAGTTTTTCATGGGTGCTCACTCTTCCATAAACCATCAAAGGTTGACCAGGGGTGGGCGTGGGGGTGCTTCTTGAATGTGAAGACAGTGAAGGAACATTAGTTTGCAGACTTCATTCCCAAGAACCACTGCCGCCTCCCCCTCTTTCTCAAGGGTTCTGTGGGGCTTGGGATCACAGCCAAGCTGTTGAGAGGTTCATCTGATGAAATCAAGTGGCACTAGAGAGCTAAAAATTTGCATCATTTAGGGCCATCTGTGTTAAGTAGATCCAAAATAATTTTGGTATTCATTGGTCATTAGAAGAGATAAATGACTTTTGGTTATCAATACAAATGTTGGACAAAACGAGGAGCCTCATTTTGAGCTTTCTCTTTCACAGCTTTATTTTTATACACTCTTGTGTTTGTCAAATTCCAGACCTTTGAAGATCCAGAGCCGAAATTATTTCATTTTCTCTGATGATCATGTCATTTTATTTTCCAATAAATGTCATTATTTTCTTGCAGTTGCTTTCGTATTTAATTCCAAAGTTTTCTGTAGTTCATTCTAAACCATCCTTTACAAATGCCAAGTGAAAGCTAGCAGGTTTTCTGTTTTGATGGCAGCAATTATAAGTGTAATTGTAAAATTCATTCCAAATTTTATTTAACTTGATAACCAGTTAGCTGCCATCAAGTGCCTCAGATTTCATTTATCATCTGTGCAGGCACACTGTGGAGTCTTCAAACAACAAACTTTACACAAATTGAAGGTTGGTGCTTTTGTCCTTCTCACTCATTACTGCACTGTTTACTGTTGTCTCTGCTATTTTCTCTACCCTTCAGTCCATTTTGCAAGCCGGCTCGGTCTTCTTCTGGAGCAAAATACCATTTTTTTTCATGATTGCAAATGAGGATGTCCCTCCCACGTCTGTTGAACATACCCCTCAAAAATCATTAAAAGCTGTTAACTTGACTACTGTTTATGTTTATAGTAAATGTCTCAACATTGCTTTTTTGATTTTGCCCTGGCTTTATGTCTTTCTATGAACTCTTGTTTTGGTTCAAATGGAGCTATCATTCCTGTTATTGCATCTGAAAGTAACGATTATGGTGCTTAGGATTTATTTGAACTGTTACCTAGGAAAGAAAACATGAGAGGGACATCTCATTTCTTTTAGCATTTCCTGGAAAAATGGATTTGAAGCCAGGTTTGAGGGCAGTCAGTTGAAGTGAATTCGTGTTGCCTTTTCCCGTGACTCTCATGTTTAATTGCATCCCCTTCAGAGGTCTTCAGGCCTGAGACAGACTGTCCACTGAGCAGTCAAAGACGGCACCTTCCTCCAGAGTCAAAGCTATTAAAAAGGAAAGCCCTGTGCTTGAACATTTCTTCCTGAGGGTTCAAGAGCTTTGCTGAGCATCCCCTTTGGAATTTTAACTCATCTTTGCTCGTCAGTGCATTCTGGTTGGATGAGTGAGTCAGTGAGTGACTCAGTTGGAGCAGGGGTGCTTGCCTTTGTAAATGGGTTGAGCACTTACTGGTTTTCCCCTTTTATTAATTTAGTGTGTGATTACTGAGCACCAGTCTCTTCTGGTCCACCGTTCTTCCCTGAGTGTCCTGTCGGGGGAGGGGAGGGGCAGGGGCTGGAATGACCAGCAGAACTAGGCAAGACCCTTCCCATCCTGTTGAGCTTGGTCAAAGGGGTCCAGGCATGTCCAAGCAGGGCTCTGATGGAGATGTGCCAGAGGTGTGTCAGTCCTGTGTCCGCTGAAAAGCAGAATTGGTAGGGTATATATATATTTCTAAAGTTTTTAGATTTAGTGTTGGCTGTGCTGGGTCTTCGTTGCTGCATGGGATGTTCTCTAGTTGCAGTGAGTAGGTGCTCTTCCCTGCTTGTGGTGCACGGGCATCTCATTGCAGTGGCGTCTCCTGGGGGGGGCGTGGGCTCTGGGGCTCATGCGCTTAGTTGCCCTGCTGTATGTGGGATCTTCCCAGACCAAGGATCCAACCTATGTCCCCTGCATTGGCAAGCCGACTCCTAACCACTGGACCACAGGGAAGTCCCAGTAGGGTATATTAATATATTTGTGAATTACGAGGAATTGGCTTACAGGACCGTGGGGTCGCCTAGCCAAGCCTGAAGTCTGTAGGGTGGGCTGGAAACTCTGGGACATGAGCTGACGCTGTGGTCCTCAGGGCGACATCTCCCTTCTTCTGGGAAGCCCCAGTTCTGTTCTTCACATCTTTCAGCTTTTTGGGTCCAGCTCACCCAGCTTACCCAGAATGGTCTCCTTTGCGTAGTCACCTCATGGGAGTTAGTCATCACGTCTGCACATTTCCTTCATGGGACACCTGGATTGATTGACAGCCAGGTGCTATAGCCTGGCCAGGTGGACAAATCGATGGCATTCACAGCGGGTCATGGACCCACTCGCCCTGGTCTTGGTGTTGGGTCGTATCTGTGTGTTTAGCTGAAGAAAGACTGAATGCCCAGTGCTGGGTCATTTCAGCTGCCTGGTCAGGGGCTCAGGGAGTGAGTCAGGGAGCAGGGGGTGGTAGATGCCAAGGGGCAGATGGGGGACCACCTGGCTTTCTCTGGAATCTGGAAGGAGAGAAATGTGGCTGGAACGTGGCTGGGGGATAGATAAGTCTTCGGGGAGTGGCCAGGCTGTGGCTGTCTCGTGTGTTCGGGAAAGAAGCTGGGACTTGGGCATCTTGGAGTTCCAGGTCCCTGAAGGTGCTCAGCAGAGAAGAGACTGAGCCAGGCTGGCCCACCTACTGGGTGTCTGCAGTGGCGGAAGCTGTATCTATGGAGAGCTCTTCAGGCTCTGCTGGGCTATAAAGAACACGGGCACCATCTCCCTGCTCTCCTGGGAAAAGCCCCCAATCAGCATCTTTTGGGGAGCACTGCAGGGCTATGGGTGCCTCAACCTGGTGGAGGAGGCCCTGAGCAAAGCGGGTGCAGATGGCGGAGTGGGCAGGAGGGAGAACTTTCCAGCCCACTTGTTGGGAGGTGGCCTGGGCACAGCAGAAGGTGGAACTGGACACAGGCAGGTGGCTCAGAGGATAAAGCATCTGCCTGCAATGTGGGAGACCTGGGTTCAATCTCTGGCTCGGGAATATCCCCTGGAGAAGGAAAAGTGGCGACCCACTCCAGTACTCTTGCCTGGAGGATCCCATGGATGGAGGAGCCTGGTAGGCTACAGTCCATGGGGTTGCAGAGTCGGATACGACTGAGCGACTTCACTAGTCCCAGTATGTGGGGGCTCCTGAGCTGGCGTGGAGGGCAGGGGAGGGCTGGTGAGCAGACCCAGTGGGAGGAAGGGCCCTGTGTGCAGAGGGGCCGTCTTTCTTGGTCTGCCCTTCTGTCGTGTGCGCCTGCTCTGTGTGTCATCACAGCCCCCCGGCCAGCTCTTCAGGTCTTGACATCCAGATGACGTCTGCTCCTGGGTGGGGACGGTGTTGCTCTCGAGAACATCGGCCGGGCAGCAGCCTGCTCTGGACTTTGTTCTCCATCTTGTCCAGCAGCCAGCAGGAACTAGACAGAACCTCCCCCACCCCACCCCACCATGATCACCAGTGTGCCCCAACCTCTCCCGGGTGCCAGATGCTGGGCGCCTTGTGGTGAATTCAGTCATGAACAGAAGCACAGTCTCTGGCCTCAAGACACTCTGATGTTTCATAACCCGTGGGCTCTAATCGCCAGGACTGATTCCCCAGGGACCTGTGAGGTGCTGTTGTCAGAGGCCAGGGCGCCAGGGATCTGTGTGTGGTCCTGATGGGAGCTTGTATGCTCTGTGGCTGGGGTGGGGGTGGTTGGAGAAGGTACTTCTGAAAGAATGCATTTGTTGGCAGATTTTGAGCTTTCCCCACTTTCTTTCAAAAGAGGTTTTGTCTGTGCTCTATGCTGAACAACTTATAACAATGAGAATGCCATTAAGTAGAGGAAAAAGCATCTTTTTATGAATAAACAAGTACATTTGCACAAAGAAGGGAGAAGAGGTAACAGTACGTTTGGGCTGAATTGTGCAGCCAGCAAATCCATACTGGAAGCTCTGTTCTGAGTCCTTCCGAGTATGACTGTATTTGGAGACAGAGCTTTTAGGGAGGCAATTAAGGGGAAGTGAGGTAGTTAGGGTGGCCCTGTTCCCGTATGCCCTTGTGAGAGGAGGGAATCGACATGGACCGGGACTTCCCTGGTGGTCCAGTGGTTGAGACTTCGCCTTCCAATGTTGGGGTGTGTGGCTTGGGGAGTTAAGATCCCAGATGCCTCGGGGCCAGAATACGAAATGTAAAACAGAAGCAGTACTGTAACAAATTCAGTAGACTTTACAAATGGTCCACATCAAAAAAAAAAAAAAAAACTTAAAAAAAAAAAAGTCATGGACACATAGGAAACCCACAGGGAGGAGGAAGTTGTCTACAAGCCAAGGGGGTGCCCACCTGCTGACACCTTGGTCTGGGGCTTCTGGAAGTCACTTGGTCCATGGATGCTATAACATCGCTTATTGACTCACCCCTGTAACTGCAAGTACCGATGAGTTTCCTGAGCTTGGTTTTGACCTCCTAGCCTCCTCCTCACCCCGATTCACCTGCCGTCCAGGGGAAGGGATCTTGTCGAGGTGGCCAGAGCATGATCCAGGCCCTTGACCCTCTTCTCCTGGAAACAACACTGCTGAGGTTTCCTTTGTCCTCGGGGCTCCACCCGCTTTGTTCTCTCTGTGACTTCCTCCTCCCGTGCCTGTTCCTCTGGGCCCATGGAGCCCTGTCCTGGGGCCCCGTCCCTTCTGAGCCCCTGTGTTCCTGGAGCAGGCCCACGAGCTCCTCGCCGTCCCCCTCTTCCATGCAGACAGAAGGACAGATGGACCCACGGCTTCCTCAGCCATCCCCCTCCTTGCTGGCTGGTCTCAGCTCCCCTCCTTTTCTGCTTTCACGTCCTCGGTGCACCCACTGTATTTCCTTCCATTCCTCTGTCTACCCGCCATGGCAGCATGCTTCCGGTTCTGGGGAACCTCTTCCGGTTCTGGGGAACCTCTTCCGGTTCTGGGGAACCTCTTCCGGTTCTGGGGAACCTCTTCCGGTTCTGGGGAACCTCTTCCGGTTCTGGGGAACCTCTTCCGGTTCTGGGGAACCTCGGGATAACTGAGGAGTCAGGCGCCCTGCACGGAAGATTCTAGGAGAGTAATCCCCGGCCAGGGGAGGCCGCTGCCTGTGTCCCGGCTCCGGGCCGGCCCTGCCTTTCCAGACCACGGGGATGGTTGGCTGAGAGGCCAAGGTGGCCGTGGGGTAAGGGGTGGGCGGGCGAGCAGGGGACCGGGCACTCGGGTCTCCAGGAGAGACATCGCCCAGAGTTGGTGTCTGGAATAGCCATAGTTAGTCTTCCCGACCAACTTTTCCTTTGGAGAAGAAGAGACTGACCTGCGGAAATATTTTTAATTACCTAACCCCGAGCTTTTCTTTTTTGGACAGCATTGATAAAAATTCCCCTTTCTCTGCCTCTGAGTACATTTTTACAGAGTTCTTAATTTGTGCGCGTGGTTTAAATCCTCTGACCTGCCTCGTCACTGGTTGCCGAGATGCAGCTATGGAAGAGTCTGTAGAGGGGTCTCCGGGGTGACATTTCAGGACAATGGTCGGTGTTGGGAAGTCTGCATGCCTCTCCTTTCTGGTTTCCGTGGACTTATGCTTTAGCGGATTGTCTCGCATTTTGCTTTAATTAAAGCGCTGATGGTGGCTTGCTCCAGGCGAGACGTGGCTTTCCCGGTGAACCAGGCAGTGACATTGGAATCATCATTGCGGTGACTAATTTCCTGCCTCATTTTGGAGGAAGTTTGAGGCACTCTGCTGTTTCCAGGGTGCTGGTCTGTTTTGGCTGGAAACCATCATGAGGGTCAGTCCCCCGTGTTACAGCTCGAGGGACAGACAGTGCCTCTGAATCACTAAGTAAAGAAAGGGCGGTCCTGTGTGCCATTTATAGTCGGTGGGGGTGGGGTAGGGAACAGCACATTCTGTTTTTTTTTTTTTTTTTTTCAATTAGTTTTCTGGTGGTGAAATGTACATAGGTAAAATTTACCATCTTAGCCATTTAAAGGCGACCCCTTAGTACACTCATGATACTGTGAGCCCGTCACCGCTATCTGGTTCCCGTGCATTTTCACCACCCAGAAGGAAACCTGTGAGGATCACTCCCTGTCCCCCCTCCCTCAGCCCCTGGCCATCTCTCATCTGCTTTCTCTAAGAATGTGCCTATTTTGGGTGGGTCGTGTAGGTGACACAGTGAAGTGTGTGGCCTCTTAGGTCTGGCTTCTTTATTAAATTTTTTATTGGATTTTAGTTAGTGTTGGGGTATAATTTTAACTGCAGTAACGTGTTTCTGCTGTACAGCAAAGTGAATCAGCTATACATATACATATATCCCCCTTTTTTTGGATTTCCTTCCAATGTAGGTCACCACAAAGCACTGAGTAGGGTTCCCTATGCTCTGCAGTAGGTTTTCATTAGTTATGTATGTTATTGTTATGGTTGTTCAGTCACCAAGTCGTGTCCGACTCTTCGCTACCCCTGGCAGCATGCCAGGCCTCCCTGTCCCTCACCATCTCCTGGAGTTTTGCCCAAGTTCATGCCATTGCATTGGTGATGCCAGCCAACCATCTCATCCTTTGTTGCCTTCCCCTCCTCCTGCCTTCAGTCTTTCCCAGCATCAGGCTCTTTTCCAGTGAGTTGACTGTTTGCATGAGGTGGCCAAACTGTTGAAGCTTTAGCTTCAGCATCAGTCCTTCCAAAGGGTATTAAGGGTTGATTTCCTTTAAGATTGACTGGTTTAATCTCCCTATAGTCCAAGGGACTCTCAAGAGTCTTCTCCAGCACCATAGTTTGAAAGCATCAGTTCTTCGGTGTTCCTGCCTTCTTTATGATCCAACTCTCACAACTGGAAAGACCATAGCCTTTACTGTATGGACCTATTTTATCCATAGTATTAATATCAATAGTGTATACATGTCAATTGCAATCTCGCAGTTCATCCCAGCCCTCTTTCCCCTACCTTGGTGTCCATATGTTTGTTTTCCACATCTGTTTGTCTCTTGGCCTCTTAGTATATTTTCAGGGTTCATCTGTGTTGTAGCCTGTGTCAGTACTTCCTTCAGTTTTATGGCAGAATCATATTTCTATGTTATGAATAGACTATATCCATTCATCAGTTGATGGACATTAGTTCTCACTTTTTGACTATTGTGAGTCCTACTACTATGAACAGTCTGCTACAAGGTTTTCTTGTAACACCTGTTTTTGTTCTTCAGAGAGAGAGTTGAGCGTGGACTGCTGGGTCATACGATAATTCTCTTTAATTCCTTGAGGAATGGGCATTTCTTTTTCTTGTATGAACTGAATTACATATGCAAGTTGATGTGGAAACGTGCCCCCTCCTTCTTTATGTGAAACCTTTCTCTCTAGGGCAAATGCAGGGCCGTCTTTGATGTTTTTGGACATCTAGGATCTTCACTGAGATTCGAGGCCCAAGGGGTTCAAGTTCACGCAGCGTTTTTCCCTGAGCAGGAGAGGGGGTGTCCGGAACGAAGAGGAGGACACGTGAGGTCAGAGTCACGGGACAGCAAATCAATCTTGAGAAGTTAGAAATCACAACAGATATATTTTTCCAGGAGGGCTTCCTGTCAAAACCCAGGATTCCTAATCAAAGATGGCAACATCAGCATTATTTACAGCCTCCTAAATCGTGGAACCTGTGACATGGGAGGGCCCCTGGGCCAAGAAGACTTGAACCCTGTCTTCTAGGAAATGATTGAGCATGGCCGTGCATCAGACCTCTTCCCTGCAGGTTCCCATTTCATTCTCACAAGATTCATCCTCTGGGAGAAACCAAGAGAAATCAATACTGCCCTACCTCGGGGTTCAGGGGCCAACTTTGGGATAAAAGGAGCAGACTGCGGGATGCAGCTATGGTGTGTCTCTCGGCTCTGGATTGTCGGGGGTGTCACCCCTGATCAAGGCCTGTCCCTCCCCCTGCTGGGGGGGTGTGGGTGCTTGGACCTGCTGCTCTTTGTGTCACTCAAAGCAGGTGGTCTCAAACCCTTGCTGTGCATGGTTTATTCCTCCGAGTGTGATCAGCAGGAGCATTGACAGTAAATGCTGACAGACGTCTGCAGTAATGGACATTGCTATGTCATCCAAGTGGCATTTTGGTTTACTGGAAAATCATCTTAATTTTATTTTGCAAAACTGTTGGTTGGAGACAGATGGAAAATAAAAGTTCACTTTCATCTTTCACTAGAGGGAGCGGGAGAAGTCTTTTCCTTTGGTCCTGGGATGGGAGGTGCGTTCATTTCCCAGGACTGCCTTAAGAAATGAGCGCAGTCTGGATGGCTTAAAGCTTCAGAAATGTGTTCTCTCATGCTTCTGGAAGCGTCTGCAGGGCCACCTTCTCTCTGAAGACTCTGAGGGTCTTCTCTCTTCTCCTCCAGCTTGTGGTGGTATAGTTGCTAAGTCATGTCTGACTCTCTGCGGCCCTATGGACTGTAGCCCACCAGGCTCCTCTGTCTGTGGGATTCTGCAGGCAAGAATACTGGACTGGGTTGCCATTTCCTTCTTCAGGGGATCTTCCTGACCCAGTGATCGAAGCCATGTCTCCTACATTGGCAAGAGGGTTCTTAACTGCTGAGCCACCTGAGAAGCCCAGTGAATAAATAAACAACCCTGATCTAGTGTGCGCTCATCTTAATTTGATTTCAGCTGCCGAGTCCCTATTTCTAAGTACGTTTGCTTCTGTGGTCCCTGAGGTTAGCAGTGGGACATGCTTTGTTGAGGAGGGGACATAGTTCCACCCACTGTGGGCTGGTTTGTGCCTTGGGTACAGGGCAGCCAGTGTGTGCAGGGCGTGGGCTTAGGGCGGGAGTGGGAGGGAGGGCCTGGCTCTGAGTGTCGGGCCCTTGTTTGTTTCACGGTTTCCTCTCTTTCCACGAGAGGACTTTCTTTACCTGTTTGGCTGTGTCTGATGCTGAGTGTCTCCATAGCCTTGACCATCATCTCTAATGGTTTTTCTGGGAGTAGTTGGGGTAGGCTGGGGCTTGGGAGCAGTGGGAGGTGCTGGGAGGGCAGAGAGAGGCAGGCTCCCTCCTGCATCCTGCCTTCTCTGCCGGGCCCCTTGGCCCACCCGCTTATGTTCCTCCAAGTCTCCGTCGTGAGAGTTTTCAGTGCATGAGTAGAACACAAAGGTGATATGTCGTGTCCTTCAGTCGCTGTTTTCCAAACTGCCTCACTGTGGTGCCGGCCCTTAAGATGCTCTGAACAGACCATTTTCCTCTCTGAATTTCAGGTGTGTTTCAGGGAATTGCCATCATTTGAAAGGCATGCTTTGCTTCCTGGAAACTGTCTAGACAGGTAACCAATTTTCACCAATTTGGAGGCAGCGGAGGCCTGTTCAAAGGATTGCCCCCTTCTTGCTGGGCCTCCTCACTATATGGCTATGCTGGTAAAAAGTGAAAAAAAAAGAAGTTCATAATTTAATTCGGATTTGTTCTTGCCGAGATTCCGGTAAGACTCCTCTGTTTTGCATGAGTCAGTTCCTAGCAAATGGGTTTTAGAAGGCTGAGGAGAGCACAGTGACTCCAAAGAAGCAGGCTTTGTTCTGGAAGGTGCTAATGGGTCCCCTTCTCTTTCTCTTGCTGTGTACTTAGTGCTACGTGGTCCTGCCACTGGGTCCCAGCTCCGGGGACCCCTGTGCTCTGCTGAGCGTCTCAGCCTGGCCTCACTCCCTGAGTCAGGGCGGCTCCCTGGCCCTTTGTCATCTTCCGGTTCCTTCCATCCTTGACCAAACTCTCCTGGGACCCTGAGTGCCCAGAATAGGGGAACCAGGATGAAACAGGTGTAGGAGGTCTCTCCAGGAGTGAGTCTTAACCACTGACAGGAGGGAGACAGGACGGAGCACATGACCCCTGCTTCCCCACGGTCTCCATCCACGGGCGCATCCTTGTGTAGTGCAGAGGGGGCTAGCTCCTCCCTCCAGAGGCCCAACTGACCGAAGGACTGAGGGCTTCTGCCCTCTGGGGACCGTTTGTGAGGCAGTCACACAGGAGGGAGGCTCCTGTCTAACCTGGTGGTGCTTAACCAGGGGCTGTTTGGGAAAGTCAGAGACATCGTTCAATTGTGACAGTGAGTCTGTCCGTGTATGTGTGTGTGTGTGCTGTGTAAGATTACCTGACATTTGATGGGCTGGAGCCAGGGGTCGTAAAAGTGGACCTGCCCAGTGAAAATGACCTGTGAGAAGCACGGTGAGACCTTTCCTCACTGTGGATGTTCTCCAGGGGAGGCATAACACGTTCTTTATCTGTTTCATTTTAATTCTAATAAAAGCAAGGTAACATGCAATTTACCATCGAAAGTTTTTTAAGTGTACAGTTCAATGGTGTAGTTATATTCACTAGATCTCTATAAGGTTTTCATCTTGCAATACTTTAAACTCTGTCCCCTTTAGAAACCACTCCCCAGCCCCTGCCCCTGGCCACAACAATCCTGCTTTTGGTTCCTGTGAGTTTGCTTTAGATATAAGTGGAATCATACAGCCCTTGACCTTTTGTACTGGCTTATTTCACTTAGCATAATGTCCCTCAAGTTCATCTGTCCAGTAGCGTGCATCAGAATCACCTTTGTTTTTGAGACTGACTTATGTTTCATGGTGTGTATCAACATGTTTTCTTTATTCATTCATCTGTGGATGGATGTTTGCATTGCTTCCACCTCTTGGCAGTTGTGTATAAGGCTGCAGTGAGTAGAGATGTGTCTATGTATCGTTCATACTCTGCTTCCATTTCTTCTGAATAAACACCCAAGATGGGATTGTTGGATCATATGGTAGTTCTCAAGAGTCTTCTCCAATACCACAGTTTGAAAGCAGCAGTTCTTAGGTGCCCAGTCTTCTTTATGGTCCAACTTTCACATCTGTACATGATTACTGGAGAAACCATAGCTTTGACTATATGGACCTTTGTGGGTAAAGTGATGTCTCTAAAGATGTGCAAGGAGATCAAACCAGTCAATTCTAAAGGAAATCAACCCCAAATGTTCACTGGGAAGGGCTAATGCTGAAGCTGAAGCTCCAATACTTTGGCCACCTGATATGAAGAGCCGACTCATTGGAAAAAACCTTGATGCTGGGGAATATTGAGGGCAGGAGGAGAAGTGGGCAACAGAGCATGAGATGGTTGGATGGCATCACCGACTCAATGGACATGAGTTTGAGCAAACTCTGGGAGATAGTGAAGGACAGGGAAGCTTGGTATGCTGCAGTCCATGGGGTCTCGAGGAATTGGACATGACTTAGCATCTGAACAACAACAATATGGTAGCTCTAGTTTTAATTTTTTGAGAGCCTCCATACTGTTTTCCTTGGAGAAGGCAATGGCACCCCACTCCAGTGCTCTTGCCTGGAAAATCCCATGGAGGAGGAGCCTGGTAGGCTGCAGTCCATGGCGTCGCTAAGAGTCAGACAGGACTGAGCGACTTCACTTTCACTTTTCACTTTCATGCATTGGAGAAGGAAATGGCAACCTACTCCAGTGTTCTTGCCTGGAGAATCCCAGGGACAGGGGAGCCTGGTGGGCTGCCGTCTATGAGGTCACACAGAGTTGGACACAACTCAAGGGACTTAGCAGCAGCAGCAGCATACTGTTTTCCTTAATGGCTATACCATTCCCCTTCCCATCAACAGTGCACAAGGGCTTCAGTGTGTTTGCCCACACCTGCTATTTTTGGTTTTTTGATAGTAGCCATCTTTATGGATGTGAAGTAACATCTCACTGAGGCTAATTTGCACTAATGGTTAGTGATGTTGACCACCATTTCATGCCTATTGGCCATAACAAATAGATTTTTAAGAGTAGGAGCTTGCATTGGGTTCACTGAAGAATGCTTTCCTTGTTAACTTTTTGGTTTGGACTTTGTGATAGTGAAACCTGAAACTGCTCCATGAATCACTCCTCTAGTGATTTCCTCTGACTGCTCACTTGTCATTCAGGATTGCATGAACTGACGCGTTGGCGTTTGAGATGGGGAATGCTATTTGAAAGACCAGAGTCTGCTTCAAGGAAGCTTGGTTACAAAGAGAAGAGGTATTTTTTGAGTTAAGACACAGAAGATGTAGGTAGTCTTGATTGAATGCGGTGTAAGGAACAGAAGCATTGTCTTTCATTTTGTTCTGGATTCTTATGTGTCTAACTGTGGCTCAGACTGTCACATTCTGGAATCTCTCCAACGTGTTTCCATCATTTAACTGCATGAAGCCATCATGTCCAGTCATCTGCTCTGTTTAATTTATTCCCTATGAAAGATGCAAGCTCTGGTCCAGGGGCACCTCTTGGCTGAACTGGTCTTATTACACTTATCTGTATCAGGAAAGTTAAAAAAAACAGCAAAACTCATGGTTTCACAACCCTGAGGAAGGAAAGTGTGGTCAGAACTGAATCAAATGGACAGAAAACACTGAAACCAAAGTCCTAGAGAGAAAGAAATGAAACAGCTAAAAGAACCATGAAACGACAGGAAACGCTCAAAGTTTGCTAACTGCTTATGAGCCTGGTTCTTCTGAGCCTCTTTGGCCATGTCCCACATCTTCCAAAGATGGAACGTTGAAGTCTGAAAGGAGAATTTGTGGACCGTATATATTTTAACTTCAAACCTCCAAATGGAATCATTTTTATGCATATTCTGGAGAAATATGTAAATTAATAATTGCTTCATACATTATTCAAGAAAAACTTATTTTGTATCACCGATAGCTCTTGTAATCTTATATAAAGATATGCTAATGGGTTTAATTAAAATAATTATACTGAATAATGTAGCCTGAACTTTACCCTAAAATAGTGTCTATTAATCTTCATCAGTAGTAATATTTTTAGACAGAGAGACACTTACAACATTAAACCAATACTAGATGGAAAATATGTGTTTTTTTGTTTTGTTTTACAGTTTGGATTAAGTTGGCATTCTCATGAGATGCATGACAATTAAATTTGCTTAGAGAAGAGTATAAAATGTAATTTCTTTAACCTGAAGTGTTCCGGCAATTAGCAAACTTAGGGCATTTCCTGCCATTTCATAGTTCTTCTATGCGTTTCATTTCTTTGTCTCTACGACTTTGGTTTCAGTGTGTTTTCTGTCCATTTAATTCAGTTCTGACCACACTTTGCTTCCTCAGAGTTATGATATCATGAGTTTTTTTTTTAACTTTAAATTATACTTTATTGTTACCCTTCTCAGAGATGATTCTCTCTCTCTCTTTTAAGCTGTATAATTCATTTACTATGTTGTGTTAGTTTCAAGTGTACAGCATAGGGGTTCTGTTACACACACACACACGCCTATATATGCATGTATATTCTTTTTCAGATTCTTTTCCATGTAGGTTATTATAAGATACTGAGTATAGTTCCTTGTGCTATAAAGCCCTTATTGTTGATCTGTTTTATACAGGGTAGTGTGCTAGTTCCAAACTCCTAAATGACTCCTCCCTAATCCTCTTTGGTAACTACACATTTGCTTTCTATGAGTCTATTTTTGTTTTGTAGTAAGTTCTTCTGTATCAGGCTTCCCTAGTGGCTCAAGTGGTAAAGAATCTGCCTGCAAGGCAGGAGACCGGCTTCAATCCCTGGGTCAGAAAGAGCCCCTAGAGAAGGGAATGGCAACCCACTCCAGTATTCTTGCCTAGAAAATCCCTCGGTCAGAGGAGCCTGGTGGGCTACAGTCCGTGGGGTCACAAAGAGTTGGATGCGACTGAGTGATGAACGCTTTTCACTTTCTTTTATATCATTTTGTTTTAGATTCCACACATAAATGACAGCATATGACACTTGACCTTCTGTGTTTGACTTACTTCAGTTGATGTGACCATCTCCAGATCCATCCATGTTGCTGCAGATGGCATTATTTCATTTTCTTACTGATGAGCAGAATTCCACTGTGTATATACACCACATCCTCTTTATGCGTTCATCTGGCAACGGACGTCTAGGTTGCTTATGCCTTGGCTATTATGGATAGTGCTGCTGTGAACAGTAGTGTGCCTGTATCTTTTTGGGTTAGAGTTTTTTATCTGTATAAATGCCCAGGAGTGGGATTCCTGGATCATAGGGTAAGTCTGTGGATACCATAAGTTCTTGATTGCCTGAATGTTAAGTGAGGATGCTAATATTAAGAGGGACACTCAGCAACTTGCTTGTCTTTTAAATGCACGAGTTGCAGGAAGAGGGACCCCTTCCAGGGCCTGAAACTGGGCTCTTGTCTAACACTCGGAAATGAAATGTCCGAGGAGACAAATGTGCTGACAAGGCAAGAGATTTTATTGGGAAAAGGCGCCTGGGTGGAGAGCAACAGGGTAAGGGAACCCAGGAGAACTGCTCTGCCATGTGGCTCGCAGTCTCCGCTTTTATGGTGATGGGATTAGTTTCTGGGTTGTCCTTAGCCAGTCATTCTGACTCAGAGTCCTTCCTGGTGGCGCCCGCCATGTCCAGCCAAGATGGATGCCAGAGAGAAGGATTCTGGGAGGTGGTCGGACATGTGGTGTCTCCTTTTGACCTTTCCTGAACTCTTCCGGTCGGTGGTGGCTTATTAGTTCCGTGTTCCTTACCAGGACCTCCTGTCATAAGACAACTCATGGAAATGGTGACCATGGTGCCTGGCCAGGGTGGAGGTTTCAGTCAGCGTGCTTCCCCTAACAGAAGTAGAAATAGCTTTGCCACTCGCCCCAGTTTTGTTTCTTGTCTCTGTGTCTTGCAGCCTTTCAGTCCCTGCTCAGTGGTGCGGGGAGGCCTATTGTAGGTTTTGGTGGTAATTCACAGTTTTACCTAAAGCCTTTATGTGCCCAAGTGTGCAGGCAATTCAAGTGTGTGCTCTCAGTGTGTCAGTGGGTCAATTTTTTTCAGTTGTGTTTGAGGCCCAAATACATTTAGAATTAGAGTCCCTCCTCACGTGGACAGATCAAAGCCTTCCCAAGTTCAAAGAGAAATGCCAGCCAGGACTTAAGCTGCCATTTCCTTAATTTAGGTACATTTAAAGTCAAATCTGAAGGAACAAACTTCCTTAGAAAGCAAACATGGATAAGTTCATTGACGACTTAAAAAGCAGGAGACGAATACACAAAGCTGAAGACAGTGAGTTCGTCTACTTTCCTCTTGTGCTGGTCTCTGTTCCTGCTTAGACCCCATCCCAGGGGTGTGTTCGCCCAGGTTATGTGGTCCCCAGCTCACGCCCTCAGAGGGCACAGAGGAAGAGACCCTCCTCCAAGCTCAGCCCTGTGTCTTGGGCACGTCCCAGAGGCCCCGTCCCCTCCCTGCCCCTCAGCCTCAGGGAACTGAGGCTGCCCCTCCGATGGCCCACAGGGAACCTTGCCAGGGCCTGGGTGGGGTCCCGGCCTCTCCTCTCCCATTCAAAACAGCCTTGCACATTTTGAGCAAGACTTTGTTTGAAAAAGAAACCGATTTACCAAAAGCAATGTAAAGAAAATAATAGCAGAAAACAGACCTCCCCAGTGCTCTGTATTCCTATTATCCTTCCTGTCTCTGAGAGTTGGCAAATGATTCTACACATTATTTACCACTTTAATCAGGACTTTATAAAGGTTTTCACTGAATGGAGAGTTTTGCACGTTGAAGAAGTTTTTTTTTTTTTTTTTTCATGCCGACCATTTTTTGAAAGCCTTTATTGAGTTTGTTAGACTGTTGCTTCTGTTTTATGTTTTGGTTTTTTAGGTCCTGAGGCATGTGTGGGTTTTAGCTCCCCCAACTAGGGATTGAACCCACACGCCCTGCCTTGGAAGGCCAGGGAAGGCCCCATGAAGGTTTGTGTGTTCACATTTGCACACAGCTGCATGCTCTCTGGTCTCCTCACCCAGGGGTGGCCCTGGCTGTCATCTGTGAGCACTTATGATGAGTTGGGGGTGTCCCATCATCTCTGTGGGGACCCTCCACCCTCCTGACCGTCTTTGGAGGCTGCCCCGTTAACCACTGTTAGGCTGCATCCTTTCCCACTGGGAGGTATCTGGAAAGCCCTCTTCCTGAGTCCACACACTACAAGGCGCAGGCAACAGCTTGGCTCGGAGCCGGCGTGCTTGTCCAGGGTGGGGCCCCAGCTCCTGGGTGTCGGCCGCCTGCCTCCCTGTCCTGTCTGCACTGGGGACTTCCGTTTCTGGAGGTATCTTCTGCAGGTGAGATTCCTCCCAGCCGCCTCCATCACAGGCAGGAGCCCCGGCTTGTCTGCCTGGAGCTCACATCTCAAGGGGCTCTTGAAGCGGCAGCCCCGTGCACTTGAAAGAGACCTGCATTCAGTGGAGCAGCTGGACTCCACCAAGGAGCCCAGAGCCTTTTTCTGCAGGCGCAAGCAGAAACCCAAACACTTAGAGATCTCGTCAAAGAACCAATATTAGAACTGGGCCAAACAAACTGGCTGGGCCCTTAGCGAGAGTGGGCGATGGCACGTGCTTTTTCAGGAGACCTAGGCTGCCCGGGGTCGGTAGGGGAACCTCAGGGTTCGCTCTGCCTCTTCTGGCAGCTGGTCAGCCTGGAGGGGATACATTTCGTGTATCAGCTGATATGGCCCATTTCTGTGCATGGAAAGCAGGGAGGGAGAGAGTCTTGAAGATGAAGGTGCTGTTGTGCAAAGGTCTGTCAGTCAGTGGAGCCTCCCTGGTGGCTTAGCCATAAAGGATCTGCCTGCCAAAGCAGAAGACCCAAGAGATGCGGGTTTGACCCCTCGGTCAGGAAGATGCCCTGGAGAAGGAAATGGCAACCCACTCCAGTATTCTTGCCTGGAGAATCCCACGGATAGAGGAGCCTGGGGGACTACAGTCCAGGGGGTCGCAAAGAGTCGGACATGGCTAAGCAACTAAACAGCTGTCAGTTAGTGAGTCCTGGGGGTTCTACTGTGTCCAGGGTCCTTGGGCAGACCACAGCTGTGGGGCCCTGGTCTGGGCGAGACAGACACTTGGGATGCCTAACCTGGAATCTGTGTGCCTTGGAGAGAACGATGGCTAAGCTGAGGACTGAGAAGTTACCAAGGTAACTCTGTTTGGGGGCAAGGACAGGAGGGATGGGAACAGTGACCCAGGAAGAGGGGACAGCATGGACACAGCTTCGGAGTTAGCAGAGGGCCCCGGGACAGGGGGGAGACTGGGAGAGGCTCCACATGGTTGGAGAGGGTCCTGCTGGTAGAGTTGGAGGCCGCCGACCGGGAGAGCTGGGGAGGAAGTGGGGCCAGGGCCTCGGAGGCTGCTGGGCAGTCAGGAGCAGGGCAGTACCGCCCTCAGATGTCAGTTAGACTTGCCTCTTAGGAAAGCGGCTCCAGCTGCGAATGGGCCGTGACCTTGAGGGGCTCAGAGTGCCGGCGGGAGCTCCCTTGGGAGGGGGTGGCTTCCTGACAGAGGGACACAGAAGTGGCCTGGACCAGGGTGGGAGCTCTAAGAATGGAGAAAGCAGTAAAGGCAAGGTGTGTGGGATCAGGAGGATCTGCCAGGCTCTGTGATTGGTCCAAAGTGGGTTTTAGGGAAGACAGAGTAGGAGGCTGTGATCTGGGGGTTTCAGGGTGCAGTGCTCTGAGCCTGGAGCACCAGGGCATGGGGTGGGGTCTCATCTGAGGCAGGGGGTTGCTGCTTCTGTGAGGCTGCCCTGAACCCAGCTGCTGGGTGTGTGTGTGTGTGTGTGTGTGTGTGTGTATGTGTGGTGCTCAGGAGAGAGCTGACCCCAGAGACAGACACTAGGAGTCAAGCTGGATGGAGGGGGTCCTCCCCGGGGGTATGTGGACAAAGGCGAAAACTCTAGAATAGGACAGCTAGGACACCCACCTTTAAGGGAGGGGCAGGGGACAGAGGAAGGTGGCTGCCCCGGGAGGTGAGGGGTCACAGCGGTGTCACGGGAAGTCACCTGGGGCCAGACCTGGTGTCCCCGGGCCGGGGCCCGGGCAGGAATGGAGGTGGGGTGGCGGCTGAGGGCGGGTGCAGGGAGCCTGCGGGGCACCTGTGGGGCGGCAGAACTGAGCCCTCAGCTTGGGAACCGTCTGTACAGGGCAGGGAGGTGCGGGGCGTGGGGCTCTCGGTGGTTTCAGGGTGCGCACACGTGTGACAGGAAGGGGCCGCTGGGGTGAGATCTGGGCCCCCTGGAGAGTGCCGGGTGGGAAACGTAGGCGGCCCTTGAGCAGACGGTGGGGCGGGGGGTCCCCTCCGTGGGGCCGGGTGCTGCCTCCCTTCACCTGGAAGCATGGGCAGAGGCCGGGCGTCCATGTAGACTTGTTTCGGCTTGAGTGGTGGGCAGGGCTGCCTGTCCATTTTCTCCTGAGGGTTTTGGTTTCCCCTGAAGGCGGAGGTGAGCTGAGCGGGGAGGGGCTGGGATCCTGGGCTGGAGTAGAGACGAGAGAGGCTGAAGTGGTCACCACGGCAAAGCGAAGGGTGGCGTGGAGCCCAGGACCACCAGAGATGGGGAGCTGGAGATGGGGTGTGGAGGAGACACGCCCTGCCTTCACATCGTTCCATCTGCCCATCCTTGTTGTGTTCTCCAGGACCCATGTGGGTGTGTGTTCTTCTCTGATCTCTGTCATCCTCACGAACTGAGACGTGACGTCCCTGGGATCCAGATCACCCGGAAGGATGCCCTGTTAACCAGCCTTTGGGGGTCATAGCGGGTCCAGCCCTCCCTCTGTGGGCATCGCGGTGATGTCAGGTGGCAGAGCCTGGGAGCCCTGGGCAGCCGGGGGTGGACCACGAAGGCCCGCCTTGTTTGCCGCTGTCTGTCGGTCCTCGTGAGCTGGTATTTATCACCTGCTGCAGGCAGATGCTGCTTCGTGGGGTTCAGGATGAAAAGAGTGGTGCTGATGGGTCCTCTCCCCCCGGGGACCCTCACAAACTAGACAAGACAGTTTCAGGCCTGAGCACTCAGCGGTGCAAACGTTTGTTATTAAATGTCACAATAAATATCTTTCAGTTTTTCAAAGCAACTCCGAGGTAGTTGAAGCAGAACTTCAGAAACAGGAATGAAATTGTTTCCATTTAAGGTTCTTTTCAGAAGTTGCCTCTCGGAGCGGGGAGTTGGGATTCCTTGACCTAGCCGGCATTGAAGGACGGGGTTACCGCTGGGGGAAAAGGCACCAATAAGTCTGTTGTGCAGACTTTTTTTTTACAAATTATTTATGTATTTGTATTTTATTTTTGGCTGTCCTGGGTGTTGCTGCGCGTGGGCTTTCTTATTGCTGCTTGTGGGGGCTTCTCTTTAAGTGCCGTGTGCAGGCTTCTCATTGCAGTGGCTTCTCTTGTTACAGAGCACAGGCTGTAAGGCACACGGACTTCAGCAGTTGGAGCTCATGGGCTCAGAAGTTGCAACTCCCAGGCTCTAAAACAGGCTCAGTAGCTGTGGTGCACAGGCTTAGTGGCTCTGAGACACGTGGGACCTTCCCGGACCAAAGACTGAGCCCGTGTCTCCTGCATTGGCAGGTGGATTCTTGTCCACTGAGCCACCAGGGAAGCCCTGTAGTGCAGACTGACAGGTAAACTTGGGTTCCCCAGCCTTGAGCATCTTGACTGTGGAGCGTGGAAGCTTTTGTGGGGTGGTTTCACTCTTACCCTGGAGGTGGATAGACTGGCTCCACAATCTGGCAAACGGCTTCACTTTCTCATCTGTGAAAGGCATTGCTGGAAGACCTCTCTCGTTTGGCCGTGCTGAGGGCTTATTGCCAGGAGAGGCAAGCTCCTAGAGAAGTGTCTGGCAATTACAGAAAATTCACAGGTGATACCAGAGGAAACCTGAACTCATCTTTGAAGTTATTTGAATCTGACCGCTTAACTCTTGGACACCAGTGTTAAAAGGTCCAAGAATCTCTCAGGCATTTTCCATGGCTGTCCCTCCAGTTAATATATTTTTATTCATTTAAACATGTAAGGTATAGTTTGTACATGGTCATACAGGAGAGTTCTGCCCACCCCCTGCCTTCTTCAGTCCTTCACTAGGGATAAGCTCTCCCCAGACTCCATCCCCGGGAAGCCCCTGAGGTGTGCTCCCTCCCTCTAGTTGTGCCTTTTCTTGAATGTTCTAAAAATGGAATCAGTTTGAAGCTTTAAGCGTGTCTTCCATCTCAGAATGCACTTGAGTTTCATCCGTGTCAGATGTAATAGCATCCTGGTATTTTTCATGACTGAGTAGTATTCCATTGTAGGGACTCACCTCTTGAAAACATTTGGGTTGTTTCTAGTTTTTGACAATTTCAAGTAACTGTACACATTCAGGCCGTCGATGCACAGAGTCAGACACGACTGAAGAGACTTCGCAGCAGCAGCAGTACACATTCAGACACAAGGTTTTGTGTGAGCCTGAGTTTGCATTTCCGTGGGGCCCCTCTCAGGAGTGTGATTGCTGGGCTGCGTGGGGAGTGCTTTCTCAAACTTACAGATCCAGTTTGCTTTCAGACCTGTAGCATCTGCAGAAAGCACATGGTATGGTCAGATTTTTAGTTTTA
The DNA here is from genome assembly GCF_002263795.3 of Bos taurus. Taxonomy (NCBI): domain Eukaryota; kingdom Metazoa; phylum Chordata; class Mammalia; order Artiodactyla; family Bovidae; genus Bos; species Bos taurus. The sequence goes on from NC_037353.1 coordinate 46,574,268, forward strand.
TTTTATTTTGGCTTAGCGATTCTAGTAGATGTTAGTGGGATCTCTTTGTGGTTTTAATTTGCATTTCCTTGGTGGCCAGCTTGTCACGTACCTATTTGTCACCCACGGATCTTCTTTGTAAACAGCGCCTCTTCAAAAAATCATTGGCCTATTTTAGGTGGAAGATTGCTTTCTTATTATTGAGTTTTAAGAATTCTTTGTATATGGTGGATATAAATCTTTATCATATGTGTGATTTGCAGTTATTTTCTCCTAGTGTGTGGCTCATCTGTTGTTATCTCAGCAGAAGTTCTTTTGAAGAGCAGAAATTCTTTATTTTGATGACATATAATTGATTAATTTTTTTTTCTTTTATGGACTATGCTTTTGTCATGCGAAAGAAATCTTTGCTTAGCCCAAATTCACAAGTATCTTCTTCCATGTTATAGTTTTTAGAATAGAAGATCTATGGGTCTAAGTTCCATTTAAAGTGAATTTTTATATAGGGAGTGAGGTGTGGAAGGAATTTCATTTGGTGCTGGAGGAGGGGGCGCCTTTGTCCCTTTGCTGCAAGCCAGTCGACCATATACACTCAGGGTATTCTTTTAAAAATGGGTTTCTGCCTACTTGCTTTTGGAAAACAATGCTGACAACTGTTTTTGGTAATAGGTGTGGCACTATCTGTTCATCCAGTACTCTTTTCAATTAGATTCTGAGCTTTATTGCAGCCCCTGGAGGTATTTGGATGAAAATAGTTTCCCTCCATTTCGTTCAGGAAGGGGGTGCCCAGCCTGATAGAAGGAGTCCTTTAGAGTGACAGGCAGGGGTGGGGGGCAATCCCAGCCAGGGTCAGGACTCTAAAATTCCAGGACTTTTCCCCAACCAGCTATAAATGATGGGCACTGAGGTTCTGGCTTCCCACCATATATTCCCCCCTCGCCCCCCCACAGAACTAAATTTTAATTCTAGCTCAGCTCAGTACTAACTGCGAGATCAGGGGCAAAGTCATTACCATCCCCATTGTCAGTTACCTTGCCTTCCAACACAGCTAACTCCCTGTAGGATTTATGTTGAAATTAAAGATAAACTATATAAGGATTTAGCACAGTGCAGGGGCTTCCCAGGTGGGGGCTCAGTGGTAAAGAATCCACCTGCCAACGCAGAAGAGATGGGTTCAATCCCTGGGCCAAGAAGATCCCCTGGAGGAGGAAATGGCAATCTGCCTAGAAAATCCCACGGACAGAAGAACCCGGCGGGCTGCAGTCCATGCAGTTGCATAGAGGCAGATACGACTTAATGGCTAAAGCAGCAGCAGCAGCATAGTGCAGGGCATGTATTAGAATCTATCGTTATTACCGTCAATTTATTTTTTGAAAGTAGGGTTTCCTAGAAGATATGGAATATAAATATGGGAAATAAAGGTACTAAAGAAGAAAATGATTCCAAGTTAAGAGACCTAGATATACAGGCAGTCATTTTTGGAATGGAACAAAGGCAATCACTGTAACTGTTGACAGTGTGAGGCTGCAGTGCATCTGATGGCTTGAGGGCACAGGTATTCTTTTGCTATAACTTCCTTAGAGTTAAGGAGAAAATCACATAAAAGCTTATTAGCGCAGTATAGGCATTCATTGGCAACCCACTCCAGTACTCTTGCTTGGAGAATTCTGTGGACAGAGGAGCCTGACCGGCTGCAGTCCATGGGGGTCGCAAAAAGTCGGACACAACTGAGCGACTAACTTTCAACTTTCACTTCTCAGGCATTCAGTGAGCAAGCGGAGAATATTGGCTTTAGCTAATGCTGTTGTTATTATTATGTGTCAGGATAACCATGTAATAAATCTCCATTGTTTTGTGGATCAGAGGCTTTTTATTACCCCCTCTATTTCTGTTGTGTTTAACCATCATCTGGAAAGTGTTGCCTTCTTGATCTGCCTCTGGTTCTTCATAGTGATTGCAATTTTGTATTCACATTTGCCAAACTGCATGATGCCCAGCCTTCTTCTCTGTTCTTGGTTTGCAGGGGGCAGCGCTGAAATACTTGCCAACTATTGTCAACGATGTGAAATTGGTATTTGATCCCAAAGAGCTCAGGTAAGGAGCACCCAGGGCGAAGGCTTCCCCCATACCATGCTTGGACTCCTTTAGTTCATGGGATGCCCAGGGTTCTGGTTCATGTCCATGAAGGTCTGTGCCCTGGATCCTTCTGGAACATGTTCTAGCTCATTATGTGAAAGAGGAATCATTTATCAACAGTCACAATAGTTTCTTTAGAAGATTGATTTTAGCTTCACGCATTAAATAATACAAATTTGGCATTTTGCATCCTTTAGAGTTGAAAATTCAATATGTGGTTCTTGGGTTTGGGTTTTGTTTTCAGAACCTAAATGTTTTGACACAGGAACTTTAATGTTCGCGTCTCACCTCCTCCACACAGCTTCTCTCCCGGGGGTTCCTGACCGAGAGCAGTGAACCTCAGACAGAGGAGCCAGAGGTTGTCAGTTCAGGTTATAGTAAAACCAAAACCAAACCAAACAAAACTCCAGGCAAGGTGGACATTGGCTGTCAGACCTCGGAGTCACGCTGGCAATGGAGTCCTTCCTTTCGGCTTTCAGTATTGCTGCCATCGCTGTCTAAGCCCAGTCTCGGGTGTATACCATGCAGACGTCACTGCATTTGGAAAAGAGGTGTCGTGAGCAAGTGGGTCCATGGCCTCTGTGACCCCAGACATCACAGCACAGTCCTCGTCTGATCCTTGATTGGATTTTCTTAAAATTAATTGATTTATTTTAATTGGAGGCTCATGACTTTACAATATTGTAGTGGTTTTTGCCATATATTGACATGAATCAGCCATGGGAATACATGTGTCCCCCATCCTGAACCCACCTCCCACCCCATCCCATCCCTCAGGGTCATTCCAGTGCACTGGCCCTGAGCGCCCTGTCTCATGCATCGAACCTGGACTGGCGACTTGATTTAACATTTGATACAGTAAACTTATCCCCAGGTGATGGCACCATTTGACTAGCCAGCAAAGCCCACCTAAATATTGGTAAAGGGCCATGTGTCCCCTGGGTGGTTAAACAGAATGAAAAGCGGTCATCCTTCCTGCACTTTATGTCCACCGTAGGTCACTCCTGCCCTGGGAGTGAGGGGCGAGGGGCTCCTGGGGAGCTGCTCGCCTCATGAGTCATCTTGTGTCTGATGTGCCCGAGGATTTAGTGTCCCGCGTGGACACATTTGTTTGCGGCCCCCGGACACCGACAGTGCCAGTTCTAGCTTAACAGGCGCTCGATGAGAAAAGGAGGAACAAACGGGCCCTTGGGCACCGTGTCTGCCCACTTGGGTCTCTGCACACCCGGCTCTCAGACAGTGGTCCAGGCAACAGCAGCCCCAGCGGGTCCGGGGACTTCCTGAATGTCAGGCTCTTTCCCAGATCTTCTGAATTAGAAATTGTGGTGGGGTCCAGCCATTTGGTTTCAAAGATCCCTCCAGGTGCTTCCAATGAATGCTCCTGTTTGAGAACCTCAGATATGGAGAAAACGGGATGAACAAGGAGCTGAGGTTGGGTGGGTCGTGGCCTCACTCTGGGCTGCCTTCCTGGGGCTCACGGGCCAGGCCTCTGCTCATTACGGGGGTGACTTCGATGTTCACAGCTGGTTTGTGCCTTGTGCCTGAAGACCACCGCCCCCCGCCTTCCCCAGGACCAGTGCCATCTGCTCTTGGGCCCTTGACTCTTTCTGCCTGCGTGGGTTCCTCTTCAATGACTTTGAAAATCATGGATGTGTTTTTCCTTCTTTGGAAGACTGAGTCATGTTGTGATGATACAGAAGAAATCACAGAGGAGAATAGCTTAGAGTTATAATGATTCCATGATGATCTGGATCCTTCCGGTTATCTTTTGTGCATGCACGTGCACGCACACACACAAACACACACACACACCCACAAACACACACACACCCACATACACCTCCAAATGAATTCCGCATTACATTTTGTAGCTTACGATAGACTTCCTGCGCTGAAGACATCTTGTTTTCCCACATCCCAAAGGAGACTTCTACACCATTACCATAATCTTGCGTCAGAACAGTTTCATCACCCCAGTAAGATTCCTCGTGCCCGTGAAGAGTCGCTGCCCACTTCCACTCCAGTGCTCGGCAATGCTAATCTTGCTGTCTGCATAGGTTTGCCTTTTCTGGACATTTCATATAAATAAGTGAAGTGCAGTCATCAGTCGTGTCCGACTCTTTGTGACCCCGTGGACTGTAGCCTACCCGGCTCCTCAGTCCATGGGATTCTCCAGGCAAGAATACTGGAGTGGGTTGCCATTTCCTTCTCCAGGGGATCTTCCCAACCCAGGGATCGAACATCCCACATCGCAGGCAGACGCTTTAACCTCTGAGCTACCAGGGAAGCCTTCATATAAATAAAGTCACACAATACATGGCCTTTTGTAGCAGGCTTCTTTCACTTAGTGTAATGTGTTCAAGGTCTGTGAATGTCAGAGATTCATTTTTTTAATGGGTGAAGTGCTTCTGCATTCATCAGTTGATGGACCTCTGGGTTTTTCTATTTTTCATGTGTAATGGGTAATGTTTCTTTGATTCATGCACAGGGCTCTGTGTGGAAATATATTTTCATTTCTTCTGTGTGTGCACCTAGAGGTGGAAGTGCTGGGTCTGATGGTAACTATGGTAACATGTTCAGGAACCGCCAGACAGAATTCCCAAGTGGCTGCACCGTGCTGCATTCCCAGCAGCATGGTATGAGGGTACCGGCTCCTTCACATCCTAGCCAGCACTTGGTATTGGTGCTCTTTTGAATTATGGCCATTTTAGTGGGTGTGAAATGAAAAGTAACATCATAAAGCATCATTCTTTTGGGTGAGATTTTGGTCCATATTAATGGGCCTCATTCAGCTTTCTGGTGGCATTCAGTGACCATTCAGTGAGCTCACGTCTCAGTACGGTCTTGTATTCTGTTGGGTCATTTTGTAGTATATCCTTCAACTCTCTCCCTTGGCTTTTTCCTTTTACAGCAAAATGTTTACTGATTTCATCCTAAATGTCCCCGTGGGTTTGCTGACCATTCAGAAGCTGTATTGCTTGATTGAAATAATTCACAGTGACCTCTTCACACAGCATGGTGAGTGAAACCCTGAGAATCACTAAATTGTCACATTAATCATTGTCTGAAGGCCTTGACCCTTCTGAATTCTCTCTTTGTCAAAAGGAGTGGGGAAGTTGCCCCCAATTAAAACAGCTCCGTTACAAGAAAGGAAGATTTAGCCCTTGCCAGAGAATGGTAATTGACATCTACTGTAGGTAATAGATCATTGAGAAATGAAGGCCAATCCTCGTAGTTTGGAATTTAGGTGTATACCAAGGCCCTCGGATAATCAGCATACATTGTAGCCTCTAAGATGTGTGATTATCTATCCTGGGGAGGCAATCACTGACTTCCATTGAGATGATTGCAATGAAAAGTTTCAAATTTTCTTTCAACCTCGAAGTAATGGTTCTGTCTTAGCCTGAACTTAGCATTTTGTGACAGGGCTTCCTCAAACCCAACGCAAAGGAGAAAGAATTTGAATGACTCCTCAACTCATTTACCCTGAGGACACTTTATATTTCCACATGTTATCTCCCTACGCTTTTCTATTAATCACTTTCTTTCTGTTTGGACAGATTGAATTAATATTTTACACTTGTCAAGAAGTTTTATTGAAAGCTTAAGACCTTTGCATAATCCCACGGTCTTCCTCATTTATTGGAGGGAGACGGGAAGACTGTTGAGTGACTTTCTGATGGAACGGCATACATTTTTTCTGCTCCATTTCTGTCCTGCTGTTTGGCTTTTCCTTTCATTTTCTTCTGTCCTCATGTGTGGTATTGTTCCAGAGATGGAGCAGCTCAGTTTCCTGTGGAGGACTCAGTGTGTCTGGTTAATCGTTTGTTCCATCTGGACCACTGGAACCTATGTTTTTAATCTTATTTCTTGATTTAACTTTATACAGTGCCCTGTAGTCTATACTTACAGCTAAGGCTTATGTTAAGAGGATATGTTAAGACTTCATCTGAGTGGGAGTGTTTTTCTGGAGAAAGCACATGAAACCAAGAAGTGAGTGGCTTTCTGCAGCCCTTCAAAACATCGTTCTCTATTTGTCACTTGCATAAAAGAAAGTCAACTCTGCTACCATTGCTTGCGACTCAGAGCTCACACAGCTCCTTAAACCGGTAATCCGACTGTCCGTGTTTCAAGCTGTCCTTGGAGGGCTGGGTATTGAATTGCTCGTTCTTCAGGTGTTACTAAAGCTTGGGGACTCTTTGTGGCCCTTGGCGCGGGGCGTGTGGTAGAGGTGATTTGTGAAGACGTGGCCTCAGTGTTTCTTTCCATATAAACTAAACTTGATGCCACAGCAGGTAAAAATCCCCTGAAAATTTTATATCTGGATCTTATTAGACAGATTACTAATATCTCTTCTTCCAGCCATCCAACCCGAAGACACAAACACACACACACCTCTACCACTATTACCATCAACTTTTCTGAGTTAACGATTGTTAAAAAGTAACAATTATTAAGGATTAATTGTACTTGGCTTCCCTGGTGGCTCAGATGGTAAAGCGTCTGCCTGCAATGCGGGAGACCTGGGTTCGATCTCTGGGTCGAGAAAATTTCCTGGAGAAGGAAATGGCCTCCACTCCAGTACTCTTGCCTGGAAAATCCTGGTAGGCTCCTCTGTCCATGGGGTTGCAAAGAGTTGGACATGACTGAGTGACTTCACTTCTTTTCGTACTTGGCTTTTACTGAGTGTTTTTATAGGGAAGACCTTCTTGCAGACAAATGATGACTATTTCAAAATCTCTGTTGAACACTCTTGTCCCACATGCCAAATGAATGAGGTCCTTTTGAGTAACGACCTAAGGCGTAAACAGTTCAGTTAAACATACTAAAATAGATCTTCTTTTAAGAATGTATTTCAGGGAAGTGCTTTCTTCTGTGGAAACTTACACATGTTTTTTAGCTAGTAGATCGCGCGAAGGCAAACGTAGGATTTGCTTTTGAGGATTATGTCAGTCTGTGTGTTTGGCAGTTGCTCTCTTTACTGTTCTCGATTTCTGTTCTCATTCTTGTTTTATAAGTCTTTTTTTTTTTTTAAATCTTAGACTGCCTTAAGCCTTGTTTTAGAAACATGGAGCATAAAAATAAATATTTAGCTTTGTTTGACAGGGAATTACCAGGATATATCATATTTTAGAATGATCAACTTAGTATCTTTCTAGATATTACAAAGGTTGGAATTGAATCTCAATAGCCAGATGTACCCGAGCTAGTCAATGAGATCGCAGGAAATAAATGAATCCAGAATTATTATGGGCAGTGATGAATGAGCCAAAAGTAGCCTGAAGCTTCATGTCTTACAAGAAGCTCCAGAACTGTCCCATTATTAGATGGTCTCTGAGCCATAACTGGCTCCCCAAATCTACTTCCAGACGCTCTCCGGCTGCCTGGAAGCATTTCAGAATGTGCTGTCTGATGTGAAAATGGGCCCGTGTATAGGCTGTGAGTTTTCACAATCTTTCTGGGTAAAGACAGCAAAGACAACCTTGATTTTTCTCACCTCAGGCTCCCTGCATCTTCGGAGTTACCAAGAGCCATCTTACCTCCTTGTCAGGAAAGATATAGCACTGGAAATCTTCCAGTTGGTCTGTTCTTACAATGTCATTACTTGTGCAAAATCTTCTGTGCCACATTTGGTATAAATATTTAAAGGCAAACCATTTTCTGATGAGATATGATGGCTGTGAGTGTCTTCCCTTGTTCCGTTTCTTGTTAACTTGTAAAAAATGTAGTTGTCCATGTCCTCTTTCCTGATCCAAGTGGAATCACTCAAACTAGCTCCCTTTGTGTCTAGATCTTTAGAATGCGTTCTGGCCAGATTTGGCAGCTCAAGCTGCGGACTGCGCTGGATGGTCTGCGTTCTCGGGGGGTGTGGTTGGAGGGCTCCCTGTCTGGCTCCTCTGGCTCCCCTGTTGGGCTCCGGGGGTGAGTCTTTGCTCATCAGCATGTGTGTTGGTTCTCTCATAGCAGAGACTCTGTGGCTTTGCTCCAAAACGCTTCTTTCCATCTCCCTCCAATATCAAAGATATTCCAGTCTCACTTTGATGGGAATAGCAAGCTGATTTGGGTGCAGTGAGGCTGGCAGTGAATTCTGAGAGTGGCATTGCCCCTCTGCAGGAAAGCCTTCCCTTGCCAGGTGTGGGTCCCAGCTGGCCAAGGCTTACAGGGTGCAGGTTAGCTCAGCCTGCTCCTCTTCTGTCCCCTTCAAGGACCTGGAATCAGAGGATCCAGCTGAGTTTGTTAGGCTACAGCAGGAAAGGTGTCTTTTGGCAAAGACAGTTGTGTTTGGCCCGAACCAGTCTGGAGATTACGGGCACTGTCGCTGCCATCTGTTCACAGCTATACGAGTTGCAGTGCTCCTTCTGAGTCAGGTCCTCATAGCTCCTGTTACCTCCATATCCTCTACCCTGATCCGAAGGAAACTGGAGTTCTTTACAGAGCTGTCCTTCCCACTGCTCCTTAACAGTTGCCATCCCTACAAGACTATACCTCCTTGGCAGAACGGAGGATGTATTCTGCATTGTAGATGCAAGCGTGGCTGTGGATTTGAGTTCTGGCATCTGTATTCGGGAAACAGAGCTTGTAATGTAGAAATCTCCCCCCGGTATAAGAAGGCTATTCAGAAGCTGGAGCGTGGACCTGGCCATCCTGCGTGTGGGCTGTAGTAGATGGCTGATGGCATCAGTGTCTCAGCCCCTCCGGAGGCCTCCGGAGAACTCAGAGCTCAGGGTTGGCTGTCGGCCACATCAGCCTTTTCTCTGTGTTCTGCCTGTCTCCCTTTGCTTTGTTTACAAAAGGAAATGAATGACTGGCGCTTGCATCATTTCTTCTATAAATGATTTTGTGTGTGTTAGTCACTCAGTTGTATCTGACTCTTTTGTGACCCCATGATCTGTAGCCCGCCAAGCGCCTCTGTCCATGGGATTCTCCAGACAAGAATACTGGAGTGACCTGCCATTCCCTTCTCCAGGGGATTTTCCCAACCCAGGGATCGAACCTGGGTCTCACACATTGCAGGCAGATTCTTTACTGCCCGAGCCACCAGGGTAGTGATTTTGCTTCCTCATTATTAAAGAACTACATGTTTCTGAGCTCCTTTCTGTAATGAGGGCAGGCAGCCTGTAAGAGGATTGCGAGCGTGTGTGGACTTTGTGATCAGATTGCCTGCATTCACATCCCGCCTCTGTGACCTGCTAACTCAGTGACCTCCGCTAAGTTACTCTCCAGGCTTCAGTTTCTCCAGCTGCCCTTTTCTTCTTGCCAAGATTACATTACCTGCAGATTGATACATGTGTGATACTGAGATCTGCACTCAGCATTTAATGCACGTTCAATAAATGTTAGGCCCGTGTCTTCATTTTTGTTGAAGATTTCATAGAAAAATAGCAGATGAGAACTTGTCTCGTTGAGGAAGGTATTATCATGTCAAATACGTGATGAAAGAAAATTGGTGAAAGAAGATAGATTCAGATCAAATACTGAAAGGGATTAAATAGGGAGCTTCCCCCGAGAGGCGCTCAGATCGCCGTGCAGAGCATACCCCAGACATGCTGCCTCATGGCCCCTCTTGCCACTCTCCACACTGCGTGCTCACTGTCCAGTTTTCCTTCTTGGCTTGTTTTTGTGGTCCTTCCTTAAAATGAGAGGGCTTTGAGCATGGCCCTGTTATTTTTCTATTGCTGCTGCCTAGAACAAGGCCTTCAAGCCAGTTCAAATATGAACTGAGAACTTCCACATGTTCAAGCTGGGTTTAATAAAAACAGAGGAACCAAAGAGCAAATTGCCAACATTTGTTGGATCATAGAGAAAACAAGAGAATTCCAGAAAAACCTCTACTTCTGCATCATTGACTACGGGAAAGCCTTTGACTGTGTGGATCACAACAAACTGTGGAAATTTTTTAAAAAGATGGGAATACCAGACCACCTTAGCTGTCTCCTGAGTATGCAGGTCAAGAAGCAACAATTAGAAACAGACATGGAAAAACGGACTGGTTCAAAATTGGGAAAGGAGAATGTATATTGTCTGCTTATTTAAATTCTATGCAGAGTTCGTCATGCGAAATGCCAGGTTGGATGAATTGCTTCCCTGGTGGCTCAGCTGATAAGGAATCAGCTTGCAATGCAGGAGACCCCCATTAAATCCTTGGGTCAGGAAGATCCACTGGAGAAGGGATAGGCTATCCACTCTGGTATTCTTGAACTTCCCTGGTGGCTCAGCTGGTAAAGAGTCAGCCTGCAATGCAGGAGACCTGGGTTCGATCCTTGGGTCTGGAAGATCCCCTGGAGAAGGGAACGGCTACCCACTCCAGTATTCTGGCCTGGAGAATTCCATGGACTGTATAGTCCATGGGGTTGCAAAGAGTTGGACACGACTGAGTGACTTTCACATGAATCACAGGCTGGAATCAAGATTACTAAGAGAAATATCAACAACCTCAGACATGCAGATGACACCACCCTAATGGCAGAAAGTGAAGAGGAACTAAAGAGTCTCTTGATGAAGGTGAAAGAGGAAAGTGAAAAAGGTGGCTAGAAACTCAACATTGAAAAAACTAAGATCATGGTACCTGGTCCCATCACTTCATGGCAGATAGAAAGGCAGAAAGTGGAAGCATTGGCAGATTTTATTTCCTTGGGCTCCAAAATCACTGTGGATGGTAACTGCAGCCGTAAAATTAAAAGACCCTTGCTCCTTGGAAGGAATGCTATGACTAACCTAGACAGTGGATTAAAAAGCAAAGATAACACTTGCCAACAAAGCTATGTAAAGTCAAAGCTGTGGTATTCCCAGTAGTCATGTATAGATTTGAAAGTTAAACCATAAAGGATGCTGACAGCCAAAGAATTGTTGCTTTCTAATTGTGGTGCTGGAGATGACTCTTTAGAATCCCATGGACTGCAAGGATATCAAAGAAGTCAATACTAAAGGAAATCAATCCTGAATATTCACTGGAAGGACTAATGCTGAAGCTGAAGCTCCAGTGCTTTGACCATCTGATGAGAAGAGCTGACTCTTTGGAAAAGACCCTGATGAGGGGAAAGCTTTAAGGCAAAAGGAGAGGGTTGTGGTAGAGGATGAAATGGTTAGGTGGCATCATTGGCTCAGTGGACATGAATTTGAGCAAACTCTGGGAGACAGTGCAGGACCGAGGTGCCTCGTGTGCCAGTCCATGGAGTTGCAAGGATTTGGTAGTGATTTTGTAGCAACAAAACAGGGCTTGGCTCATGATGCATATTTATTGAATGTTCACGTCCAGCACATCTTTCCCTGGGGAGCATTGCAGAGAAGAAAGCATGACTCTTTACCAGCTGAGCCACCAGGAAAGTTCAAGAATACCAGAGTGGATAGCCTATCCCTTCTCCAGTGGATCTTCCGTACCCAGGGATCAAATGGGGGTCTCCTGCATTGCAGGCGGATTCCTTACCAGCTGAGCTACCAGGGATACAATTCATCCAACCTGGCATTTCACATGATGAACTCTGCATAGAATTTAAATAAGCAGGGTGACAATATACATACTCCTTTCCCAATTTTGAACCAGTCTGTTTTTCCATGTCTAACTGTTGCTTCTTGACCTGCATACTCAGGAGACAGCTAAGGTGGTCTGGTATTCCCATCTCTTTAAAAAATTTCCACAGTTTGTTGTGATCCACACAGTCAAAGGCTTTCCCGTAGTTGATGATGCAGAAGTAGAGGTTCACTTGCTCTAAGGGAGGGGAAGTCCTGTGTTTGCACGGGGGAAGGTGGCCTTCTCTCCCTGTCTAGGCTCTGAGTGGGTTGATCATGGAGTGGGGAGGACCTGTCTTTAAGGAGAAGGAACAGAAGGAGAGAAGGAAGATGGTGAGAGCCTTGAGATATGGAGGGTCATCTGTGAGCAGTTGTATAAAATTAAGGTCTTGGTCTTTTTGATTTTGATTTTATTATTTCCCTGTTTTGTGGAAAGAAGACATTCAACAAGGGACAGTTCAAGATGGCTTTTGGTTAAAATTACAAAGAAACTTGAACAGACAGGAAAATGAGAAGAGTGTAATAACGAATGCCTATGTACCCCTCACTGGGCTTCAAATGCTAATAAGTCATAGTCCCGTTTTTTATCTCTGTACTTCTCCCCTAGATATTTTTATTTTTAAATATATTTTATTGAAATATAGTTGACTTACGGTGTTGTTCATTACTGCTGTACAGCCAAGTGATTCAGTTACACACACACACACACACACACACACACACACACTACATTTGTTGCTGTTCAGTCGTGTCTGACTCTGTGACCCCACGGGCTGCAGCACGCCAGGGTCCTCTGTCCTTCACTGTCTTTTTCATGTTCTTTTCCATTATGGTTTATTCCTAGGATATTGCATATAGTTCCCTGTGCCATGCAGTAGGACTTTGTCGTTGATCCATTCTATGTCTAATAGCTTGCCTCTGCTCATCCCAAATTCATCCCAACTAATCCCAATCCATTCCTCCCCCCACCCTCCCCCAGATAGGTTGAAGCAAATCCTAGCCTTCACAGTGTTTCGGGAAGGTGGCTTTTCAAATGTGACCTTGTAGTCAGAGTAGATGGCATTGTTTCAGAAGAGGGACGAGGTGTGGAGGGGCTGGTCCCTATGCTGATGTTAGGAACCCACCTGGGCCGTTCCCGCTCCTGGTCCCCGGCTAAGAGGAAGGGCTTGGGCTCTTTATCCTGCCCTCTGTGGACAGCCAGGGAATGGGCAGGAATGGCTCCAAGCATTGTCTAGAGATATGATCTGACTACTTGAAAGCTGGTTAAATACATTATGTGCTTCACAAAAAGGTAACTCTTCCAAATAACCTGTGGCATGGAGTGAGCAGACTTTTAAATCAAGTTAAAATAGAAGGAAAGGTCAAAGCGTCATCCTTTGTGTATTTGTAGCTTCGTTCCCATGTGATTACATAGTTGCTCACCTATCTGACAAAAGCTGTGAAGATTAAAGCTTCCATCCTATTATAGAAATGAAAGGTTGCAGTGTAATTAAATTAACATAAACACAAGGACACCATGGTTTGGGATTTATGCTGACAAAAATATTTCACATTAATGTTATAAAAACTGGAATAAAAGAAATCAAGTTGAGATAGCATTGACTTAAATTTGTCAAGCACATTGGGCATACTTGCAAACAGCTGAAGTGGGAGACATTCTATTACCCACATGGGCTCCTTTCCGCTGTGCTTCTGCACCTGAGACCTGGGGAAAGCTCATTCCAGTAACACTGAATCTCCTTGCCTTTCAGGATCTAGTTTTTTTATATTCTCATATTGAAAGTGACAGAAGTAACTGACAGATTTTCTTTCAGTTCAGTTCAGTCCAGTTCAGTCGCTCAATCATGTCTGGCTCTTTGCGACCCCATGGACTGTAGCACACCAGGCTTCCCTGTCCATCACCAACTCCTGGAGCTTGCTCAGAGTCACATTCCTTGAGTCAGTGATGCCATCCAACCATCTCATCCTCTGTCGTCCCCTTCTCTTCCTACCTTCAGTCTTTCCCAGCATCAGAGTCTTTTCCAAAATGTCATTTCTTTACATCAGATGGCCAAAGTATTAGAGCTTCAGCTTCAGCATCAGTCCTTCCAATGAATATTCAGGACTGATTTCCTTTAGGATTGACTGGTTTGATCTCCTTGCAGTCCAAAGGACTCTCAAGAGCCTTCTTCAACAACACAGTTCAAAAGCATCCATTGTTTGGCACTCAGCTTTCTTTATGGTCCAGCTCTCACATTCATACATGACTACAGGAAAAACCATAGTTTTGACTAGACAGAAGTTTGTCAACAAAGTAATATCGCTGCTTTTAAATATACTGTCTAGGTTTGTCATAGCTTTTCTTCCAAGGAGCAAGTGTCTTTTAATTTCATGGCTGCAGTCACCATCTGCAGTGCTTTTGGAGCCCAAGAAAGTAAAGTCTGTCAGTGTTTTCATTGTTCACCCATCTATTTGCCATGAAGTGATGGGACCAGATGCCATGATCTTAGTTTTTTGAATATTGAGTTTTAAGCCAGTTTTTTCACTCTCCTCTTTCACTTTCATAAAGAGGCTCTTTAGTTCCTCTTTGCTTTCTGCTGTAAGGGTGGTATTATCTGAATATCTGATGTTATTGATATTTCTCCCAACAACCTTGATTCTAGCTAATGCTTCATCCAGTCTGGCATTTCTCATGATATACTCTGCATATAAGTTAAATAAGCAGGGCGACAGTGTACAGCCTTGACGTACTCCTTCCCCAATTTGGAATCAGTCTATTGTTCCGTGTCTGGTTCTAACTGTTGATACTTGACCTACATACATATTTCTCAGGAGGCAGGTAAGGTAGTCTGGTATTCCTATCTCTTTAAAAATTTTCCATAGTTTGTTGTGGTCCATAGAGTCAAAGGCATGTAATCAATAAAGCAGAAGTGGATATTTTTCTGGAATTCTCTTGCTTTTACTATGATCCAGTGGATGCTGGCAATTTGATCTCTCTGCCTTTTCTAAATCCAGCTTGAATATCTGGAAGTTCTCGGTTCACGTACTGTTGAAGCCTTGCTTGGAGAATTTTGAGCATTAGTTTGCTATCATGTGAGATGAGTGCAATTGTGCAGTAGTTTGAACATTCTTTGGCATTGCCTTTCTTTGGGATTAGAATGGAAAGTGACCTTTTCCAGTCCTGTGGCCACTGCTGAGTTTTGCAAATTTATTGGCATATTGAGTGCAGCACTTTCACAGCATCATCTTTTAGGATTTGAGATTAGTCAGATGGAATTCCTTCACCTTCACTAGCTTTGTTCATAGTGATGCTTCCTAAGGCCCACTTGACTTCACATTCCAGGGTGTCTGGCATTAGGTGAGTGATCACACCATCATGGTTATCTGGATCATGAAGATCTTTTTTGTATAGTTCTTCTATGTATTCTTGCCACCTCTTCTTAATGTCTTCTGACTCTCTTAGGTCCATACCGTTTCTGTGCTTCATCATGCTCTTTCAACTTTGCGTGAAATGTTTCCTTGGTATATCTAATTTTCTTGAAGAGATCTCTAGTCTTTTCCATTGTATTGTTTTCCTCTATCTCTTTGCATTGAGTCCTTAGAAAGCCTTTCTTATCTCTCCTGACATTCTTTGAAACTCTGCCTTCAGATGGGAATATCTTTCCTTTTCTCCTTTGCTTTTTGCTTCTCTTCATTTCTTAGCTATTTGTAAGGCCTGCTGAGACAACATGGCCCACTGGAGAAGGGAACTGTAAACCACTTCAGTATTCTTGCCTTGAGAACCCCATGAACAGTATTTCCTTTAGAACTTACATATACTTACCTTGTGTCATAAGTTGATTTTGCAGGGTAGTATGGTTTGGAGAATAAAGATTTAGAGACTTAGTGGCAACACTGTCTCTTTCCCGTCTTAATAGTAGTTTGGTTTAGTACTCTTAGTGAATTACTTTGGTTTTACCTTACTATTCACTGGGACCCCTTTGCTTGTTTTTATTTTTTTCTGTGATGTTTGCCATCTAGCAGTGAGGAGGAATGGAAAATGTGTCATTCCCTCATTCTCTGGCCGTTCCTGTGGCTCTGTCCTTCAATATAACGAATAGGCTCCCTTTAGACAGTGTTCATCAGCCTCATCAAACCTCATTTGTCTTCCATTTTTGAACAATAAAGAGCTTCTTTAAAATGTAGGCCTAGAGAGCTTAAAATTCATTTCCCTCATTCTTATTTTCAGGCGATTGAGTCCTTCAGTTATCAAGCAGAGGTGAGAACATAAGTTACAGCAACCCTTGAAAATCTGAGAGCAAAGACTCAGATGCCTAGTGGGACTCCTAGTAGGAATTATTGGTTCAGGCTTCTAGACTGTTTTCATCATCATTCCATCCAAAACAGAAAATTTATATCTCTAAAAAATTACCCTGTTAATCAGTTTGTCGTGCTTTAAATCGTAGAAAGGGAAACTGTGTGTTTAATACAGACCTGTAGAAAAATATACCTTCTTGATGCTTTGATCCATAAGCAAATCTCAAAAGAGATTTCTCTTCATTGAAAGGGATCTTAAAACCAGAAGCACTCTGTCGTAGCTTTGTTAACTTGACGGATGTTACACAGAAAGAAAAATTGGGGCTGGTAGTGTTGTCTGTGGCAGTTACTTAATGCACCACTTGTGTAGCTTTCTGGGAGACTTTAATTAGATAGTTGTGCTGAAGACTTCTAATGAACATTACCAGCTGTGAAACCCAAAGACTAATTTCTTAAATAATGATGGAATATAAATATAATTTTCTCCATTTAAATCATGCCCTGAGAAAATTTTAATCTTTATCTGTAACATAGTATACTTTTTTTCATCCCTAATTCAATATGTCACTCTATAGCTTTCATTGTATGTGTTTTGAAAACATCACTTGTTAAAACAGGGCAGCCTTTTAGAAGTGGTTTAATGAATCTGGGAGGGTGAACTCAATTTCAGTTTCTTAATTATATCCATTTAAATTCCATTATAATTTGTTGAGCACCTAGCATGTGCTCAGGACTGTTGGTGAGCGAATTTGAGTCCTCTTAGAGGCTTCAGAGCCATTTAAAAATATTTAATTGGAAAAGAGTAATTTTCTTAATTTACAGATAACCACCCAGGAGTTAACTGACAAGTTGTACTTGGTAAGCAGCTTCTCAGGCAGGGAGCTGTCCACCACCGTGGTGCTGATTAAGGACTTTCCTTGTTACAAATCCATTACCTACTCTTAAGCTGATTCACATCCACTGTACGAGTAATGCATTCTGAACACTGAATTCACTTCAAATGCCATATGGAACAAGATAAAATACAAGTATGTGAATGAATAAGCACATACATAAATGAAACATAAGCCATGTAGCGTGTTGTGCTCTTGTGCTTATGGAGTTTTCCTAGCCTTGTCTCTCTCTTTCTGTGTGATTAAATTGGTGGCATCAAGTTCCTCAGGGTGTAGTTGGTCTAACCTTTATTGATGGTCTATTGGTTCTCTGTTCTGTGCTCCCCTCTGAGTGAACTTCTGTCCCTGTTGCTTGACATTACTGGCACAAGGAGCAGTCTTAAAAGAGGCCGGCTTGATTGTCCCTTATCGAGTCATGCTCACACTGGTGCTAGGACTCTGAGTCTTCCCAGTTCATGGTCCCTCGTGTTGCCTACAGAAACTTGCCTGGGACAGTTGGAGGGTCCTCAGCTCAGCCTGCTGTCTCCTGGGTTCTCTTTTGAGATGCTATTTTTTTCTTGTTGTTGCATAAACTCCTCCCTGAGGGCTAGTCCTTCCCTCAAGCTGGATGGGACCGACCGTAAGGTTTGGACATTGTTTTTAACCATATAGCTCATCACAGGGGCAACTAGTAGAAGAGTGTGTGCTGGGCTGCACAGGCCAAGACCGGTGTTCTTGGCTCCTTCACACACTTGGGTAAATGCACACAACTCCCCAGCCCCATTTTTCTGTGTTTGTTTCCTCATCTTCCACACAGTACAGTTCTGCCCAAGGACTGGCAAGCCTATAGCATTCCTCTCAAAGGTCCTGAGACACCTCCTTGATGCATTTCTATCCAGAGAACAAATTCCTGGTCTGACCAGTACTTTGCACACTGTCTTCCCTGGCATTTTGCTTGAGTCTTACTAATATTTTCATCTGCCTTTTTTTTTTTTTTTTTGGATCTGCTTTTAAATGGGATTCATTTGAGATTTTTCTCCAGTTATTCTTCTTTCATTTGACAAGGTATTTATTATTATAATCTGAATTTGCTGAAGAATTGATGCTTTTAAATTACGGTTCTGGAGAAGACTCTTGAAAGTCTCCTGGACTTCAAGGAGATCAAACCAGTCAATCATAAATGAAATCACCTCTGAGTATTCATTGGAAGGATTGTTGCTGAAGCTCTAATACGTTGCCTACCTGGTGTGAAGAGCTGACTCATTGGAAAAGATCCTGATGCTGGGGAAGATTTAAGGCAGAAGGAGAAGGGAGCAGCAGAGGATAAGATAGTTCTATAGTATCACCAACTCAATGGACATGAACTTGGGCAGCTCCGGGAGATGTTGGAAGACAGGGAAACCTAGTGTGCTGCAGTCCATGGGATTGCAAAGAGTCAGGCATGACTTAGTGACTGACAACAACAACATAATATTAATGAACAGTTACTCTTTACAATTATACTTCTCCAAACTGTGGGATACAAAATATCTGCTACACCTCTCCCTTCTTTAAAAGATGACACATTTTTTACTAGGCCCTTTGGCTTCGGCCAGAAGACATATCTTTGACCAACTTCTTTTTCTCTTGTTCTACAATCTGTATCTTGCCCCATTCCCTTCCAGTTTTCAAGATGCTTTTAATTGCTCTGTCACTCTCTCAGTTAAAGTTTTGTGACATTGGGTCCCTCAGAGCTGACAGGCAGATTATCTTATTTCCGATCATTGCAGCACTTGGCCAAGTGGTGCTGAGAATCCTCTGACCAGAATACTTACAAAGGGACTGCCTGTTGGTAGGAATAGAAACAGAGCAGGGCAGTTGTATTTACTCCATTTCATGACCAAGATCTAAAGTTCAGAAAGGGAAACTGGTATGCTTAGGGTTACTTGATGCGAATTTACCCTGCTGGGACTGCTAATGATCACAGTTTAGTTAAAGCGAATTAAAATGGTTCTTGGAAAAATTTAATCTGCGTTCGACATGTAAAGTTACCTGAATCACACATGTTTACACACGTTTACATACATAGTCATCTGGCTTCGGGATCAGACATCTCATTCTAGTTCAGCTGCTGCCTGGTCCCTACACTGGCTGCTTGTCCCCACGTCTGTACAGCTGGGACATGAATAGATGGCTCCTGTGATCCCTTGCATTGCTGGCTCTGTGTTCCGCATTTCTGGCACTGGAAGATTTGTATAGCGGGAGAGAGTTATTTGAACAAATTGAATCATGTGGGCACAGAGTTCTCAGATTGTTGAAAAATCGGATGATTGTCTGAAAAAGATGGATAGCAAAGCATCCCCCATTTATATGACTCTTGCTGTTTAATTCTCATTAAAAGTATTCGTCTGGATCTTAGTTCTGTGTAACAGGCTCAAGGTTATTAAACGCACTTTATGGATCATTTGTTTAATGTGACCAAACTAAAAATTAAGAAGCACATTATTCAGTGTTCATAAAATGAATGTTTTAAACAGATTCATTCTCGTATTTGCATCCTGCTTTGATGTAGAGCTGTAATGGAGTTATAGACGGATATTCTCCTTGGACATTTATAAGCTGATGATGCCTGTTGAATACCTTTTATAAAGATTAATATTTTTTGCTCTGTGCCCATTACCAGAGCATTAATCATCATGGCTTGAGCCTGCACAGCTGAGAATGAGCAGATGTCACGTTATTGCTGTCTGTAATCAAAGTGGATCGCACTGGGGAAATGGGTGTGGAAGGCTGGCTGGTGTGTTGCAGGGCTCTGATCCCCATGGCTGGTTTGCGAGGGGTCTGAGCCCAGGGCCGCCTGCGCCTTCCTGGTCGTCTGGGCGGGGCGGTCAGCCTTCACTCTGTGAGTGGCAGAGAGAAGCCAGGACAACTGAGCTGCCGGGCTTTGGCTCGCTTGTAGGTCAGCTCTGTGCCTTGACACAGACTAACAGGCATTGATGAGGCCTGCAGTCACATCTGTGACTGAAGACCATCCGCCAGGAGAAAGCTGTGGCCTTGACTCTCCTTCCAGAGATGAACACTAGTTCATTAAAATGAGAAATCGCACAGGAGGCCTCCAACATCTGCTTCCTAGCACACTCCCAGACTGCGCTGTCCAACAGAGATAGAATGCCAGCTACACACACACAATTTATAATTTTATACAGTCCACAGTAAAAAAAAAAAAGTGCAAGACAGTTGGTGAAATTGATTTTAATAATATATTTCATCTGAAATATGTCAACACGACCTTGATCTAAATATTACAAATGGCATGTTTCACACTCTTTTTTTGTTTTTTTGTTTTTTCTATAGGAACTCTCTAAAATCCAGTGTGGTTTTTCCATGTATATCATATCTCAGTTTGGATGCTGAATTTTCATCACAGACTCTCGATCTGTATTTTTCACATTTAATAAAATTCACCACGGGAAAGGAGATTCATATATACATGCTGTTCCGTCGTTCCAAATAGTTGTTTGCAAGAACTGAATCAGGTGTCCATTTTTTACATTTAAGTTAAAAAGTTAAATGTAAAAAATTACATGAAAGTAACTAAAGTTGAAAATTCTACTCATCAGTGGAACAGGCTGTATTTCAAGGGCTCACTGGCTACCCTATTGACTAAGAAACTCTAAGGCAGGAGTTTTTGCTGTGTACTTTGTTGGAAAAGCTGACTTTGCAGAATAATATTATTTCCGTTACAGTTTTTGACAGCTACGCTTGACTGAGTGCTGACTACTTGCCAGATACACACATTATATCATTTGATTCTCACAGTAAGCCTGAAGGGTTAACAGTAGCATGCCCGTTTGCAGAGAAGGACAATTAAGCCTTCAAGAGTTGAAGTAACTTGCCCAAGATTCAAGGCAAAGAGTGAGACAGGTAGATATTATTATTTTCTTATGTGCATGGGTAAACAGAACTTTAATCAGACCAAAAGGCTTTTCCAAAATCAATTAGACTGTTAGTCCCAAACTCCCAATTTATCCCTCCCCTCTTCCTTCCCTTTGTCAACTATAAATTTGTTTTCTATGATTAACAGAAGCACACTTTAATATATAAAATAGATAAACAGCAGGAGCCTACTGTATAACACAAGGAACTATAGTCAATATCTTGTAATAACCTATAATGGAAAAGAATCTGAAAACGTTTATAGATATATGTATACTGAATCACTCTGCTGTACACCTGAAACTAACACATTGTTGTAAACCAACTCTTGTTCAGTTCAGTAGCTCAGTTGTGTCCAACTCTTTGTGATCCCATGGGCTGCAGCACACCAGGCTTCCCTGTCCATTACCAACTCCCGGAGCTTGCTCAAACTCACGTCCATTGAGTCAGTGATGCTGTGTAACCATCTCATCCTGTGTTGTCCCCTTCTCCTCCTGCCTTCAATGCTTTCCAGCATCAGGGTCTTTTCTAAGGAGTCAGTTCTTTGCATCAGGTGGCCAAAGTATTAGAGCTTCAGCATCAGTCCTTCTAATGAATATTCAGGGTTGATTTCCTTTAGGATTGACTGGTTTGATCTCCTTGTAGTCCAACAGATTCTCAAGAATCTTCTCCAACACCACAGTTCAAAATCATCAGTTCTTCAGTGCTCAGCTTTCTTTCAGAGAAGGCGATGGCACCCCACTCCAGCACTCGTGCCTGGAAAATCCCATAGACGAAGGAGCCTGGAGGGCTGCAGTCCATGGGGTCGCGAAGAGTCGGACACGACTGAGCGACTTCCCTTTCACTTTTCACTTTCATGCATTGGAGAAGGAAATGGCAACCCACTCCAGTGTTCTTGCCTGGAGAATCCCAGGGATGGTGGAGTCTGGTGGGCTGCCGTCTGTGGGGTCACACAGAGTTGGACACGACTGAAGCGACTTAGCAGCTTTCTTTATGGTCCAACTCTGACATCCATACATGACGACTGGAAAAACCATAGCTTTGACTAAACAGACCTTTGTTGGAAAAGTAGTGTCTCTGCTTTTTAATATACTGTCTAGATTTGTCATAGCTTTTCTTCAAAGGAGCAAGCGTCTTTTGATTTCATGTTTGCAGTCACCATCTGCAGTGATTTTGGAGCCCAAGAAAATAAAATCTGTCACTGTTTCCATTATTTCTCCATTTATTTGCCATGAATTGATGGGACCAGATGCCATGATCTTAGTTTTTTGAATGTTGAGTTTTAAGCCAGCTTTTTCACTCTCCTCTTTCACCTTCATCAAGAGGCTCTTTAGTTCGTCTTTGCTTTCTGTCAGAAGGCTGGTGTCATCTGCATATCTGAAGTTATTGATATTTCTCCTGGCAATCTTGATTCCAGCTTGTGGTTCATCCAGCCTGGCATTTCACATGATGTATCTGCTTATACGTTAAATAAATAAACTGGTAATGGAAGTAAAGTCCGGTGCTGAAAAGAACAATATTGTATAGGAACCTGTAATATTAGGTCCATGAATCAAGGTAAATTGGAAGTGGTCCAACAGGAAGTAGCAAGAGTGAGCATTGACACTTTAGGAATCAGTGAACTAAAATGAACTTGAATGGGCGAATTTAATTCAGATGACCATTATATCTACTACTGTGAGCAAGAATTCCTTAGAAGAAATGGAGTAGCCATCATAGTCAACAAAAGAGTCCAAAATGCAGTACTTGGGTGCAATCTCAAAAATGACAGAATGATCTCTGTTCGTTTCCAAGGCAAGCCATTTGGTATCACAGTAATCCAAGTCTATGCCCAACCACTAATGCCGAAGAAGCTGAAGTTGAACAGTTCTATGAAAACCTACAAGACCTCCTAGAACTAACACCAAAAAAAGATGTCCTTTTCATCATAGGGGACTTGACTCTACTTTAGTGAAAAAGCAAACAAACAAAATCAAATAGACTGACCCAGGTTCCTAGGCTTCAGTCACGTGTTGGTCACAGCTTTTCTCCATGTGTTGATCTGTGGGTAGTTGGTTTAAAATGTGTTTTCTTGATTTCAGTATTTGGTTGGTTGGTTTTTTTTCTTTTTTTCCTTTGAGTGGGGAGATTGTCAGCTTCCTCAGACATCCATTCTGAACCAAGTAGGACTATATCTTGCTGTAGAAATGGTGTTCTGTTCATGGAGAAGGTTACTGGAGTCACCGATTTGAGACACGCAGAATATGACAGGGGATTCCTCTTCCTTGACTGCCAGATATATGTCTGATGCTTTAAAACAGCTCATTGCAGGTGTGAGTGTATGGGTGGGTATGTGTGTGCGTGTGTGAGTGGGTGGGTGGGTGCATGAGTGGTTATGTGGGGGGTACCTTCCTCTATGCTCCTAATGTTTTGTTTTGACTTAGAAAAATTTTCAGGATCTTTAGTGTTATTGCAAACTTGGTCCCACCACTTCTTGAGAAAGCTGAAGGGAGCATAAATGCAGAGTCAGTGGTGTCCTTTGTAAAATAAGGTTCATTTTGCTTTGGGTGGGGAGGGCTGCTGGGTGGCTGGGCAGCACCAGGAGGCAGACCTGCTTCTCACTGCAGACCCTCTCCTGCGGTCCTCTGCACCTGTAGGTACAGAGAACCCAGACTAACACTCCTGTGTGCATGCACACACACACACATGCACACACAGACAAATGCAGACACATATACACACACACACATGCGGACACACAGACACATATACGCACACATACACACATGCACACAGACACATATACACACATGCACACACACAGTACCCATATACACACACACGCACACGCATGCACACATACGCACACGCACGCACATACACGTACACACACAGACACATATACACACATACACGTGTGCACACACACAGAGAGACACATACACGCACACACACACAATACACATATGCGCACACACATGCACACATACGCACTTGCACACACGCACGTGTGCGCACACACACATGTGCACACACACACATGTGCAAGTGCATGTGCACTTGAGCCCGAGCACTGCTGTGGGGATCGGCTTGGACACTGTTCAGTACAACTGAGTCCCCAGAGGCAGGTGGGAGCTTGCAGTGACGGCTTTGCCCCGACGTCTTCTGAGGACGGGACAGAGTGGCCCTTGGCTGCATGTCCTTGCTCCCACCTCAAACAAGCAGAGCACGGGGTTCACCCATGCTTAAGATGGTGGACCGGAGTCCTGTGCGGCTGTCTTGTTGGGAAGAGAGCACTTCTCCCCCTGAGCACATGCATGCCTGCTCACACATGCCCACACATGTGCAGGAAGTTACAGGCACACACACACACACACACACACACACACACACACACTTCCACTCTCAGATCTTAGGGCATGTGCGGGGCCCCTCCCATGGCTGAGAGCCAGACCTCTCCTCTAACAGAGACTGTTCCAGAGGGACAAGCAGCTCCCAGAGCCAGTCTTAGATCCCAGCAGTCTGAGGCCTGGCACCAGAAGCCCACCTGTCCCCAGGTCTGTCGGGGGCCAGGGCTGGGGCCTGCCAGTCACGGGTCACCAGGAAGGTGGATCAGTTGAGCTTGGGCTGCTTCCAGCTGTGGTCCTCGCAGCCACTGCAGGACCTGGGACGTTGCTCTTCTTCGTGGGAGGCCTGGGTCATGCTTTTGAAGGTGTGGCTGCCCTGTGACCCTCTGTCCTTGGAGACTTCAGGAGATGCCTGGTGCGGTCTGTGCGCCTGTACGGAAGCCCCGGGCACGTGGCCGCTCCCTCCTGGTGAGCTGGTCCTGAATGGGTGTGTGGTTAGGGGCCAGTGGTGGTCCTGTGGACAGGAGTGCTGGACCCTCCCAAAGTCCTTCTCGTGTGGTCTTGTTCCATCCTCTCGGTGACATAGGCTTATCCCCATGGCCCCCTTTATCTTGACCAGCCAGAGGTGGGTGGCAGTGATAAGGTTAGAACCACAGTTATCCTGTGGATGTTGAAAACATCCTGTGTGTATTCCATAGTATCTCTCGATACTATGGACCCATGAAGGGTTATAACAAATGGATTTTTATGTTCTCAGAAACAGGATGAAAGTCTTTAAACATGACAAAATGGCAGCAAAGTGTCCAAAATTTGGTCCTTTTTCCTCAAAAGAGGCTGGGTAATCAATGAACAAAGCTATCACAGAGCTCTGGGCTGGGTGGCAGGTGGGCATTCGCACCGGGAACCAGGAATGGTTGACGGCATCTCTCCCAGCAGAAGATGGACAGGGCGGCCATCCCTTCCCTCACCCTGGAGTGATTCTGACAGATGACACCAACACACTTGATTATTTGCAGAACGGTGAAGTCCAGCCCTGTCTGTCCGGCATGACACATACCTGGGGCCTTACAGCATGGACTGTGGCCAGGGCCTCTGGGTTGCCAGATCCCAAGGAGCCATTTCAGCCGTCTCTGAGTCTCGAGCTGTGTTCCTCTGATTTTCTAGGACCATTTGTGGACACAGCCGTGCTGCCCCGTTGGCCCGGCAAGTCCATCTGGCCTGCTGCTGCTGTGGGCTCCCTCCCAAGCTTGGCTTTGCTCAGCCTCCGAGGTCCTGCTTTCCTTGGTCCTGTGTCAGCACCTGTCTCTGCCTGCTCAGCTTCTCGTGGCTCTTCCTTCCCCACCTACTTGGAAATTAGACTTACCTCCAGAGCGGTGGTGGCAGTGTTGCTGGGGATGACCAAGTGGCCAGGGTGGCTGAGGGCTCATCTACTGAGGGTGGCCATACTGGTGATGTGTTTTGGGTGAGAGGGAAGGGGGACTGCAGCTGGAGATGTTCCACCTGGACCTTGAGGGTGAATGCATCAGGACTGGACTCAGACGGCTTGGCCGAGGGCCCCGCCCCACCCCGTGGCTTCTGGGAGCTGGAGTGTAGCTCTACACTGTACGTCGTGTTGCGGTTAAGGTCAGCAGAGCTACTGCAGGCTGCTGCGACTTGTGAACTTTAGGATTTTGTAGTAAGACGTTGGATTTGGGATGCCTGTGGAGTTCGTGTGTGTGTGGTTCAGCATTTTGGGCATCTGCATGTTCAGGCTGGATTCACTGCCATGAGGTCATCTTGTGGCCTGTCCCTTGGACTGGCATTGTCCCGGGGAGACTGATGCCTGTGCCCTCTCCTAGGCTGGAGGCCCATCTCAGCTTTGGAGCGCTTCTGTCATGAGTTCAAGGGGTGGTGGCATTTGGGGGAGATGCTCTCTGCAGGGCCAGGCCTTCACCCCGGACGTTGTAGGAAGGGCTGGGTGGGAAGGGGAAGGAATCGTGTGACAGCCTCTGACATCCAGGAGCCATGACGAGGAGAGCCTGTCCTGGTCCCCGTGCGAGAGCGCCTTCTCCTTGTGCTGCGCTCTCACGCCCTGCCCGCCTGCGATTCCTGACATCACAGTCAGCCAAGCCCACCCGGCCTCTGCCCGGAAGATGCTCAGCCCTTTAGCATCTCTGACTTACCTCTACCTAAATATTTGTTGGGTTCCCTGGTGGCTCAGTGCTAAAGAACCCACCTGGCAGTGCAGGAGAGGCAGGTTTGATCCCTGTCCTGGGAAGATGCCCTGGAGGAAGAAATGGCAGCCCACTCCGGTATTCTTGCCTGGGAGATCCCGTGAACATAGGAGCCTGGTGGGCTACAGTCCATGGGGTCCCCAGGAATTGGACACAGCTTAGTGACTGAGCGAGTATGGGTTCCTGAAATGGTGACATCAGCAAGCAAATGCATATATTCATATATTCTTTGGGGAAAACTCCGTCTGGAAAAATGGAGTTGTTATCAGTTCCTTTTCTGTGGATTAAATCAAAATGCGGCTTGAAAAAGCCTTAGCATGAGCTTCCTACGTGCAGCCCCCTGGAAAGTGGAGGAGCAGAAGGATGTGGGCTGTTTCTGCATCTCCCTGTCTGACCTACCTCCTTCCTCCATCCTGAGGTCTTTTACCACACGTGTGTGAGTCACTCAGTCGTGTCCAGCTCTTTGCGACCCTGTGGACTGTAGCCCGCCAGGCTCCTCTGTCCATGGGATTTCCCAGGCAAGAATACTAGAGTGGGTTGCCATTCCCTTCTCCAAGCCATCTTCCCTACCCAGGGATCAAACCCAAGTCTCCTGCCGGCAGATTCTTTACCACCTGAGCCACCAGGGAAGCCCCTACTTCTTGGCAAAATCTAAGCAGGTCTCTGCATACTTTCAGAAATGTTTCCAGTGTTGCAGGCTCATTTGTTTTCTTTATGTTAAAAAAACTCAGAAAACATTAATGCAGAGACATGCTTTTATGTATCATTAACACTGGAAGTCCTAAAATGTAAAATTCTAAAAACAAGCGTGAGATATTTAATGTTTCCAAGCTCTGCTGTCTCTTCTCTCGTGCTCCACATTTTAAGGGGAACGACAGTGGCTGAGCTTGTTTCACCATCAGAACTGCTGTTGTCAGCAGATCGCTCCCGTTGGAGGGTGGATGTGCTGGAGTTCAGTGGGATGCCCCACCAGGAAGAGACAATTAGTAATCAACATTTCATCTCCAGTCTTATTTGTGTCTAGTTCGTTTTTTTTTTTTTTTCTGAGCATCCTTTCCATGGTCCTATCTGAAAAACAAATGAAAACCCAAATTATCTTTGATCCTTAGACACCTTTCAGAGCTGTGCTTCCGGAGCTGTGTCTGCACTCCCAGTTTTGTCTTCTCATCCCACTCCAGGAAGCCGTCTTGAGCAGGCCTCTGTGTGCCTTCAGTCGCCACCTCCCAGGGCTGTTCTTTTGGATCCGTTCTTGCCACACGCAGGCCACCTGCCCTCCCTCGACTTGGGTGACGTCACTCATCTCTGCCCCATCCCACGTCGCTGCTCGCTCCATCTCCTGTTCTGATACCAACCTCCTGACTGCCGCTCATAGCGCTCCCTTCTCATTCTCCGTACTCCTCTTTAATGGTCTTACCCACACCCTTGGCATTTATTACTGTCTAAGAGCTGTTGCTTCTTTGGTCCGTGAGACTGGAGATCTCTAAGGTCTAGAAGCCTCTCTCTATGTGCCTACTAGGTGGAGCTACTTGAATATCCAACAGGCAACTCAAACGCAGCTTGTCCAAAACTAAACCCTGGTCTTTTTCTCCTCCCTGCGGTACCCTTCTGTTCCCAGGTTCCACATCTTGCCTTGGGTGGCTCATCAGGGGGTCATGCTGGACTGGGCGTCATGTTTGACTCTCGTTTAGCTCCTGGCCTCCTCTCTGTTTATCATCATGTTTAGTCATGTCTGACTCTTTGTGACCCCTGTGGACTGCAGCATGCCAGGCCTCCGTGTCCATCACCAACTCCTGGAGCTTGCTGATTTCCATCGAGTTGGTGATGCCATCCAACCATCTCATCCTCTGTCGTCAGCAGGTGGTCAGGCTAGTTTTTGCTTGGACTATTGCTGTAGCTAACTAGCCAGTTCTGTGCCCCCCATCTGCACTGCCCTACCTGGGTGCCATCACAGACTCTCTCTCTGGCCTTTTGTATTATCACATCCCTTCCCCATCAGCTTCTTCCAATTCTCCATCTGTTTCCATTTCACCCATCATGTTCAGAATGAAACCTGATTTACCATCTGATATTTTATTCTGTTTCTCCTCTTCCCACCCTCCTGAACTTTGCCTGTGGCTCTGTGAATATGTCATCTACTCCTGTCTCCCTGAATTTGTGCCTAGGATTGCCCACCCTATGTGGGATATTCCTATGCGGGATATTCTTCCCAGCAGGTGAATGCTCTGTGTCCTGAAGGAGGCCTTCCTAACTTTCACCTCCAAGGTCAATACTTGCTCCCCACTGCTCCCTCCCTCATTAGCCCAGGGGTCTACGAGGCCAGGGAGGGTGGGGGGGCTTCTCTTCACCAGTATCTATGTCTCATCATAAGAGCAAGTACCTGTCCAGAGCATCTCACCTGTGCCAGGCCCAGGCCTTCATGCCTAATCTTGCAGGAGGACACTGAGCCCCAAACCTGTGAGTAACTAGTGCCAGTGTGTCCATGTTAGAGATGAGGAAACCTAGGCTTGGAGAGTTAACCAGCGTAGCCCAAGATTACCCTGCACGGAAAACAGCAGAATTTAAACCCACACAACCTCACTCCAGAGCCTGAGCTCTCAGCCCTCTGCAGACTGTCCTCTGCAGGTGTGAACCCAGCAGAAAGTTGTCCCTGAGCAAGTAAACATGAAGTGTGGAAGTTAGTGAGTTGTGAACTGGCCAAGCTCAGGAATGTGTGGGAAGTGTATGGAAGCAGAAAGGAACCATGCTCTAGTCCTCCTAGGAAACAACAAGAATAGTTGCAATTCAAATCATTTGTGTTTTAACACGTCTTTCTTTTAAAGGGCCAATCAGTCAATTCATAGTTTGGCACAGAAAGTTAGTTAGAATCACCGCATGCTTGTGTTTGTGTCAACATGCACACCATGGGATGCGTGTGAATACGTATCTGTACGCATGTGTCTGTTAACTCATCTTATGTTTACATGGTGACAACATGGACATGTGTGCACGTGTGGGTGTGTGTGTGTGAGTTATCTGATAAGAAAACAAGTGATTTCTGCCCAGTCAGCTGGTCCGACCCCCTCCAGACGTCAGTGTCACATTGCAGAGAGTGTTGGTACTACGTGCCCTGTCATGAGCTAGGAAAACAAGCTTCTAGCAAACAGAGTTGCGTCTCGGTGGGTCTCCTGCTGACTGGTAACCTGGTGTCCCCTGCAGACTGCAGAGAGATCCTGCTTCCCATGATGACGGATCAGCTCAAGTACCATCTGGAGAGACAGGAAGATCTGGAGGCCTGCTGCCAACTGCTCAGCAACATCCTTGAGGTTCTGTACCGGAAGGACGTGGTGAGTAACCACGGGGCTGCCTCCGTGGACCCCGGGCAGGCGTGGGCCTGTGGTCCTCCTGAGACCTGGCCTCGATGGACTGAATCACGTTTGATTCATTTAAAAGAGAATGGCCTGAATTTTAAGGGTTACCCTTTCTTTTTCTTTGGGCCTTCCCTGGTGCCTGTAATGGTAAAGTGTCTGCCTGCAATACAGGAGACCCTGGTTCAATCCTTTGGGTCAGGAAGATCCCCTGGAGAAGGGAATGGCAACCCATTCCAGTATTCTTGCTTGGAGAATCCCATGAACAGAGGAGTGAGCGTGGCGGGCTACCGTCCATGGGGTTACAAAGAGTCAGACATGACTGAGCGACTAACACCTTTCTCTTTTTCTCTGTAGGGTTGCGTCCTCAAATTATTTTTTATTTATGTATAAAGCTTGATGGGGCTTCCCTAGTGGTGAAGAATCCTCATGCCAATGCAGGAGGTGCAGGCATGTGGATTTGATCCCTTGGTCGGGAGGATCCCCTGGAGGAGGAAATGGCAGCCCACTCCAATATTCTTGCCTGGCAAATCCTATGGACAGAGGAGCCTGGTGGGCTACAGTCCATGGGGTCGCACAGAGTCAGACACGACTGAGCGACTGAGCACGCAAAGCGTGATGATTGTATTATCGTGTGTGTATTTCCACATTAAAGATACTGTTTTGTTTCCTGTGACTTCTCAGCACAGTGACTCCCAAGACTGAGATTTGATACTTAAGGTCAGAGGCTTTGATGTTAAAAATTAGAAATAAACAGAGGGCGGCTAATTGCCTACCTTCTTTCAATCATTATCTTTAATAAATAACACTTAGTATTATTATTTTATATAGGAGCATAGCTGTTGTTGCTTTAAGTCAGTGGTGCCTCAGAATTTTGGAGCAGTTCTCTGCCCCTTTTTGCAGGTTCCTTTCTGTACAGCCCGTTTTTTCCTGTGCTTTCTTTGCTGTTTCTTTTTTAAATGGTATTTTCTTTTGCATTTCTCAATTGTATGCTTATTCCTCTGACCTTTTTGTCCTAATAAAAAGCTGGCGCAAGCACATGTGGAAACATCTGACTCTCTGCCTCCCGACGCCATTGTACCCACCGTACGCAGTTGTGCACGTGTGTGCGTGCATGTAAAGTCACTGGTTCTCCAGGCATGTCTGGACAGCTGCACAGAGCCGCGTCTGTCTCTGTCTCTAGCAGTGGCTAGATGAATCAAGGTTTTTCAGTTAGTAGGGCTTGTTCTTAGCTCTCCCCCATGTGACCTCTGGACAACGCCCCAGTCCAGACACATGTGTGCACGCACGCGCACACACACACACACACATGTGCCTGTCCTGTCCACTTCTTTGCTGCACCTGCGTATCTTCTCAGAGTCTGGGTGGTGTGCTTGAAAAGAGAACTACAGTAAGTTAGTTAACTGTGACTGTGGCTATGTCCACCCTCCCCAGGCTTTGTCTCTGAAAGCTCTTGCCAGCCTTAACCCAAAGGCCAGGCTTCAATCATCCCAGTCCAGGCCTTTTGAAAAATGCTCAACATCACTCATTATTAGAGAAATGCAAATAAAAACTACAGTGAAGTTATTCCTTCACTTCAATCATCAGAATGGCCATCGTCAAGAAATCTACAAACAGCAAACGCTGGGGAGGATTTGGAGAAAGGGGAAGCCCCTTACAGGGTTGGTGGGAATGTAAATTGATACAGCCACTATGGAGAACAGTATGGAGAGTTCTTTGAAACTGAGAATGAAACCACCATGTGACCCAACAACCCCACTACTGGCGTATACTCTGAGGAAACCGTCATTTAAAGCCACATGCACTCCCAGGTGCACTGCAGCACTATGCACAGTAGCTAGACCCTGGAAGTAACCTGGATGCCCATTGACAGATGAATGGATAAAGAAGCTGTGGTGTGTGTATATATATACACAATGGAATATTGTTGAGCCATAAAAAGGAACACATTTGAGTTAGTTCTAGTGAGGTGGATGGGCTTGGAACCTGTTATACAGAGTGAAGTTAGTCGGCAATGGGAAAAACAAATATTGCATATTAATGCGTAAGTATGGAATCTAGAAAAAATGGTACTGATGAAAGTACTTGCAGGGCAAGAATAGAGGCACAGACTAGAGCACAGGTTTGTGGCCTCAGCGGGGGAAGGAGGGCAGTGGGACAAACGGAGAGAGCAGCGCAGAAGCATATACGTTAGCGCGTGTAAAGTAGGCAGCCAGTGGGAGTTTGCCGTATGACCCAGGGAACTCAAACCGGGCTGTGTGACAACCTAGAGGGGTGGGCTGTGGGATGGGAGGTGGGAGGGAGGTTCAGGAGGGACGGGACATATGTATACATGGCTGACTCACCTTGTTGTTTGGCAAAACCCAACACAATATTGTAAAGCAATTAGCTTCCAATTAAAAACAGAAAAGAGTGAAAAAAAAGAAAAAGATTGTACATGAAAAGTTGTAAGGCCAAGCCTTATGGAGGAGGCAGTGCCTGCCTGGCCTGTGCGGAGCGTCTGGAAAACCGATTTAAACACATTCAGAATTCATGAAGAAGAATCAACAGTCCCATCACACACTAGACGAAGGAGCACACTTTTATGATTGGAGATGCTCCGGCATGCTGAATTTTAGGTGTTGTGCTAAGGTGATATTTAAACATTTGATTCTATGCAAGCATACCCACCTTACTGGGATCTGACATGCAGCGTGAGCTGTATGGTTGTTAGCTGCTGGGCCTCTGTGTACAAATGGGCAAGTGTCTTTCCAAAGCTAATTGGTGAGCTAATCAGGGATCATAAACATTATATTGTTTAGACAGATTTGCTTTTATTTTTAAGGTTTGCTTCAATTAAATTACTGTGATTATATAACATTACCATTAATGGGCTATAATTAATAAAATGCCTTGAGTTTTCTTTGTGAAGGCTTTTGCCTGTGACAAGGGCCATTTTTCATCTCGTTAAGGGTTGTAATTGATATACTCTTTACAGGGTAAATGGGTTCTGTAACAGCCGTGGGGCTGGCATGTTAATGACTGTCTTAGCTGTTGGTTTACACGTGTGTGTCTCCTGCAGGGGCCAACGCAGAGGCACGTTCAGATCATCATGGAGAAGCTTCTCCGGACAGTGAACCGAACCGTCATTTCCATGGGGCGGGACTCGGAACTCATCGTAAGTGTTCGGTGACACACGCGTGGGGGTCTCATCGTGGCTGAGAGCATCTTTCCTGGGAAAGTCGTTTACTCTCAAGCTTGAAAATCCACGTGGTCCTCTTGCACCTGCCTTTGAAAGTGTCTCTTACTACAGTATAGCAAGCAGTTGCAATGCATTTATTTACAGCCTAGTAGGTTAAGTGGGCTCATTTCCCATGATTCTAGAAGCAAGTGTCGAAGGTGAAGAGCAAGCATGCCCACGTTTTGTAGACGGAGGATTTGGGTCTAGCTTTTGTCGTTGCTAGCTTCTAGCAAAGGGTGTTTGTTTTCTTCTAAGTTCCCACACTCCAGGTCATTGCTTTCTACGTATTTACACTTAAGATCCCATTAATAAAATTTTATGAAGGGCCTTAAAAAGTAATTGAGGCACTCTGAGTTAGCTATTTTATGTCTTCTCTAATGTATTGTAGATGTTCCTCTTACGTGGATACAAAGCACGGGATCTATTCTTTTTCTCAAGGTTTTACCAATACCGTGGCAGTCTTTCAAGTTTCATATTGTGGTGCTTTTTCCCAGAGTTTGCTACCATCATGATTGTTAAATTTGGTTTTATGGGCAAAAGATGCATTTGTAGGTCTCATTTAATTTCTTTAATTTCTGGTATGTATTACTATTTAACTAAGTTTGGTGGATCTTATTTCAAAAAAATCACTTTCCTAATCAAGGAATAAGAAAAATCCAGTTAGAGTTTTCTCTTGGCAGTCAGACTAGGCACACTGGTCTCCCTTGGCTGACTTTAGCTCTGTCCACGTAGCCTGGGTCTGGATCGGGTCTGGTGACCCATCGGCTTCCTTCAGACATAAGGCAGGAATGGGGCACTGGGCTTGTGTTGCTTTCTGTGGCTGCATCACAGTTAAGGATGTGCCATGTGGCTTGGGATGCATCCCAGAGAATAATCGTTGCCTTTGTCTGTTTCCATGCGGTAAAATTGTCTAGTTTATGTTTCTGAGTTTTAGCACATGTTGTGTGCAGGTTTTCCTTTCTAATGTACATCTCTTTTCGGTTTATGCTTTAACGTGTTTAAATTAAGGGTTTTTCCTTGTAAATTGATGTTATGTACCACGGACTCTTCCATTATCCTATAAACCTCACTTGCTTCTTGATGTCTTCATTGTTACTCTTCTTCTCTGTAATCTGGAAATGCTTTCATATAGGTTGGTGGAGAGGGAGCCCCGTGGGGGAAGACTTGGGGTGGCTGCAGAGGCACCCCAGGGCCCCGGTGTTCCTGTCTCCTTTGGGGCTGTGCCCCAGTCGGCCCTGGGATACTCTGTCGTAGTGGAACTCAGGAGGGCTTTCAGTAGAATGAAGGATGTGTGGCTCGAAGCTGACCTGAGTTTGGTGTCATTGTGCTGAGACCGCTGTGGGAGTGACACTGTGGCCGGCACGGAGTCACAGTGAGTGTGCTATGGGCAGTCTTGGTGGGCAGATGGGGGAGGTGGCTGGCGTGGTGGCCGGTGAGCAGGTGAGACAGTCCTGTCTCCGGGTAGCAGTGTGTTCACTCGGATCAAAGCCCACTGGCCAGCAGTTACACTGGGGAGAGGAGAGCAGGGAGGACACTCAGAGCAGTTTGGACGGGACCTTGGGAAGTGGTGAGACTGTGAGACGCGCTCGCAGCTCAAGCTGAGGATCTAGACGACCTTGCGGGCAGAACGTGGTGACTGTTCTCAGACCATGTGGTCCAGGGGGCCCTTGGGAAATTTCCCATGTCTCAGGCACAGTGATAACAGTGCTGATATAGTAGCTGCTCCTCCTCTGTGTGTGCTCACTTCAGTTCAGCTCAGTCGCTCAGTCGGGTCCGACTCTTTGCGACCCAATAGTCTGCAGCACGCCAGACCTCCCTGTCCATCACCAACGCCCGGAGTTTATTCAAACTCATTTCCATCGAGTCCATGATGCCATCCAACCATCTCATCCTCTGTTGTCCCCTTCTCCTCCCACCTTCAATCTTTCCCAGCGTCAGGGTCTTTTCAGATGAGTCAGCTCTTTGCATCTGTGTGTGCTGGGCACTGGTTAATGCATGGAAGAGCCTCGCTTAATCCTCCCCTTCCCTGTGCATAGGCTCCTGCAGAAATGCCCTGCAGGGAGGTGGGAAATGTCCCCAGACCCACAGCTGGCATGGCAGGGCTCGTGGGGAGCCCTGGTTTGGCACCAGAGCTGGCTTTCTTTGGTCTCTTCTGGAAGACTGAGATCTGTGAGCCTCGTCTCAGTGGTGGACCAGCAGGTCCGCTGGAGGACTCTGAGTTCCTCCTGGATCCACATCCTTGTTTGGCGGGCAGCTACCCACGGAAGTAAACACTTTGCTGTTTGCTGCCTTCAGTCACGTCCGTGGACCAAATGCCAGGATGTCCTGGAGGGAGAAGGGGCCAGACCACAGATTGGCAGCCGCTTTCCTGAAGGGCTTGGAGGGATGCCTGTGGCCTACGGAGTCCTTGGGGGTTCCTGGGAAGAGCCCTTGCACTGTCAACCAGGGCGCAGGAAGCGAGGACCCAGGCTCCGTCTGACCTAGCCGCAGCCTTGCTCCTGCGGCACAGGTGGCGGGGTCCAGGGCACTGTGGGGAGTCAGTGGGGATAGACTATAGCAAGCTGCCCACACAGAGGCTCATCACCCCCGCCCAGCCCGTGTCCAGCAGAAGTCTCTAGAAGCACGAACAGGACTTAGGTCCTAACCTGACTCTTCCCAATTCTCACATCTCTAATGTGCATACAAGAAGCCCAGACATTCCTTCCCTTAAAATGAATTAAGCTGTCAGGGAAGGACTCTCAAAAAAAAAAAAAAATCTGAATATCCTATGGTTATTTCATGAGTGGTGACAGCGTCACTATGTTTGCAGAAAGGACATTCACCATTTCCGACTGGAGGTGCTCAGGAAGCTCTTTTGGGAGTTACGGGGCCACAAGTCCAAACAGCCGCAGAGTGGTGAGACTGAGAGGCTGCCCTGCTCGGCGAGCTGGACCTTGCTCTGCCCGTCAGCTCCTGTGCAGATTTGTGCAGCAGCTTCTTAATGTCACTGTGGTTGCTCTGGGAATTTAGGTGAGAGGAGGATCCAGAGGGGGAAAATATCCCTGACAAGATGGACAAAAAAAACTTCATCGGGGCCCTTCTAGAGTGAGAAACGAGCAGCACGTGGTTTATCGGCCTGCCTGGGGTCAGCTGTGCCGTCCTTGGTGTGACACAGAGATTCCAGGACTTATGTGTCTTCTTTGCTTTTTTGCATCAGTGGAACGGAAGTGGTATAACCACGAATCAGCTCACCGATTCTGCATGATTGCTGAAGAGGGACCTAAAAAGTCCAAGTGATTTAAAAAGTTTTAAATAGCTGTGTTTCACTTAATAATTTATTTCATGATATTGTCAACAGTAGGAGTAGACGTGTGACCTCTGTTTCCAACAGAATTATTCATCAGCTGGGGATGCTGTTGTGGCCTGGCAGTTTTCCCATCCATTCATATCCAGGACTGAGAACTGGGGGACTTCACACGTTACTGGCTAAGCTGTGATGTACAGTGTAAGCCTTTTCTTTTACCTGTATCTGTGGTATCTTATAAACCCCATGCAGTTGGTTATATGTCACTTGTTTTAGTTCATTTTATACCTTTCAACTTCGTATTTGAAATGGGCCGTTGGAGCACATCTCAGGCAGAGGATAAAAATATGCCGTGATCCTACTGAGTGGATGCCTTTTTGACAAAGGAAACTGCATTTGGCAAGTTTAGGGTTGTGGATGGCTTGGATGTTGACCATGGGCCCTAACACAGAAGACTTGCAGTATCTGACCACAGAATTAAGATGCCATTTCATCTTTATTCCAGGATTGTCTGATGCTGTAGAGTTCTGGGTTGAAATGCCGAGTTTTACATTGTCTGATTTCAGATTTGATTTTTCTCTTCCTCTTTGAAAACATTTCTAGGCTGACAGGGCTCGGCACCTTCTTGGTCATTGTGTTCGGTTCCGAGTAGGGGCCCTGGGGGCTTAGGTGCTCTTGTCTGGTGGGCAGGTGACCCAACCACTTACCT
Organism: Bos taurus; assembly: GCF_002263795.3. NCBI lineage: Eukaryota > Metazoa > Chordata > Mammalia > Artiodactyla > Bovidae > Bos > Bos taurus. The sequence goes on from NC_037353.1 coordinate 46,611,047, forward strand.
GGTGAGTGACATGGGTACCCCGACCCTCACACAAGACCTCCGGACAAACACAGACTGTGTCTTTGTTGGAACAAGTGCTGTAAATAAAGCTGGGTTGAGAGCATAGAGGATAATACATATGACTGTTCCTTCTCCTGTGATGTTAGCCACTGCTGCTACTTTCAGATGTTCAGCTTTACATTCGTTAATGGGTCCTTTAAAAATGTAATTGAGTGAGGACTTTTAAAGATTTTTTCTGTGGCCTGGATACACACCAGAAGACTGAAAATGACTAATTCACTAACATGAGAATGTGGGCCTCTTCAAAAGAAAGATTCCCCTGGAAGACTGGCAGACGTAGGCTTAGCAATGGGAAAAACTCTGCCTGCGTTCACCACTTGCTCTTGTGAGCAGCAGACCTCCTCATTCCCTAGACTCAAGGGATGGAAGTTCTTTTGTTTCCGCTCTGAGAACCAGCTGTAGGGGTCGTTGATGGGTGCGGTGTTTCCTTGTGGCAGTAGCACCGATGATAGGGAAGATGCTGTTAGTGAAAACCCACTGCTTTCTTTGAGCCTGCGTGACTTACAAGGACCTGACATGCTTCTGCATCAAAAAATACTGTAAGAGACGTGGTCTCCCCCAGCATTCAGCCCCTTTACCAAGATTATCACCAAGACTTTTCACAAAGACGTTCTGTCCCCATGCACGTGCATTCATTTTGCAATATCTGTTCTAATGGACTTTACGTATGAATGTGCTTTTAACAAAGTGCTGATCTTAACCTTGCTTCGCAGAAGAAAACAATACATTATAAAAGTTTCAAGTGGACAGTATCTGCTTTTTCTATGTGAGTGTTACAAAAAGTGTCTCTAACGTGTGTTTGTTAATAAATCTACTCAGAACACATCTGACTCGCAGAAAATCATCCTGATGTGGGTGCACACATGAGCTGTGACGACTTTATCGATTCCTTCCCGTTTGGTATTTGTATAGCAGTGCTTCCTGCCTTTCTCCTATTTCTGTGGCCCTCCTATTTTTTCAAGCATGGTTACTGACCGTGGATTTGTTGCCGAGGAAATAAAGACCACGTCATTCCCTGGGTAAAATATGCCGTGCGGTTCTTGCATATTCATCCCAAACTGTCCCTTAATTATTGAGTTCCTTAAGAGGCAGTGTGCTGCTCGCACCTGGGCGTCTCACCTGTCGGAACGTGTGTGCGCATAACAGCACGATGAGTTACCGCCAGTTCACAGAGCGCGACGTCGTTCCTCAACCGTGTAGCTCTTCTCTTCCGCTCAGTAAATGGGTTGTGTGCTTATCCCACGCCAAGTGTGCCAATGATAGAGATTTTCTAGATAAAAGGAGACGCATCAGTGTGGAAGGCAGCTGCTGTGACCTTTAGGTGACGTGTAATCATGTCAAATTTTGCTCGCTGATAAAAATGCTCCCGAAGAACCATTCCAGCTGTGGTGGGCTCTGTAAACATGTTGTGTCCTCACAGACAGCATGGAACGGAGAGGTTCACGGCCTGTCTCTCCTCTTTTGTTCTCGCTGTCTTCAGTGAGAAGCACAAAGCAAGCACTTGAATTGCATGGTGCGTCTTCTGGGTTGGAACTGAGCGTGGTGTATCTCAGATCCGCCTTGCCCATGGTGGTACCCCAGGGAGAATGGCTTTGCGAGGCATGCTCACTGTTACCATCTGAGACTGGAGTCAGCCTGGTGTGGGTCCATGAACGACGACGCCATGACTGCCACACCTCAGGTCTCCATGGCAACGGACATCTCGGCAACCTCGTGGGATGGGGGAAACTTCTGCCAACTTCTTGTGCCCTTTCCCAGAGAGCAAGGTTTTCCCACGTCTTGACTTCCCCCTGATCATACTCCGCTTGGGGGATCGTCGGAGACTGAAGGGCCATATGCAGAGCCCTGGGACTGCTCCTTGGAGGCTAGTCACACACTTGCAGTGTGATAGGTGGGCACCTGTGTGCAGAATGTCTTGAATCTGGTTATCGATAAGAGAGGACCTGTGACACAGCACGGTGTGAGCACATGTGTGAGCCGCATGCGGCTCACAGATGATTGTCGAGTGTGATTTGGAGTTTCCCCAGGTGCTCCAGGCATGGATTCTTCCTCCCCATCTTGACTCCATCCTGACTCCTGACCCCTTCTTTGCCCAGAGGGACTTGAGGGCAGCGGGGGCCTTCTGTCCCAGCCCCATCCTTGTGAGCGGACTTTGTTATTGCAGAGCCCGCGAAAGCAGGTGGTGACTCTCCCCTCCTAGGTTTCTGCAGGGCCTTATCCCTTGGGAGAGGAGGTTGGCTTGGGCTGGTCTTCATGGGAGAGGCAGAGTGCTCAGCCCAATGGAGGCCCTGGTCTTCCATCCCGGGGAGGGAGGAAGAAAGAGGGAGGAAGAAAGGAAGGAGGCGGCCAGTTTCCTGGGGCTGGGCACTTGCTGGACGGATGGTCTAGAATCTGCCTCGGGGGAGGCGGGGGGATGAGAGGACTTGCACTGGAAATACCAGTGAGATTGGTTGTCCCTGAGGTTCTTCAAAAATTAGAGCTCAGCCAGATCCTCCTGTGCGTGGTGCCCTTTGATCTCAAAAGCCATCACGCCCTCCTGGCAGCTGAAGGCTGTGCCAGCGGATGTGACCTGGTCAACTGAGTCTGAGCTGGATTCCAGCCCTGCCCCTGCCCCGCCCCCACCAGGCCAGGCCCGCACCCTGGGAATGTTCTCCTCTTCTGAAGACTCTGTGACGTTCTCTTCAGCCTGAACACCCTTCCTTCATTATTATTTCCTTAGATGAATGGCTTCTCTTTTCCCAAACTAATGAGACTATGAAATAAGTTTAATAGCCGCACAAAACATGACCTTTGATTTTTTTTATTTAAAAATTAATAAAGAACTTAGTGACAAGTATAATAATTTAATCTCTATACGTAATGCCACGTGTACATCTACATATGCGGGAACACGGTACTTTTTACCTTGGTTTTGTATCAAAGATTTTACGTAAATCTTTCTAAGAGAAGAGTCATCACCTGTGAGTGACACGCTGCAGTCATGAAATGAGATTGAAAATATTTTTTTTCCTATTCTGAAGATAGTTTCATGTTTAGATGGAATTCATTTATCTTCAGTTTCCTTTTAGATTCTGAAAATGTTTTTTTTTTTTTTTTTTGGTCTAGACTGCTTTCAGACAGTGATATTACTTTGTTTACGAGGATGTCCTCTTGTGTAGACAGAATTATGGTACTAAGCAGAAAGCTGCTAACACTCATTTCAATTCACTGAGACAGTCGGGGTTCTGAAGACACAAGGAGAGATAACTTGTTGCAAACATGTTTTTATAACTTTAGTTAAAAACAGTATAAAATACATGAAACACATTTTTTTTTCAAATTTTATCTCTACACGAAACAATTGCACTTCCTTCATGGTATTTGATCAACTTAACTCAGTCTTCTCCTTGCACAAAAATATTTCTCAATTCTATTAAGTGATATTCAAGGATTCATATCCTCATATATCGATTCCACAAAAGATGCATGTTTTTTCTTTTAATTAAAGCGTACATCTGCGAGAGAGCTGGAGTAACCCCCAAAGAATGCTTACGTGAGATACTCCTGTCATTCTTTTCTTTTTTTTCAAGCCCACTAAGGTCCTTCTAGAATCAGAACACTGAGAACAAAAAATAGATTTGCTGTTGCGTCAGAAGGAAAACGCATGGCAAGAAATAGCTCCAATCTGAGAAATGCAGGTGGATCCTTTTACCAAGGTTGACCACCCTATTGGCATCTGATCAATAAGGTGTGCGTGTGAGCATGAGATTAGATCAGAAACGGCTGGACAGAGACTAGGAGACTCCGCTTCCTTGTACGTTCACAAATGACTCAAAATTGAAGTTGTACCCTCCCCCCCCCAAAAAAAAAGGCAAAAGAAGATGCCTACTTCCTATTGTGAAAAGCCAAAATTTGATAGACAGAGTCATTAATAGAGTAGGGGCTTTTGAATTCTATAAAAAGGTACCTGCAAAGGTGCAAAGGAATGAGTGAAAAAAGAAAGGAACTGAGATTTATATTGCAATGTGTAATCAAAAGAGAACTCGAGGTGACACGATTTATTTTAAAAAAGAGCTAAAAACATTTGATTCACAGCTTTCCCCTAGGTATTGTCATTTAGTACAGCTCACTAACAGGTTAAATGTGGGTGACATTAAGGTGGTTTGTCGGTAGCAGCTAAACTAAGCACAGGGTTTCGCTTAGAGATGGTCAGATCTTCCCCAGCTGTTACAAAGCATAACGAATGGTCTCAAACATCTGGCTAGGCTTTCGTGATGAACAGTGTCTCAGAGATTGATCCACAGAAACACTTTCCGGTGGCAGAGAATGCCTGTGATTTATCGGTGTCTGTATAATCCATTGTGTATCTCTATGTGGGTTTTCAGATTCTTGCCAGGATTTATCATTTGGCCTTTGGGTACCAAAAGATTAAAAAATGAGATCTATGAAAGCTTAGTGTCCGATAGCGCTGACCCTGTCAACTCGCAGTGATTAAAAGCATGTCCTGACTCTGGGGGACTCCTGGCTGCTGCTGGCCATTTTGAGCAGGAGCAGAAAGCGTGTCGCCGGTCTGGAGATGAAGGAGACGCTGAATACGAGGTGTCAGTGTGACACTGAGATGCCACTTGGCTTAGCGCTACAGCACATGAAGGCAAATATACATAGAGTCACATTTTAGAGATTATTCATGGTCTCCGACCACTTGAAAAAAATTGTGCTTTCTCTGGAATTTGATGTGCTGAAAATTGCACTCGCACACCCCCCTCCCCCCCACCCCCGCTTATTTGCAAAATTAAACGTAAAAATGAAGTCCTTTGCAAACGTAAGGGCTACTTTTTCTTCTCAGTATTTAAAAAAAATAAAGGCTTGAAAATAATTATGAGTTTTCGCTGTGTTACAGAGTGACAGCCTGCCGTTCTGCAGGTTGATAACCTAATCCTTGCCGATCTGGGGGTAGGGGCATAGAATTTTTAGGTATCACCTTTGACTGTGTTAGGTTTCCTTTCCGATTTTACATCCCACACCCCCGAACTGCAGAGACAGCTGGCAAGGTATGACCTGCACTCCCTTGCCTCTGTGAGCTGATCTGTCACAAAGGCCTTTTTGGTAAGCAGGGGGAGAACTGGGTGACGCCCGGCCCAGCCACCCTTCACTCCATCCTGTTAGTTTTGGAAAAGGCTTTACTTTGAACTCCAGTGGGTTTTCAAGACGGCCTTCAGACTCCAAACACCGCGAGGGTTAAAGGAACCAGAGTTTCCACCGTCCGTGCTTTTTAGATTCAGTTTTGGATTTTTGCTTGGGAGTTGAGGAGTACGTCTCCTGAGTGTAAGGCGAGGGTGCGACCTGAGTTTCCTCGAACGGGTGAAGTTTCCGCAGAACTGGCTGGAGTTTGTCTTCCTGCTGCTTGAAATCTAGCTCCACACTAGAAAGCAAAGAGAGGGACGGATTTAGTGGCTCGGTCTTTCCTGTCTAAAGAGCTCCCTTAGTGACAGCAGACTTCGGTGCCATCCTCCCCGCGTAATGATCATTTGGATGATGTTCATGATGTCATTTTAAGGCTCAACATTAAGCAATTGGCGAGAATATGTTTGAACTCTCAATCATTATGAACTATCTCCAAAAAGTTCACTTTCTTCTGAAAATAACAACATTCATCGCACACCCCTGAAGCTTTATTAGTGTACATGGTGTGAAAGCATAGGCTGTTGAAACCATAAATGTGACATGTGAATAACCTTTTTGCTTGTCAATGGACTACATAAGTGTGCTTCATGGAATAAATAGTTAAGCAAAGATATGGAGCGTTTAGGGGTCATCTTAGTACATCTGCACCAGGTGCTTGGAAGCTCTGTGCAGCTTTTCACAAGGTCAGAGTAATCCATTCATCTCACCTGAAACTGTTGTTAAGTGACATGACCTTGGCTTCTGGGCTCCTTTGAAAAATCTCATCTGCTTGAAAAAGTGGCAAGAACCCAAATATCCAAAAAATGTGTATTTTATCAAGTCAGCACCACTGAACGCCACTCAGTGGTTCTCAAAGATAGTTTTTTTTTTTTTGGCAAAAATGTAGTATTCGGTGCAAATAACGTAGAATTGTAATTACACGCCTGAAGCCATGATGTGCAAACATGTAGCCATAGGAAAGGACGTTCACCAGCAGGGACAGTGTTTGTGTTAGAACGACAGCATTAAAGCGGATTTTTAAGTGTATCTTGTTTGCCATGAAACTTCTCCTAATAATGCTGCAGCTTGCCTGGAGTCCTCCCAGCTCTCCATGGCTTTGGGAAGGACCACTGCAGGCCCCTAACTTTGCGTAGGACCCCCTGCTCCAGTGTCAGTCTTCCGTGGTCAGCCAAGGGGCGATGGGCCCGGCTCCCTTCTGCTTTCCTCGCCTGGACCCTTGTAACGTTAACCTGGGTGCTGTGTCACCAGGCCCCTGGAGACCTCCGCTCCGTGCCCCTTCCCTGTCTGCTCTGGGTGCCCATTGAAATGCCCGTAGACTTCAGTACAGGCTCAGCAGTGATGATAATACATGTGCTCATAACATTTTGTATCCAGTGGAACTGTAAACCATTTATAAACATGATATTCCATTGATTTAGAGAACCATTAATCCTAGCCACATTTTGACGTTTTGGAAAGACAAAACAGCAAAGCTATATTATCTGGAGCTTTAAAAACAAGTTCAAGACCCATCTAATGGACCGTTTTATGCTTTAAATCCACTGGTCCATTTTTCTTATCATCATAGGCTATATTAGTGAAAAATTAAAAATACCATCAGAGAAGTTTATGACTAGTTTTCTCTCTGCTCCCAAAACAATGATTTTCCCCCCCTTCATTTGAAATGGCCTCTTTGCATTATGCTGCAGTTTATAGGAAATAGAATAAAACCCCGTGAACTCATGACCTGCTAGTCTACAACAGGGGTTGATGGAGGTTTGGTTCCTCTTGGGGACAGTTGTGAAAAGTGCAAACCTCAGGACACGCTGCCTTTGTGAAACGCGAGCCTTGGCTATCATTTCAGTAGGAAGAACGGGGATCTCCGTTGTGGCTTTCCCCTTTGATGCTGTGGTGGGGGTGTGGGACAGGGGAGCTCAGATAAACCCCTTCACCTCCTCAAGGTTCAGTCCCCTTCGCTTAAAGGGGTATAAGAATGGCTGCTCTGATATTTCACTGGAAAGCGATAAGGATCCTCCCGTACTGTCTCCCTTGAAAAATAAAAACTTCCTAAACTATAAAATGCGATTCAAATATTACTTTCTCCTTATCATCTGTTGGTCACTAATTGTATAATGGCAACAATCTATGAAAGTGTTCTTTGACTTGGACATTTAACAAAGAAAACAAGAACCTTGCCATTGAGTCTGTGAGATGTTATGGTATCCAATATGGTAGCGTAGGCACAAAAGAGTCGTTTTGTCAAGGCTAGTATCTGTCCAGGTTTAGTACTGAAAGCGTGTTCTCCAGATCATAACCATCTCAATAGGCCCAAATAGCTTTCGTGTTATTAGATCAGAGGGCGGGCACTAGCATTTCCTGGGCCAACGGTACAGTTCTGGTACCTGTAATTATTGAATTCCCATTAAGCATCTACAGTGGGAATCCTGTTATTAACCAATTTATCACACCGCAGAACCATGTAATCACAGCATAATCTAATCTGAGTCCTTGTTAACAAGATGACTCGACTTCATCTGTCAGCTGACTCCTGTCTGGAGTCCCCCGTGCCCAAGAAGCTGCCGTCCAGAGCAGTTTCTTTGTGCGGGGAGTGACCTGGAGTGCCCTGGAGCGAGGTGACCTTGAGCCCGGCACCTCCCTCCCCATCTGTTGCCCCAGGTGACTGCACACCTGCCTGTCAGGTGGTGCTCCGGCACCCGCCAGGCAGACTATGGAGCGCCGTGCCCTGCGGTCAGATTAGAATGATGCAAAGGGCTCAGTCCAGTGGGGCTTTTCCCGTTTAGGAGGGAGCTCACCGGGTCAGCGGGGTGAGTCAGAAGCAGACAGCTGGCTGGACAGGGCGGTGGCCGAAGGTTAATCGTCTGGCTGACTCTAGCTGACACAGGGCAAAATGTCCCTTCAGTCTCAGTGGCCAAATGGCCAGGATAAAGCCGCACCTGCTGCCCCTGTTCGCTCAGAGGACTTGGACGGAAGCCAGCGGTGGGCACTCGAGGGCACTTGGACTCTGTGCCCATGCCTCCCTGTTTAACATAGTGAGCGGTCCGGATGGGGCCTGGCAGTGGGGATGGGGGCACTGCCTCTGGAGGGGCAACGGCCCTCGCTTTGGGTCTGGACCCTGATCACGGGGACGCTGCCTGTGTGAGTGGTGGCGGTGGCGGCTGTGACCGTCCCAGAGCTGGGTGTGGGGCCGCAGTCACCATGTTACTTTCTCCCCGGCCTGGGGCACGTGTCCTGGCTCGGGGGTGGCAGCCACGCCTCACCCCTCTGTCCCCAGACACACAGGGCCTTCTGACCTTCTAGCACCTTCTTCAAGGTTCCCCAGAACCGTCCTTTCTTCTTCCTCTGCACCCACTACCGATGATGCATGATTATGAATTTGGCTCTGTATCATTTTGTCTCCATCCCCTGAACGGAGCCGCTGTGCCGGGGTGAATGCCACCTGTCTCTGCCCCCAGCACCTACAGCAGGGCCTGAGCCGCGGCAGTCACCTGTGTGATGTTTACTGAATTAACACATGAGCCTTAAAACACAAATCCCATAGCAGCTTTCATCCCAGTTGCCCTGGGCTGCTCTGTCTTGGTTGATGATATTGGAGGTGCCCCCTGGCTCTTCCCCCTGGCGAGCCCCCTCCTCATAAAGATAACCAGGGCTTCTCCCCCAGGCAGTGGCGCTGGAGTCCTCTCCCAGTGGAATCTGTGGCCAGGCTGTCTTCTGTCTGAACCTAATTGAAGAAGATTCTGAAACTTCTGTTGCAAATCGCACACCAGGATCTGTTCAGAGCCTGCTGCCTCCACTTCCACTCCTGACGTTCTCTTTTCTGGGAGGGTCTGCAGTAAGATCTTAGGATGGGTGGGGTGCGAGGGTGCGCTGGCCAATGGCCAGCTGTGCTCTGCGAAGGAGATCCTAGGAGCATCTTTTGAGTCCCTTCCCACTTGCCCTGGGGGCTACAGGCCCTGGTGTGGCTTTCGGCAGGATGTCGCATCTAAGCTCCATCAAGGGGGCGTGCGTCCATCATGTGGCGGGACATGCCACCCCAGCTCCAGCTCAGAGACGCATCCCCCGGTGTTCCAAGTCTGACCTCTGGGGCTCGCCTCATCTCTTAGGACTCCGTGGGGGGTTACACAGCTTCCTGCCACCTCCGGGGTCTCAGGGTCCAGCCGCACACGAGGCAGGAGGCTACTGGTGGTGCCGCCCGACTCTTGCAGGTGAGATCTGGTGTCTGTGATGGGCTGTCGAGTGGACGCGTACAGCAGGCTGAGCCCTCACGCCTCCGGAGGATAAGCATTCTGGAAGAAGTCCTGACTCGGGACGTTCCGAGCCAGAGTGTGAAGGGGCTGGAGCCAAGCCAGCCTCACCTAACCTGCGTGCTCTCTCCTTTGGTCCTGAGTTCAAAGGCAGCCTGAAGACTGTGCTGGGTCATCCAGGAGCAGTCCCTGAACTGTTTACAAGATATGAACCCCTGGGTTCTTTTAGTATTTACCTTTTATATCTCTCTTTTCCTTGCCTGCATCCATCCAGCCAAATGCACATTCTGAGAGCTGAGTGGGCAGTGACGCCGCACTGGCCGACGTGCCCACTAAAACCTATGGCCACATGTACAGGACTCCCTGTGATGTATGATGTATGATGTATGTGTGTCCAGAGGACACACACCTCACGTCTTTGGTTAGTCTTTTTCTCTTGAAAATGGAAGTTTTATGTATAGGGACTTCACTAACAGAATTATCACTCTGTCCATTTCCAAGGAAATAAAAATCTGCTCTGGACTTCCGGCTGCTCTGGCCACCGGCCCAGGCTTTGTTGTCCTCCCGGCATCTCTGCCGGGCTTGTAGTAACGCTTCTCCCCACGATGTCACACGATTCTGCAGAGGAGCGTGGTCCTGGCGTCTCTGCAGACGCTCTGGCGTCTGCTGCTCCTATAAATACCCAAGCCTTGCCACAGTTGCCTAAGCAAGCTGCTGCCTGCTCCTCGAGTTAATTTAAGGGGAAATGGACATAGAGCATCCTTTTCTCCATCCCCCCCTGGGGGTAGCCGTGAAGAGTCAAGAGCGGGTGAGTTTGGCTCCCAGGCACTTGTGTGTGTCCTGGACTGGAAGAAAACCTGAGATGTCTGACTTCTCCAATCTTGATAGTGTCAGCAGGGCTCAGTGGGCTGCGGAGCAGAGGCCTCTGTTTTTCATTCTCTTTGCATCAGATCACAGTCATTGGGGCTCCGTGCAGCTCTGTCTGACTCACGCTCTGCCACTGTGGATACATCGTGCCACCCTCGGGCACTGGAGCTTCCTGGGCTGGGAAGTGACGGTGGAGATGCCCCCACTGCCAGGGGGCTCCTTGGAGCCACCAAATGTGCGTGGAAATTGGGGCAAGCCCAGGGCAGCCAGCTCGCTGGGGTGTGGGAAGGCTGTCATCAGTGGGCCTGGGTGGGACAGACAGCGTCCCCAGAACAATACATCAAGTCTGATAGCCCCAAGGAGGACACAGCGTTGTTCAGAGGAAGCTGAAGGTCAGGCGCGCCCCCTTGCAGGCCAGGTGGAGCAGGCAGGTCACTTTTCACTTCTGGGCACGGGTTTACATACACGACCCCAGCTGTGCCTTCAGAGAGTAGAAGAACCAGGACCCAAGACAGCCATCCTCCTCCCCGGACACATCTCCACGTGACTCCTGGCAAGTCCCATCCAGCCAGCATGTCCAGAATTGCGTAGTTTCCACAGCCTCCTGCTCTGTCCTTCCCAGACTCAGCCGGCGAGCTGGGCACCTTGGCTCTGGCTGGACGTGCCCTTCCCGCCCGCTCACATCTGCTGGGTCTGGGGCAGCCGCCTCTCAGCAAGCTCCGGGGACTTCCTCTGCCCTCACAGACCTTCAGCTGTTTTCACTCTGGCTGCGGAAACAGCCATCCAGTGTGTCTTCTCTCCACCTCGCCCCCACCCTAACCTGATTTCCAAGTACCCGAGCCACCTTAGGAAAACCTGAGACCCCGTGACTGCTCATCCTGTGCACCTAGGTCACCGTTGCCTCTTCCTTCCATGGATGTTCCAGACCCATCACGTATACCTGCCCCAAACCCCTCTGGACCAACTTCTGAGGGTCTCTACACATGTTCACCAGAGCACTTCTGGCTCATGTTGATCGTAGCGCCTTTTCTCAGTTCCCTCACTCATCGAGGGATAGGCTGTGTTGACGTCAGCGTCTTCTGTGGTGCCTTTAATACTGTGACAGGCTCAGCACAGAATCTCGGTTTACTGAAATAAACTGATGACCTAAACCCATATCCCATCAATTCCATTCTCGGCAGAATGCTGCTGCTTTGTTCCCTAGTTATAATACTCATTAGAAGGGACATACGGGGACTTCCCTGCCAGTTCAGTGGTTAATATTTCACCTTCCAATGCAGGGGATGTGGGTTTGATCCCCGGTCGGAGAGCTAGGATCTATCACACGTTCCTCTTGGGTCAAAAACACCGAAATGTAAAACGGAAGCAATATTGTAACAAATTCAATACTTTAAAATGGTCTACATCAAAAAATCTTTAAAAAATGAACATATATACACAGAATGTGCCCATGTTATATACCTGTTATGTGTACATGGATCTCATTCTGATCGTTTCCAATATTAAGGCTATGAACATAGAAATGATTCATTATAATGAACCTCTTTTGCCACCACTCTCGCACACAGTAGGTGCATGATAAAAGTTTACAGAATCACTGTAAGATTTAAAATACCAGAAATAAATGGGCATTCAGTAATATTAATCCCTGAACTATAAGATCTATCCCCTTTTCATGATATCCTATGGCAAAGAAATTATGGGTATAAAAAGCAAAACATTGGCTGGCTAGCTATAAATTATACTCTGAAATAGCTAAAATTATAGTTGGACTGTGACCTTTCTGAATACATCCTGTTACGTGTCCTGCCCACACAGGAGAATAGTCATTCCTTTTAGGCTTGGCTGAAGCCCCACCATTGGTATCTTTCTTATCTGTGACTTCCTCTGGAGTAGAAAGACTGATTTACCACCCATGCTGCAGCTAAGAGCTCAAATCTGAGGGCTGGCCAGGTGCACAGGGATGAGGGAACTGTGTTTGAGCCTCCCATAATTTCGAGCCACAGAGAGGTCAAAGCAGAAAGACTAAATACTGTTTGTAACCTCTACCCATAATAATTTCTTGGGTAAGAAAGGGACCAGATCACTAACGAGTGGTATCAAGCGTAACTGAGGCCACACTCCTAGCAAGTCATCAAGATCAGAGATTATATTTAGAAGGGGTGGATAAGTATTAAATGTGGACTGCCAATCTGCTGCTGTTCCTGGCCTCAACAAAGAGCACACATTTTTAATTAAAAAAAAAAAAAAAAAGAACAAACATCTTTAGGCAGGACATGGATGGTAAGGGCAGTTAAAAGGAGAGAACACAGGACTCTCCAAAATCATTTGCAGTGAGTCCTGCAGGTGCCAGGGTTGAAGCGCCCAGCCAGGTGACCTGAGTCAGGTCAGCCGAGGTCTTGGCCATCACCGTCTTCTGTTCTGGATCCCGAGGATGGACAGTCTGCTGCTCAGGGAAGAATGCTTTCTTGGGGTCACAGTGCTTGAGCTAACATGCAAAGCAACCCAGCTCCTCAAAGCCTCCCGAGTTGAAGATACTCTCAGGAGCTCCCCATGTTCTGACATGAGCAGAGAGAGCCAAGATATGGACCCGTGACAGCTCTCAGCAGACAGACCAGAGGAACATTAGCTTCCGGTGTATGTCCTGTGGTGTCAGCAGTGACCAGCCTGAAGCCCCAAGCTCTCCACTGCCTCCCCAGAGATGTGATGTCTATGGGACCAGTACCTTCAGGGAGGCTGATGGGGGAGAAGTTTCAGTTGAGGGACCCCTGCCAACTCCAGGTGGCTTCTCCTGTCATTGAGTCACCCAGGAACTTTACATGGTCATTGCTTTAAGGACCGGATGCTATATCTACCCCAAAGGAAAATTTCCACGGTCGTCTAAAAAATGAATTACACTGATTTGCTCATGACACTAACAACGTAACCCCTTCACACTGTTTTGGACATAGATGACTACCTCATTAATATTGACTTTTGAGGGTCTTAAGAGGAGGGCTGGCAGTATAATTAGCCTTTCTCTGCTGAATAAATGTTAACTAATTGCTTTACAAATAATATGTTGAGATGAGAAATCAGTTTTCAATTTTACAGCTGTACTCAGTTACACATTAGAATTTTTGATACGAAAGGTTAGTAAAATGTCACTAAAGATCTTCAAACCTAATCCTTACATACTGGGGGAAAAAATAGAATTCTAATAGAACAGACAAAGCTTGGATTACTGGGTTGGGGAATTTTCAGGGAGAATTTTGAGGTCTGTTAAATCACTTTTTTTTCCTCTCACTTTTAATTTACTTTATTAAAACATATTTCCTTACATCAGAGCAACATCACCTAAGGTATTATATTCTCCAGGGAAATCTATTCTCTCTTCCCGCCCCATCACTCACTGTAAATTCTAGGCAAGAGCACTAAGTATTAGACAAAAGGCTAATTTCCTCCACATCAGTTCATGTTGTTTAAGAAGTTAATATGCACAAGTGGTGGTAATTGAAGCAGGGCTGGAAGCCACTTCCAGTAAGAGATAATCACTAAAGGACAAAGACGGCAAAGATTCCACTCCAAGTGGGCTCTGGACAGGCCAACACTGGCCCCAGTTCTGCATACAAATGCAATTACCTCTCTTAACAATAAGACTTCATTAGTCTCCAGACGCCCAGTCCTGCTGCCTGCCCTGATGGCTGCCACCCTCACCAGCTCCCTTTTTGCAGTGCTCTGGGATCAGCGACACTTCCAGGCACATTTCATGTGGGATCTTTGCAGCTTCAGGTTTATGTTCTTATAGATGATGCAATGAATTTCCATCGACGATTTGAGAAAATGCAAACCGTTAATTCTGTGAAATCCTTGTTTCAGTCTCATAAAATGAGAGTATTTTTCTCGTCTTTCCTGAAATCCTCCAGTCTCTTTGGAGAAGACCTTGTAGAATCTGGGAGCCTCTTTGATAAGCAATTAAAGATTGCAGCACAGTGGAGAGTTCCCCAGCTGCTGTAAGGATGAATGCTATGTGCCAGCCACAAGCCCTCCCCTTCCATCCTTGGAAATGCTCTGGCTGTTTATCCCCCTGGATCCCTCTGGTTGTTTCTAACCCTCTAGCTTGGGAGATGGGAGAGGTGTTCTAGCATCTAGACCCGCTCTAATGTGGTGCCCCTCCAAGGTGGTCCCATCTCCTGAGTCCACCATCCCCCCGCCGGAGCATCCTGGTTTCCTTCGGCTCCCCGTCCTCTGCCTTTCCTCACTGGGTCCGTGGCCCTCAGCTTTGGAATAGAAGGCTCCCTGTTGTCACCGCTCTATTGTTATAGGGATCTTATGGCAGGGGTTCTGTGGGGCTGTCTTCAGCCAGCTCACCAATTCCTCGTCTCCTGTTGTCCGGGGCCAAGCCCGTCATCTCCTGGGAGTTCCATGAAAAATGCTTGCTGAAGAAATGCATACAAACACTGAATGGAAGGGACTCGAGTATTTTATCAAAATGGTGGTTTGAAATTTTGTCTATTCTTGACCATCAGTGGCTCATATCAAAAGATGAAAATATGATATGGACAACAGGGCATCCTGCAAGCTGCCTCCCTCTGGGGTGCTGAAAACAAAGTGACCTGCAGACCAGCAGCGTTCCCTTCCCTTTGGGTGCTGAGTACATCCAGGAATTCACTGCATAATTAGTAGTGTGGCTCGAGGTCAGCCATGCCATGGCCCTGAGGATACAGAGAGGACGCAGGTGTGGGCAGCCTCCTCCTCCGGAAGGTATTGATGGTAGGAATTCTAACACTTTACAGGAAGATTTGAAATTCTGGTAAGGCTTCTACTTAATTAATCTGAATCATCATCATCATTATCTTTTAAATCTCGCTTTTATTCCCCCAAAGCCTTTGAATTGAGGCTAGCAGAGGCTCTTCTCATCACAATGCACACATTTGAATTCAGGCCATTTTGTTGTGGTATTATTTTACGAATTTACCACTTCAGTTAAGCAGGGGAAATGGTATGTTGCATTGTTCCTTCTTGAAGCAAAATCTGAACAAAGGATGAGTCATCAGTTGGCATGACTCATCAGATTAGTCTGACAAGAGACTTACCGAGATAGGGTGGGTACAAAGCATTTCAACTGCTTATGAGCAAAGATTATATTAGTAATTTATCCTTCAAACATTTTTTGAAATAATTACAGCCTATTTTGACAGGGAATATGGATGTTAAGTCAGAAAAAGTTTTACTACAGAAAACTAAAACTTGTATCTCTTGTTATCTTGTTTCATGCTGAGATGGTCTTCAATTAGAATTTCACAGTTGGTCCAGATCACAATGGAAGGAGTGTCATTTTAGGGGGGAAAAAAATGTTGTCTTGCTAACCACCTCCAAATTCCCAGGGATGGAAGATGTCACTTTGGAGGCTTGGAGTTTCAACATCTAGGAAGCGGAACAAACCCATTGCCCAAGGATGGATGTTTGGCTCTATGTAAATTGATTTGCCAATATAGGAATGGATGTTTTCAGTTGAGAAATGCCTGTGAATGCCCAGACTTTTATCTCCAAGTAGACTTTCTGTTGGGTTTCCCAGGTGGCTCAGTGGTAAAGAATCTGCCTGCAATGTAGGAGATGCCAGTTTGACCCCCTGGAGAAGGAAATGGCACCCCACTCCAGTATTCTTGCCTGGGAAATGCCATGGACAGAGGAGCCTGGTGGCCTACATTCCACAGGGTGTCAGAGTCAGACACGACTGAGAGACTAACAATGTGTTTTCTGTGAAGCTCTCAGCTCCATCCATTTCATTATTGTAGACCACTGATTCACGGGATTTCAGAGCTAGAAAGGACCTACCCGACCCCTTCCTGCAGTCCCACAGGACTGAGAGATCTAATGGACGCCCCTCTGAAGACTGAGGATGGCAGCTGAGCCCTAACCTCTTGGGGGCCCCCTACCTAAACTTCCGTCCCAGGCAGGTTGATGTCTCCAACCCTTTGCTTGTGGTCTTGGTGGTCCCCTTTCCCCTGAAATTGCTTCAAGATCTTTTGTCCCTTTGATTTTTTTTTTTTTCCCCTCCATGCCCTGTATATTTCCATGGCAGACTTGTTGTTTTATAGAGAAATACGTATCCCTGGCAGAGGCACGCGTTTATTCAAGGGCTGTGTTGCTGAATATGCAGGCAGGCAGCCGCATCTTGGACACGACCCCCTTTGCGTGTCCCTGGGCCAAGTGTTACTGGCAACACGGTGGATTCTTACACGGCTCGGAGAGAGTAATTGGTTTTCGGGTGAAAAGCAATGTGTAAATGCAAGACAGGCGGGGTCACATTCATTGACCCCCAGGGCTCTGGGCCTGCCAGCACGCAGGTATGACAAATTGCAAGACGGAGAGACTGGCAGCTCTTAGGGCCCCTTGTGTTCACCTGGGCTCTGGGACAACCACAGGCTCCGACGTTGGAGGAGGTCTTCATTTTGAAACTCCTTTCACCTCTTCAGTCCTGAGATGCCGCAGGCATCCTACGGGAAGGACCTGGAAGAGCAGCAGAGATGGTGGTCCGGGGGCCCCTAGAGCGTTCCTGAAGTCTAGGGTGCAGGCCCTGATAGCTGAGGACCTGGCTGCCGGAGCCAGGCATGGAGCCAACTGCAGAGACTCAGAGCTGGAACCTGTCTCCTCCCGATGGCCTTGTCTCTACAGAGGTACTTGCCGGAATTGATGGAGGGGCGTTGCAGTTTCTTCCATGAGAAAAGAGGCACTTCTTTCTTAAAGCCTTTGCAATTTGGACAGTTCCTCTGGCTCACCTCCGAGATGTCTGCCTGCCCAACTGCAGTGCAGCAGGGTTACCTGGACAGGTGAGTCCTTCTGCCCTATTGAGTTCTGGATGCTTTTCTGTCAAAGAAACCTCTATTCTTCAGGGAGCATTTGACATTTGAGGATTGACAGGGCTGACGAACACGAAGACGTCATCTGGCTGAATCCCCCCTTCTTCCCCAATTGCCATGCTTTTTTTGGCAAAAGAGAACCGTGAGGGAAGGTTCCTATCTGGGTGTGTCAACAGCTGCCGGTTACCACTCTTGTATCCGTCTTTGGTGCTCTGATGGCAGTGTAAGGACTGGAGTAGCCACCACTGTGCCCCCCGGGACAGTGTTGCCACCCACCTGGGGCTGGATGCTCCTGGCAAAGAGACTTCTCTGTCTTTGATCCCTGACCCTCTGTCCTCACTTCTCCAGCTGTGTGCTCAACAAGAGGACGCTGGGCTTGGATCTGCATATGCTGTTTGTTCTCACCATCGAAATGATGTAATTTATCTGAGTGTTACATAAACCACTACACTGGAGGCAAGAGGGAATTATTTCTGTGGGTGAAATGCTCTGGAACGAGGAGGCTGCTACAAAGTACTGAGTGTGACAAACGGAGGGGTGGATCGACACCCAGAAGGCTCCCGAACTCAGATGCTGTCTCAAGACCATGTTCCACTGCAGGGAAGCGGGTGTGGTTCGTGGCAGATAACTCGGAAGTCTAGCTGGGGTGACCACAGGCACAGAAGACATCTGGTCCTCACCTCAAAAGACTGGCATAACCTTAAATGTGAGACCCCAAGTTTTATGATTCAAATTCAAACAACATGCTTATGATTTCATTTTTGACGGGTGTTCCAATTAGTGGACCAGAAGTGGGCTGTCTCCTCTTATCATCTCTAGCGCTCAGAAAACTCGTGCTAATGTTAATAACCCATGTTGAGAGTAACTGTTCAATTTTAGGGTTATAATTTTAAGTTATATCCTCTATAAAGTGATAGGAAAATTGGGAAACAGTTTGATGAGTATCTGTGTTTGACTTAGTAATAATATGGAGATTTCTGTTTGAATTTGTAGCACGAAGACTGCTTTTGTGGGGCAGTGGGAGTCCAGCTGAAATGTTACTATTAAGCCTTCAGAGTAACTTCCCTTTGCAGCAGAAGTTTGGGTGTCAGAAAATTTTGTTTTTGTTGATCACTCTGTTGGGTCTCCCTGCTGCTCGGTGGTAAAGAATCTGCCTGCCAGTACTGGAGACACAAGAGACACAGGTTCAGTCTCTGGGTTGGGAAGATCCCCTGGAGTAGGAAACGACAACCCACTCCAGTATTCTTGCCTGGAGTATTCCATGTACAGAGGAGCCGGGCGGGCTACAGTCCATGGGGTCCCAAAGAGTCGGACATGACTGAGCAGCTGAGCATGCACGCACATGTGCTAACGGGGTATTTTAAAATACTTTCCCAAAAGAGAGATTGAAAACTCCAGTTTTTCTCTAGTCCTGCCTCTCCTGGGACGCTCAGTGCACTTAGGGAACTGACAGTTGGGTGGTGTGGCTGTTGAGGGTGCCTACTCTGCCCAGTTCCTGAGGTTGCAGCCCACCTTCTACCATCACGTCTTTGATGACGAGGTCTCTGTGAGTAGGTACATGTTTCCCCAGTGTGCAGAGGATGAGCCGAGTGATTGCAACCCTTCTACCGGGTGACTGAGTCTTACTGCTGCTGCTGCTGCTAAGTCACTGCAGTTGTGTCCGACTCTGTGAGACCCTGTAGACGGCAAACCACCAGGCTCCTCTGTCGCTGGGATTCTCCAGGCAAGAATACTGAAGTGGGTTGCCATTTCCTTCTCTAATGCATGCATGCACGCTAAGTCTCTTTAGTCATGCCCAACTCTGTGCGACCCTCTGGACAGCAGCCCACCAGGCTC
Organism: Bos taurus; assembly: GCF_002263795.3. Taxonomy (NCBI): domain Eukaryota; kingdom Metazoa; phylum Chordata; class Mammalia; order Artiodactyla; family Bovidae; genus Bos; species Bos taurus. The sequence goes on from NC_037353.1 coordinate 46,630,056, forward strand.
CTCTGGACACAAGATTCTCTAGGCAAGAATACTGGAATGGGTTGCCATTTCCTTCTCCAAGTGAGTCTTACTAAATTTTGTTAAATTCTTGTGATGCTGGAACTCCCAGTTCTTATGAAAAATTTGTCATTGGCCTGTATCCTGGGGTTCATACAGCTTGCTGGGTGAGCCACATCTAAGCAGTAACCCCTCAAGGCTAATTCCTGCACTTGATTGTTGAATCATTTTGAATATCACTTTTTTTTTTTTAAATGTAAGTTACTTCTGGATATACAGCTAAATTTATCTAAATTACCTCAGTTACATTGAAGAGTGTCCAGATACGTTCTTCTTTCAATCACCCACAACATGTTCAATGGGTTTATGTCATCAAGCTCACTTTCCAAATCTGTGACCACTCTGCTCTGTTGCACGGAGACTGGAGGCGTTTTAGCTCCTGAGTGGCAAAAGCTAACTGGTGAAGATATTTCTGCCAGGAGCTCTCGATTCTTTGTTTCTTTGCCTAATTGACTGGTTGAGTGCAGGCGTTTCATTTTATGTCACTTACATCCCTTCACTGTTGGACTCAAAGCTTTCTCCCATAATATGAATGTAGTGAAAAGACATCTCCGTAGGTTTATATTCAGAGTGCTTGACTTCTCTTGCATGGGGGCTTCATTTTCACGTCCTTGTTAACAGTGGGGAGCCACCAGGCCTCTGAGAGGCTGGGCCAGGGCTGCTGCAGGGGGCCCGGCTCCCTGCAGGCAGCCCCAAGGCCTTAGCAGTTAGGGTGTGCCTTTTGCTAGCCCGGAACCAGGCCGTGGTTCCTGCAAGGCAGGCTTTCTCAGGCGTGGCACAGTTGACATTCTGGGTGGGCTGACTCTTTGTCGTGGGGGCTGCCCACGTGTTACAGGATGTCAGCAAGCTCTGACCTCTAGCTAGTCGATGTAGCATGTCCCAGTTGTGGCAGCTGAAAGCGTCTCCCTCCGTCCTTGCCAAAAGTCCTCTGGGAGGCAAAACCCCTCTGGGTTGAGAACCTCTACGATGGGACTGGAGCTCCTGTCTGCCCTGTGCTTTCTTCTGCCGCAACCACAGCGGTCACGGTGATCCAGCTCGACTTGGAAAGAGCCTGGGGCCCCATCTGGGATGCGCTGTCTGGACTGGAGACTTGGTGGGACCACGACTGTGTGGACGAGAGCTTCCTGCCATTATTAAGACATTTATACCCTTTTTCTGTCTCCCCTTTCTTGATAAGAGAGTGGTAACTGTGAAGATCTCTTTAGAAGGGTTTTTTTTTTTTTTTTTTTGGTTGAGATTGGGGTTCCTTTACACATTCTTAGAGATATAACTATACAGCTTCTTTTTATTCTTGATAATTTGGCAATCAACTAAAATTGTTCTTCAGGGTTAATTTTTTTAAAATGAACAAAATCATAAGATCTCTTATTGCTCTCATATTTTGCTTATGAAAATTACATTTCCAAAAAGAAAAAAAAAAAACATAGTAAGTTCTCTGAAGGTCGTGATTGTGTCTTAAAATCCCAAATTATTGCCAAAAGCCTAACATGGTTTTTGCTTGTTGAAAGTTCCTGCTGAATTCTTGTCAATGTGAATAATCTAAATATACTTGGAATCGAAAAATGGTAAGACCAGACACAGAGCCCTGGGCTTTGTTGCTCAGTCATGTCTGACTCTTTGCAACCCCGTGGACTGTACCACCAGTCTCCTCTGTCCATGGGGATTCTCCAGGCAAGAATACTGGAGTGGGTTGCCCTCCTCCAGGGGAACTTCCCAACCCAGGAATCAAACTGGGGTCTCCCGCCTTGCAGGCGGATTCTTTACCAGCTGAGCTGCAGGGAAGCCCTAGACAGGGGATTATTTCCCAAGGAACCCAAGTGCCACAATCCTGCTGAGTTCGCAGGAAACAGACTGCATACTGGGTTTTCGGTGGTTCTCCTGGCACATACAGTGTGGTTTGCAGCCTTTGATCTATACCATCTGAAGGGCTTATATTTCACAGCCGTTGCGGAACACACAGAACAGTGTTCACGATTATCGATTCTGAGGGAACAAGCCGTCAAACTTACACCAATTTCGGAAACGCCGCTAAGATGCATTTGCAAGATACATGGGTTCACGCTCTCCCTCACCCCGTGACTCTCTGCCTGAGGCTGCTTATTTAGAAGCTGCCTAGAATTAAGGTCAGGAAAGGCTCTTGACTTGTTTTTGTCTGATGTCATCATCCCAGCGGGGCCCCAGACGATTCTTGCATCCGTGGGTAAACACCATTTGTCACTCAAAATAACAAAGCGGGAAGAGGAGAACGTTGACATACCTATAGATAATACATGCACTGTTCCTGCATGTGTCACAGTTAGCTGTGTCTTGCCCAGTCCGATATGAAAGCCTACAAGATAAGAACAGGAGAGCATTACACGTGGCGGCTGCTGGCCCCTGGCCTCTCTAGAGCACGCGGCTCCCGTCAGGCGCTTTCCCACTGCCATCGCTCCTCGCGGGAGTGGAGACTGAGCCAGGCATTTCCCACTTCGCTCCGGTCTCTGTGTGCATTGTATACAATCAGGGCAACCACTGCGGCTGCTATTTAAATTAAAATCTAGGATGTGAACATAACCTAGCAGATGAGGCAAAGATTCTGATTTTGTTATAAGCAAGGGGAATTGGGGATGTTTCAGGGCAGTGATATTCATGGCATTTTAAAGAAACTTGAAAAGGAAACCAGCCTCAGATCTTCTTGACCTGATGGCTTGTTTCTGCCCCACAATCTCTTCACCCTCGAGAGGAGGGGTCTGCAGACTATGGTCCTCAGGTGAATCCCGCTCTTGGCCTGATTTTATCCAGCATGCTAAGATTGGATTTTACGTTCGTAGATGGTTTAAAAAAATGAACAATATTTGGAACATGTGAAAACTTGTGAAATTAAAATTTCAGTGTTCATAAAGTTTTAAATTTTGAAAGTAAAAAATGGTGAAAATTCTTACGTAAGTAGCTACAATATCCTTGGTCTGCAAATTCCGGAATACTCCCTCTCTAGCTCTTTAGAGTAAAAAATGTGCTGACCTGTGTGGCAGCATATCGGATGCCTTGTCAAGCCTTCTGACACCCTCTATGGCTGTGTTCTCTGCTGAGCCTGTCAGAGCTCGGACTAGACATTGTTGGAGGCGCGGTAGGGCAGTGTTCCCCGTCCTCTCATTAAAATGACGGAACCTTACTCATTTATTTTTTGGGGAGTATATTCTGGAAAGGTGTACAGCCGTTAAGATTTTCTTTGGCAAACTTTTTATTTTGTTTTGAGGTACAGCCAATGACCGTGTTGTGATAGTGGACAGTGAAGGGACCCAGCCGCCCATCTGCATGTGTGCATTCTCCCCCCAGGTCTCCTGCCATCCAGAGCCCTAAAGATTTAATGAGAGGATTTTCTTGAGTCTTCCTCAGCCCAGTCACCCCAAAAAAGCTAGTCTGGGGGAGCTTTCCTGATGTTTTTCCTGCCACTTTGACTGACCTATCCTCTCTCTTACTTTTCATGTGCAGGCCTATTTTATTCTGAATATTGCTTTGTACCAAGGGACAGACGTGATAACCAGAACCTGTTAGATTAGTAGCAGAAGCAGGGCTTCCATCTGAATTGGCTTAGACACACACTTTGGGGGCACATTTACATTTGGAGAGCGACTCAACATAATAATAGTGCCCAGAAGGTTTTCTGTCAACAGAGGGGATATTTTTATCACCTTCCCTGTGTAAATGTCTCTTTCCTCGCGTCATGGGTTTTGAATTGAAACTCACTTTTTGTTTTCCTCATTATGTTTGGTGTTACATAAACATTTGACAAAAGGATTTTTCCCCTCCATGCTGTTTTCACAGCGAGCTTTGCTAAACTTGAACTTGACCTTTGAGTTCTGTGCATTGTGTTTATTAACCAAGTGACCACATTCTGTCCTATAGGGTTGCCAGTCTCTGCGATCCATGATATTTGAGCCACAACTGGAGTCGCCCTGTGGCTGTATTTGTGTGGACCTCCGTTCCCCATAGAGGGCACCTTTGAATGCCCCCCTGGGGTCTTTTCCTGCCCTCTGGGCTTTGTCAGGAGGGGAGCAGGAAAGGGCTTGTGCCTCATACTTCCCCCCTTTCCTTAGCCCTTTCCTCCTGACAACAAACGCCAAGGGTACATTCTTCCTGAGCTTTCCCCCCTGACTCTAGATTATCACACTCACACCAGGTTCCTCCCTGTCTGACACTACCTCCCTTCTCCCATGCCTTATCATATGTAACAGGCCTTTCTCCATCCCACTGGTTTTTCTGGAGCTCGGTCCTCAGCTCATGTCTCACCACAGTGGCTGTGTGCAGTGTAATAAGCACAGGACTTGAGCACACATCTAGCAATGACGCATCTGCTGCAGGACCTGCGGTCCTGCTGTGGGGCTGGGCTGCAGACGAGGGGCTGCAGCTCTGCCTACTGCACTAGTGTAAGCTAACCACCAGCCGGGAAGAGGGTGCATGATAGTTGTCTGTGTCACATTCTACAGGTTAGGATTTTAAAAGAAAACAGAGGACATCAGGGGCATTTCCTAACCATTATTAGAGGGGCACTCTTACTTGGCTCTGCAGAACGTCCAACTTCCACGCTTGCAGAACCTTCCTGCTCAAGACCTCAGGACAGATCTCAAATCGCCATCAATTCTCATCAGCACCACACCCCTTCCTCGCCCAGGATTGTGGAGTTCCCAAGTGTCTCACTTACATTAGAGCCTTGAGTCCTGCAGTTAATTACGCTAGCTCATTTTACAGAGGAGAATACAGCAACACTTCAGGTCTGGGATCTCATTATTCTTGGACCCCAGGCTTCCGATGCTCTGTGACCTGCTCCAGCCTCGGGGCCCGTGTCCTGCACTGGGTGTAACTGGCAGCTTGGGGTAGTCAGTGAATCCAGCAGCGACGGGACAAAGGCTTCAGGCACCCGAAATGCACGAGAGAACTGTCTTCCCGGACCTTGGGGCTCTTCAGTGATAAATTGCTCTTTTTAAAGACCTTTCTGAACAGACTGTTCTTATCACTTTGCAAAAAGCACACACTTTTGCGCTGTTATAGTCAGTAGGCAAATAGTTATTAAGTGCCTATTAGGTGTCAGACCTTACTCTGCCTACCAAGGAGACATTCTGGAATAAGATCGAGTCCTTGTCCTCAGGAAGCTTAAAACACACTGGGAGAACCAGATGGGCGATGTGTAAACAGATGGATGAATGAAAGAAAGGGTTTGGATGCTGCTCTGTTAAGGACATGTTGTGGGAGGGTGGCTTTGGCTCACACACCGAGGACCTTGCATCTGGATAGAGAACTGGGTGATAATAAAAGAGCAGGTAGTCATCTCCAGATCTAAAGATGAGTTTTGCAAACAAAAGGACCATCACTTGTGAACATCATAATGGGAATGATGTTGGCATGTCTGCCAGAAAAAGAGCCAGTGTGGCTGGAAAATCAGGAGCACACGAGAGAGGAGGGAGGTGAGATCAGATCATGTAAAATAGGAAACTCTCTGGACATCTGCTTTACATGTAATGGGAAGCCACTGTGTTTTTATACGTAGAGCCCAGGATGACACAGAACATATCTCCTCTTAACTTTAACTCTTACTCTTCTCCTTCTAAAATATAATTTTCATTCAATTTCCTTTTTCTTCCTTCTTTTCTTTATAACCCATCCTAACTCACTCATTCCTGAAATACAGCATGGTGTGCTGATGTTTGTTGATTAGAAGCAAGTGAGTCATAATATCTACCTTATAGGGAAACATGTCTGTGGTCACTTTTTTTTTTAAAGCTAATTTAAATGAAAAATTGGTGGTCCATCAAATTTCCACCGTACATGAGAAGTATTTTCAGGATCTCATTGCCATGAACTTTCCTTGGGAAGACCCTTCAAGATGTTTGTTTGGGACCTTTTGTTTTTGAAGGGGTTCAGATGTTTGGAGTCCAAAAATGTAGTTCATAAAAATGGCTATCGATGAGAGATTAATTTGTGGATAAAAGTTAAAGTGTTGCCCTTGTATCCTGTGGTTAAGTCACAGGCTGCCTTCAGTAGCTGTTGTCAGTCAAGGTATGTCCACTGCAGTTTTATTAAACACGAGAGTGTTCTTTACAGAGGACTGAATGTGTATAATCTAGTGTGCTTATTGCTTTGATAATCCATCTAATTGTCCCTGGGGCTTCCAAGATGTAGGGTTTGGCTTCGCTGATAATTTTATGGTCAAAATAATGATTGTGTTGCAGCATCTGAATGCATGTGTTCTCCAAATGCAGACCAAACAGATAAGTTCTTTCTACAGGACAGGGAACACAGAATGCCATTATGGAATGCCCCTGTTTTCCTTCTCACTTGGAAACAAGTCATAAAAGCAATACTTGGAATGATTATCTTTGTGGATGGCCATTGCCATGAAGAGAAGCAGTCCAGAAACTGAGCTGCTGGGGCAGAGACTTCTCCAGAGATGGTATGGCTAGAGGTCTTTTGTGGTTAGAAGTTTGGAGAAGAGAGAGCTCGGATCATTGATATCACAGCTGCAGAGGAAGAACATCTTGATCAAAAATGACACATTCTGTCTTGCACATTAATTGCTATCTTTATAAAGCTCTCTCCTCTTTTATTTTGAAGAACTTATACCTTTGGTAGGTTTATAACCCATGTCTGCCATAATGCCTGGTACACTCTGGGTGTTTGGCCAGTATTATTTTATTAATCAAATAAGGCGGTCAGTCTCTGTGCTCCCGTATTGAAGTCCAGTAACAGAAAAATCTATGGGAAAAAATCCAACTGAGTGCAATAAGCAAGTGAAATGCATAAATTATGAACACTTTGGTCCTCACTTACTTCCTAGTGTGAGCCTCTTTGGATCCCAATGATAAGCACGTTTATTGTAAACGTGGAGTTTTTTTTTTTTTTTTTAATGCACTGATCTTTACAACACTTGCTGTTTATTGTCCCTTTACAGTTAGTTGCCATTTGTTAGTATTCCCTGTACTCAACAATGTGTACTACCTGGGGAGGTACGGAGAGAGGCGGGTGCAGAAAGTATGACATTCAGCACCAAGGACAGCGCCAAGAGTCCAAGATGCTTTATTTTCTGTTTCTCTGACCTCCTGACACCCATCCTTGCAGATCACAGTTCTGTCCCAGGGACATTTCTGGAACCCTGATCCTCTCCTTGCCTGATGCCCTTTGGACACTCACTGGTCAGGGTGGGCTTTATTGAAAGGTAAAGGACACTAGACCCAAATTAGGAAATTAATAGGGATGTAAAAGCATGGACTTGGTTGATAGCTCACAGAAGAGGGATTATTGTTCTTGATTTCTTATATCAGAAGGCGTTACTCAAGCTAATTTTACAAAGCAGTTTTTGGTGGAGTCCAGTTTGAGAGTCATTTCCACTTCTGCTTTGTAGTGAAACAGATTTCTTCAGAAGACCTTGCTGTACTTTAAAGAAAGTATAACGAATGTCTGTTATAGAAGACAGCACAGAACTCTAGTTAAGGCACCCCCTTTTGAAGAAAACATAGGGTCTTCCTTTCTTTAATGGTCTAGAATATTTAGGTTTAATTCAGAATGCATCTCACCAGTTTCTCTAGCTACCTTTGGCTTCTGCAGACATCTGCCCCAATTCTTTTTTCCTCCAATTCATTAGTTGTCATTATAAAAATTTTGTGAATGTAAAAATATACTTTTGCCCATTTATATAAAATAGACGGCACTGCTAACAATTCAGGGTCTGTAAGTCTTCTGTTATTCTTGTTGCAGGTCAACAACAAAAGAGACAAGGAGGACTGGGATTAAAAAAAAAAAATGAAGAAGGGGTGGCAAAGGGCAGAGCTGGTGTGGCAAGGTTTGTAACAAAGCCATAGAATGATCAAGGCAGAAAGATGTCAGCCAGCTTCCGCCTGAGCTGGACCACGGCTGTGTCCTGGGAGGTAGGGATGAGGAGCCGGTGACAGGCAGCATCTGCCTTTTCATGAAGGCCTCACAGGGAGATCTAAGATACCAGAGCCCTGGGGGGTAGGAGAGGGTGCTGCGAAATGTCAGAGAAAGGTCACGGAAGGCTTTCTTCCTGGCCCCATATCCGAGTGGCTCAGTGTCTCTGAGACCTTGAAGATGGGGCCTGAGACGAGACTGACAACTGCGTGTCTCTACCATCCCCCGCCCCCCAAGAAAACTGGTGAAAAGGTCAGGAAAAGGAAAAAAAAAGAGGTCTCTGACTGTGCCTGCTATCAGAAGCAAAGTTCCAACAAAGTTAAAAGCGTCTCGGGAGGAGCATGGCTGGCAAGTGGGAATGATTCTGGGGTAGCGAACTGTGATCACGGGCACTGGATTGACTTTCCCGCATGCTTCTCCTGCCCCGTCCCTCAGCCCTGTTTTCTCCAGAAGATCTTAAATTCCAAGGAAAATTCTCTTCTCGTGTTTCCCCGGGGGCTTGTGGATGGAGTGTTTGGTTTTAGATTTCAGAAAAGAATCCTGCTCTCAACCAGCATCCCCCAGAGGGGGCCCTCCTCCACCTCGGCTTCGGGGCACAGGACAGAGGCACAGGAGACCCCGCTGCCAAGTTGTTCGTCTTTTAAGTGACGTGGTGATTTACAGTAAGTTCAGATCTCCTAGCATGTAAGCAAAAGACATGTGTGCTAGAATCAGGATGTGATCCTTTAATTGGGGTCTTCAAAATACTGGTTACATAGGGTATTGGAGCTGTCACTTTGAATTAACTCAAAGCTGGGTGTTAGGCTCTTTGCTTAGACAGTGGTCACTGCTCTCAGTGATCATTTTATGCCCCTGTTTAATTTATTCTCCTAATTTTGATCTTTCTTGTTCTTTCTCACTGTGTGCCAAAAACTTTTTTTTTTTCCTTTCCTTAGTCTAGGCCAGGTTTGTGCTCCAGCTGCGCTTTCTTGATAACTGAGCCATCATTTATATCAGCATCTTAAAGGGCTTTTCTGCTTAATAGTCTCAAAGTGACATTAATTTAGAGGCATTAAGTGATACCTCTGTTTTTGTTGGGGGAAATGAAATTTCAAAGAGTCAGGCTCAGCTGTTTTCACAGACCCTGTCCTACGTTTTAAGCCCACCTCTGCCAGTAGTTTTGGCTGCTTTTTTAAGTCTGAGTTCTCACTAGGAATTTGCCAGATTATGCCCTGAAATTGTAGTTAGTTCCTGTATCAGCTGTTGGGTGGTTCAAGTGTGTCTGGAATTTCCTCATTTATCTATGGAAACTCAATTATATCTATTGTATTCACTTGAGCTGCTAAGTGCCAGGATTTGGGGAACATCCAATGTAAATTTGTTGAAAAAACATGAAGTCGATTTTCCTAACAAACACCGAGAACACCCACTGGTCAGTAGAAGGCAATACTGGCCTTCATTGGTGATGGTCTGACTAGGTCCCCTTTTTTTCCAGTAGCTGAGAGGAGCCTTTTTCTAGCCAGTGGCAGGTTTGCTATGTTAGGCTGAGCAATTCTTTGTTCATTAGTGGCCTAGAATCCCCAAGCTGACAAAGCAGTGTGTTTTAAAAACTGAGGTTGCGTTTTGAGAAACACAGACTAACAGTGACCCCCCCAAACCTTCGCGCCACCCTCTGCTTTCCCCCGCCTTTAGCCGTGTCTAAGTGGGTCAGTTGTTTTGAACCCTTCTGAGAATTCTTTATGTCTGCCTTCTTAGTGCAGTCGGCAGTGCATCAGTCTTTGCCATCACCTGCTCTTCAGGTCCCCTTTAGCCAGCTCCCAGTGACTTCCTTCCACCAGAACTCATAGCATTTGGTACTGTCCTGGCATGCTTTGTCTTCTCTGTTTGCCCAGCCAAAACCTGGCTTGTCGGTCGCGGGAGAGGTGGCAATCAAGGTTTAGGATACACGGAATGGTGAATGACAGAGCAAATGAAAAATGAAATGATTTGGGAAGGTAACTTTGTCTCAGTCGGTCTATGAGGATTGATCTCTGTTTCACTGGAGTTTGGCAGCTCTTCCTTGACATTTACAGAAAATTTTAAAAGACCCGTGTTTCCATACTCAGTGCGATGAGTATGGTAGGGCAGTGACTGCATTAGCGTTTCCTGATTATAATGGCTGCATTGTCTGTATTTAGAGAGTTTCAGCCAGCAGTCACTTATTCTAGGACCCTGGTTTCTCTCTTCCCCTTCTCTACTGCCTGTAGGCATGAGGTCAGAGAGTAAGGCCAGCACCATTAACTACCGGCTTCCTCTTTTTTCTGCTCTGGACTTCTTTTTTGTAGAAAAGGGTTCTCATTTAGATTTAAGGATATTAAATACTTCTTTCCAGACACACTCATGTGATCCCCCCTGAGTTTGAATATGTATGTTCCAGAGGTCATTTGTATAAAATAAGAGTTGCTCTGGTTGAAACCATTAAAGGAGATCTATTTTTGGAGTCCCATGTTAGAAGGAATAATGACTCTACGAGCTAGATCCTTAGATTTTACAGCATTCTGTGTTGAGTCTCAATACAGCCAGAAAACATTTCACGGCTGGCCTGGGAACCCCAACGGCTGGCCTGGGAACCCCGACAGCATGTATGATTTTGGTTTTTTGCAAATTGCTCTGTGGTCCAAACAAGTTGCTTAGAAATGATGTTTTTGGAACATAGCCCAATCACAGCTTGAGCTGGATCTTTTGCCTTCCACTTCCCCTTCTAATCCCTCATCATCTTACTCTTAATTTTTTTCCACTGGACGGTGAAGTTCTCAGAATTATACATGCACCATTCTCCCAGTCAGGAACTGAGATGTGGACTCTTGATGAACTAGCTGTTTATGTAAACCCCATATGAGCTTATTAAACACACCTGGGTAATTTTCAGGAATCATGGTCATTTCTATGTAGTGTCCTGCTTGGGGTTTCCCAGGTGGTACAGAGGTGAAGGATCCGCCTGCCAAGGCAGGAGATGCAGGTTCGATCCCTGGGTCAGGAAGATCCCCTGGAGGAGGAAATGGCAACCCACTCCAGTATTCTTGCCTGGATAGTTCCATGGACAGAGGAGCCTGGCGGGCTCTATAGTCCATGGGGTCAAAGCGTCGGCCGTGATTGAGCGAGCACTCATGCAGTGTTCTGATGACAGACTTCCAAGCACGTACTCTAAACTAGCCAAAATAACTGTATGGCTTTCACTGTGTTTGCATGCTCAGATCACTGGATGCTTCCTATTCTCAACTTCGTGCACCGCCCTTTGTTGGGGAGCAGTTGCTTGGATGAATAAAACACAGACCTTGCCCACAAGACACTTCAAATCTAGAGCACATATGTTTCCAAGGTAAAGGATTTGCTTCTACGTTAAGGGAGTAAGCTGTATGGCCTCCAGCAGAAGCCCTATTTCCATGGGGCAATTTCTGTACTCGTTCATGCCAGCATCCATGGCCTGGACCAGCTCCTCTGGTCACTCGTCAGCAGCTCGGATGGCTTCTGGCCAATCTCCAGCACCCTTTTGTGACTCTCTTCCAGAGCATTCCACAGTGGATGCTGACCTTGTCCAGCAGAGATGTCTTGCTCCCGTGTGACCGAGAGCATCTTGGTGGCCACAGACGTGACTTCCTCTGTCTCCCCCGTCCCACCCAACATGTAGTTTGGTGCCTTCCAGAGAGCAGGGCTGGAGGTGTGCTTCAAAAATGCAGCTTCTTTCCTGACTAATAGAAAGTGAGTACCCTACTCCCTTCTCTGCTTTAAACCTCTCACCATGGAACATGCCAGAAAATTATGGCTTTGCTTTCTAATCTGTCTCCCCTTCCATGACATCAGCACTCTGAGGGCAGGGAGCTTTCTCTGTCGGTTCCCTGACGGATATTTAGTGCTCACACTGGGGTCTGAAGTGTAGTGAGTGCTTCAGAAATACTCTGAATAATGGACGAGTGAATGAATGAATGAAGAATCTGCCTGAGTGTTCTCCAGGATTAACTGATACCCACCCACAGTAGGGTCAATTCTGCGATGTTCCTGGCTGGATCAGGTGAAAACATCTGTCTTAACGTATTACCACGATCCCATCGTAAATATCCCCCAAACAAGTGGAAGAGGTCAGTCATCTCCTGCTTCCCACACTCAGTCATTAAAATAAATGGCTTAGTCTGCACCTAAACCAGCTCCCCTGCTGACCCCGGGGAGACGTCAGTTCTTCATCCCAGAAGCAATCCAGGCGAACGAGTTTCGGTGAGAAACACTCTATTCATAATGAACTCAGTGGCTTTTCTTTAGACGCTGTTGTCAAATTAACTTTTATTGGCCCAGCAGCTCCCCAGATGTGGTGACACTATAATTCTGGGAGGCTCTGACTGTTTGGGAGGCTTTTAATGCTTGTGTTCATTACAAAGAATGAAAGGGAAACAGGAATGGTGGTGAGTGGTGCAGCGTGGCTGCAGGCATGTGGAGGTCCGGGCCACGCGGTCCCCCTCCCCCGGGGGTCGGCGGGAGCCAGGCGGTCCCTGTTGCTTTCCCCCTCAGCCACCTTGCCCCTCCTCCAGCGCCGCTTCTCCTGGGCCTTGCTTCTCCCCAGGCCCTGCCCCAGCTCTCTGCTTCGTCATGACGAAGACGGGATATATCCTTATTATTGCATAGTCATCATTGCTCCTATCAGAATTGTGTGCCGGTTTGGACAGAGACAGACTCAGAGCTGAACACTCTCGTTAGGGCAGGTCTTTTTTCTTTAGTGTTTTCTAACCCTGTTTCCATGCAATAAAAGCATAATATGTAAAAACTGGGGCAGCTGGTAATTATTATTTTCACATAGAACTGCCTGGTTATATTACAAATAGGGCAAAGCTTACAGTTTCTCTCATGTATTTCTGAAATCAAGGAGATGCTAGTAGGGAGGGCAAAGCTTATAGTTTCATATGTTTCTGAAATCAAGGAGACGCTAGTTGCAAAATGATGACAATAATGACAGAAACGTCACTGGCCCTACGGGGCATCAGGAGTAACTATTAATAAAGGAAAAAACTTTTTTAGGGTTGAGCTGAAGCTGAGTTGATTAACTTATTTCCTGGAGGAGAGATAAAGCTAAAGCTATAATTTATTGAAAATTAATGAAAATGAATCTTGGTGGCACTGGCTACCAAACTTGAATGAAAATAGGAATGTGAGTATACTGCATGAAAACAGATTTTCCTTCTGGAATGCCACTTTCTCCAGCTCTAGTATTGCCACTTATCTCACTTTCAGAGGTTTTAGTTTGAAAGCATTAATGATGTGCATGGGGCAGTGGCTCCGACGGTAAATAACCACAGAGCTTTCATCTTTGATCTGTAATTTCTTTTGATGTATTTTTTAGAGCACATTAGTTAACAATCTTAAATCAGAACTTCCTCTTCGTGAAGCTTTTGTGCTTTGTTTCAGAGGCTTGACATTGTGCTTGTTTTTTGAACAAATGGTTCAGAGCTCTTGTAGCTGAAGATTAAAATCTTTAAATTTTGGTGTCATCATTTATAAAATTCTTGATATCCAATTATGAGACTTTTATCTGGGGAGATAGTCTAGTGCTATAACCAGTGAGATACTGGCAAAAGAATCTGACTCCATGTTTGGTCGAAATATGCCCATTTTTAGACTTTCTTTACCTAGAGGAACTCATTTTTCATAATTGTCTGTTCAAATATGGCTTTCAAAATACGTTTGCTTGCTTTTATGGTTTATTGAGGACTTTTCTTTGGTGTTTGTTCACATACATTTGGACATAAATTTGGTTAAAGTAGAGCCTGGGTGGCATGAGGTGGTCACTCACCAAGACACTCAGGTGAAAGGCGGTATGGGAAAGCTTTGAAGTGGCTTCCCCAGGGAAGGCTGCTCATGGATGGATCAGTACCTGGACTTCTAGAGCAATGGCTTTGATTTTTCTGAAACAACCTCATGGAGGGGACTCCTCTTACTGATTAGGAATCCTGAAAACCATACTTTATTACTGGGATCCTTTCCAAGGTGCTCTCTGCTGCCTCCAGGGTTCAAGTATGCTTTCTCCAGGACATAAATTCTCAGGGACCTTACTGGGTCTGAGAGCGGGACTCTCTTGACCCTTTCAAGTATAAGGAAGAACTCAGAATTGCAGGACCGCAAAAGCGCCTTCAAGTCTGTGCAGACACGCATGTTTCCCATTTTCGGAGGAGGGAGAAGATGCTACTGGGGCGTGATGGGTCTAGAGGTGAGTCCTGTCTGTACTGTTTCGCTCCAGTCTTTTGACCTTGGGGATGTTACTGACATATCCAAACTTTAGTTTCCTGGTCAAAACAACTCCTACCTTACAGTTTTATTTTGGGGATTGAATGAGACAGTGCAGAATGGCCACTATACTGTAGGAGCTCAGAATGGAAGAGCTTTGTTGGTGCTCTGCCCAGAGACAGTCATTTCAGTGGAACTGGCCCCCAGAGCGCAGCGGGAAATAGAGCTCAAACCATTTTTGCATAGCTTAGCAGAAATTGCATGGGATTAAAAAAAAAGTATTTGAAAAGTAGAACTTGCATTTCATTTCTCTCTCTCTCTTTTAATCCAAATTCTGGGACACAAATCCATAAATTCCATAAACGTTCATGTCATGCCTTGAATTGCTCATTTTACCTACAAACGGGGTGTCTGAATTGCCTAGTGCCTCAGTGGCAAGGCTTTTATTCACCTACCAACTTAAAAGGCTAGGGAGGTATTTGAAATCTCCTTTGGGATTCTGCACAGGAAGATTATTTAAATTGTATTTTCAAGTATGTGTGATACCTACATGAAGTACAAAGCAAGAGTTTGGAAACTGTTTTATAGCCTCACAAATATATATGCTTCATTTTTCATATTAAGGATGGAAAGGATTATTATTGTTCAAGAACTCAAAAATAGTATTTCCAATGTTATATAAATTTAAGCCGCAGAAAAGATTCGGCACAGCCCTGTGGATCAAATAAAGAGAATGGTGGAAGAGAATACGATGTGTGCTTATATTTCAAAATCATAAACACGATAACTTATACTTGGACTCTGGAACTTGAATATTTTATCACAAGTATATAAAAGCCGTTAGTTATAGAAGAAAAAAAGGGGGGTTTCCCTGAAAGCTATTCAAAGGCTTGTGAGCTAGAAGGACAGAGGCCGGTTGCAGCATGTGTAGCCGTGGGAGAGATAAAGGATGAATGAAGTGACGGGAAGAAAGAAAGCCTAACAGAGGGACTACCATATACGCATTTGTTAACCAGCGTCCATAGAGGGGTGTGTTGCTCTCTCTCTCTCTCCCAACTTGTATGTGTCTTTTGCGGCACTGGCTGAGATTATGAAGTTCTTGGACTTCTCTGGAGAATCCGTTCTTAGATCAGAAAGGACCCTTGGGGTCCCTCGTCTCCTGTGGACCGTCCTGCCTTCCTGCGGAGGGGCTCAGAGGGGCGGGGCTGAGCTGGGAACAAGCCCGCGTGCCTGAGTCCACGTCAGCTGTCTCGTCCATGACACCAAGTAACCCTGGCCTGCACAGTTCTCTGAAAGCAAGTACAAAGCCTGATCTCTTCCTTCTGTAATCCTCAGCCCTGCCACTAATCCCTGGAAGGAAACCCACCTGTAGAGGAAAGCAAGAATCTCTCTCCAAAGTGTCCCACCTGCACCCTTGGATCACTTGCCTGCGTTTTCGCACCTGCAAGGCTGCGTCTCAGCAACAAAACAACTTGGAAGGATGCGACTTTGCGCACACAGCCCTGGGCTGAGGGCCTGGTCCTCCGTATGCTACTTAATGTCTCCGGGAAGCCCAGGAGGCTGGTGTTCTCAGCCTTCTTTCAGAGTCAGAAGCTGAGGCTGGAGAGGGTAATAACCATCTCCGAGCACAGGTACCGCAGGGAGGACGGGCACAAAGTCTCCAGCTCAGGACTGGCTGGCTGTGGAACCTCGGCCAAAAACACAGGAGGAGGGAACCTTCGTCTGCTGGGTGGCATGTTTTAAAATATTGGGGGTTGCAAGAAATGGGCAGAGACACTGAAACTGATGTCTCGAGAACATTAGCAAATGAAGCTCTGACATGCCCATCCTGTTGAAGCAGGAAGGGACAGGAGTGCGGCGGCCAGGGGAGGACCTTTCTGCTTCTGAGCTCGGAGCTGAGCACCGCCTCGCTCCGCGGCTCACAGCACTCTGTTCTGTGACGCACTGCCCGGACAGTTCTCAACAGTCCAGAGACATCTGTCTGCCAGGATCCTCAGCAGACCGCAAGGGCACCCACCCTCGCCCCTGTTGGAAATCGTGGCCGTTCCAGCTAACCAGGTGGAAGACCTCCATCTCAGCTACGTGGGTGCATCTGGGCAAAAGGAACCCAGTCTCCTCCTAGAAGGGCACACAGCCACCCTGAGACAGGGTCACCTAAGGTGTTCAACTTCCCCTGCGCTCTGAGATGGGGGCCCCCATGCCTCCTGCTGGGACCTCGGTGACCCCAGGCAGCTCCCTAGCTGTGGTGGTGATGCTGGGTTTTCCTGTGGGTTCTTTCTGTGCTGTGATTGAAATTAAATTGCCCCCTTATGCTTCCTGTGTAATTTCGATGCAGTATTTATTCTGTTTGGGCATGGGTAATGAGAGGAAATTCGGAGAGATTTCTCATCCCCCGACAGGGCTCTCTGAAGACTGCCTGATGCTGAGGGATTTGTCAATAGAAGGACACAGGTGAAGCCAGGATGTAATTTCCCTCCATCTAGCATCGATACCTAGGTGAAAGCAGGTCACGTCGTATGACTGGGTGTGGAGATGACCTCTGATTGCTGCTGGTGGGAGAGGGAGGCCTTTTTTATGTCGTGTATGTATATACATAGAAATTATAGGTATGTGTATAAGACATGTGTGTGGAGGCACACACACACACAGAGTTCCCCAGCAGAATCCTGACGGTTTTATGGGCTGCTGCTGCTGCTAAGTCGCTTCAGTCGTGTCCGACTCTGTGCGACCCCATAGATAGCAGCCCACCAGGCTCTGCCATCCCTGGGATTCTGCAGGCAAGAACTCTGGAGTGGGTTGCCATTTCCTTCTCCATTGCGTGAGACTGAAAAGTGAAAGTGAAGTCGCTCAGTTGCGGCTGACTCGTAGCAACCCCATGGACTGCAGCCTACCAGGCTCCTCCATCCATGGGATTTTCTAGGCAAGAGTACTGGAGTGGCTTGCCATTGCCTTCTCCGGTTTTATGGGCTGGTGAGCAGTTAAGTGTAGGCTAGTACAGATGAGTGTCAGTGACCCGTGGACTCTTCAGAGGAGGGCCTGCGTTCTTTGACGAGTACCTCCCCGCACCCCCGGCCCTCGGCTGGCACAGTAACAACACTTGGAGACTCTTGCTATTAACAGAAGCCTTCTGAACCTGTGAATGAACGATACACCGTCTGTAGGACACTCACCTCTGAGTTTGCCCTGCGCCCGATATGGTAACCTGGTTTCTAGCTGGGGAACTGTGGTCCCTACATTTACAAGACCATGTCGCAGGAGCTGGCAAACTGGCCCATGCCCCACGTCCGGCTTGCGCCTGTTTTTGTGACGTTTCATGCAACCATGGTCGTATCCATTCATACATGTACTGTGTACGGCTGTGCTCATGATGTAGTGGTGGATCTGAATCATTTGAATAGAGACCACATGGCCCGCAAAGCCTGAAATAGATACTATCTGCCCCTTTGCAGAAAAATTTTGCTGACGTCTGTTACATTGGAAACTGACCCTGAAATCTCTTAAAAACACAGGTCCTGTAGGCTCAGGTCCTTATGTCTACATGTACACGCTCTGCACACACCTGCACCCATTCTGTGGCTTCCTTTTCAGTGATTAAAATGAAAAACAAAGTTCAGCAAACATGACTGCAGGGTTCCACGCTGGGTCTACCGTCCCTTAGATCTTTATTCCTATCTCCTATGCCTGCAAGCCCACCAAGAGCTTTGTTCTCAAAGGCCCCTGATCTCAGGGCGATTCCCTTGGCTCGTGTTTTCCTATCGCTGCGTGCCCTGGATCCCTGCCATGGAAAAACCCCCTTCCCAGGGAGGCTGAAAAAGAGCCCATGGCGGGGAGACTGAAGCACTGGAATTAGAACCCTTGCTGCAGCTTCCCTGGTGGGTGCCTTAGTCCATGGAGAATCTGCCTGCCAAAGCAGGAGACCCAGGTTCGATCCCTGGGTTGTGAAGATCCCCTGGAAAAGGAAGTGGCAACCCACTTCAGAATTCTGGCCTGGAGAATCCCATGGACAGAGGAGCCTGGCGGGCTCCAGTCCATGGAGTTGCAATAGTTGGACACAGCTAAGCAACTAAACCACCGCCACTGCAGGCTACGAGGCTCCTGGGGCTTCCTGGTTATTTAAGATTTCCTCCTCTTACACGATGGCCCCACATCTGCTCTGAGTCAGTACAGAGCCCCCGGAGCTTTAGGGTTTCCTGTCTGCCCGTTAGTCACATCTCAGGGGCCCGTGTGACCTGGTTCGGCTGTTCCTCCCTCTTCCACACACACCTAAGCCGGCAGGTGACGCCTGGCTGATGCTGGAATGCTCACTCAGTCGTGTCTGACTCTTTGCAACCCTATGGACTGTACCCCGCCAGGCTCCTCTGTCCATGGGATTCTCCAGGTAAGAATGCTGGAATGGGTTGTCATGCCCTCCTCCAGGGGATCTTTCCGACCCAGGGATCAAACCTGGGTCTCCTGTATTGCAGGTGGATTCTTTGCCACTGAACCACCAGGATGCTAGGAGAGACCCGACCAACGAAAGGGCCCATTACATTCTGGGCAACAGCAGATCCTTCCTTCTTGCTGGATGGCTGGGATCAAGCTTCCCATCTTGTTTGCAGGTCTTCTCCAAAGACCAGAATACCATGGGGTTGTCACCAGCCAATGAGTCCCTCAAGACATGAAATGTGTGGGTGCCAGCGTGTTAGCAGTGAGCAGCCGTCTCTGCCAGATGCCTGGTGAAGGTGCAGCACTTGAGCCAAGGGCAATGGCCCCACAGTCCTGGGTCGGGGGTCACCTGCCCAGCAGCCCACGGCTGCCCTGGGGAATTACCACCGTTAGAAGAATTGGCTGGGTGTCTAAACTCAGTGTCCCATCTGCCTGCTTCTCAGCTTTCAACGACGACATTTGTGGCTCATTTAGATAGTCTGTGTGACTCTGAACTTCCCGGGAAGAGACAAGAATAATGCTGAGAGCTTTGAAATAAGCAGGATCATTCTTGGCATTCACGCAAATAGAGGGATCAAAGGCTGCCTGCACTGCATAAAGGGAGCCGTTTTCGTGAATTGCCCAGACGTTCTACAAGGGGCTAAAAAAGGCAGGGTTTCAAACACTTTTTGCACATCTACCCACTTACAGAATGCATCCCATGGAAATGAGTGTCTCAGGACAGAGCCCTTTCTTAGTGACCTCTGTGGACAGCATCTTTAAGCTTCCAGCATCCCTGCTTAATAGAAGGTGGAATTGAAGCTCGCTGAGATTAACTTGCCTACACTGAAAACTTTCTCTGCTGAGGCCTTTCAGAAATCGGTATAATCAAACGAGAGTCATGAAAGAGTCCCTTCTGAAAAGTAATTTGGAAGCTACTGAAAATGGTCTTGGTTTGTGATACAGAAATTTCTATGCACAGAGGAAGAACTGTTATACACGGCTTGCCTGGCAGACTTGGTAATGCAGTTTAAACTCTATAGTGAGTTTACATAAACAAGCTCAACAGTGCAAAGAAGTTCTATTCAAGTTAGACATTCAATATAATTTGCACACAGCCACACTGAGCCAAGCTCAGCGTACTCTGTCTTCCTTCGCTGGGTCCTGACTTCACCCACAAGAGCAAGCCTGAGGCCTTGCTGGGCCTGGGTCAAGCCTATGATATAGTGGGAACTTGGGGACAAAATGTGTCACTTGGTTTTAAAGCAGTGAGCTTGGCAGTGCACACAGCATTCCTGCCCTCACTGAGACTCCTCCGGCTGTGGATACAGTTTTATACAAAGCAGGTCTTTTCTCGTTGATTTGGGGGTGGGGGGTGAAGTGGACTGAACCCGGATTCTGATCATCCTTCACGGGTGATGACTTGGAGTGTTTCCCAGTATTTTAACTTGGTCATGAGACTCCTTGTCGGGTTACATAATGAGTACGTAATCATCTACGTACAGTAGAGTGAGTTTTCCCATTTTTCATCATGAGATGCAAAGATACCATTTCTTGGCTTGGATTGAGTACATAAAGTAAGTCCCGTGAATTCCTCATTCTACTAAAACTCCTATTCTCCAGCTCAGATTGAGTACATAAAATGAGTCCTGTGAATTCCTCCTTTAAAGCGACTGTCCAGGGCACACCCTTCGGAGAATTGGTCTAGGGCTCAGGGCAACAGAAGGTTAAATTTTCAGGATTTTGTGAGCTGGTTGATTCTGGCCACCATAGCATTCACACCATGGAAATCAGCAAATGCGGCTTACTCCCCCGTCCCTCGAGAGTCAGTGGTTAAAAATGTATCAGTATCCCCCAGCACTTCTGTCCTGCACCCAGACCCCTGAGAAGGAGATGGAGAAGGAGTGTGCCTCTCATGTGCCCACCTTTGAGGCTGCTGTCTCCTAGTATATTCTGACACGGAAAACAGTGGCGGAAATTCAAATTCTGGGCGAATGAATGACCCTGGGCATTGAACTAGAGGGGTCACCTTCAACGTGGGTCTTGGAATATGAAACCACTTGTCTCACCATTATCCAGGGAGCTTGAGAGGGAGGTAGAAATGAAGATTAGAGTAAGTCCCCTACATATGAATCAGTTCTGTTCTGAGAGCGTGTTCATAAGTCCAATTGGTTCATAAGTACAAAAATGTTTGAGCCTAGGTACCCAGCTAACACAATCAGCTATAGAGTACTGGACTGTAAAGGGTTTATCATACTTTCCCGACAAATAAGACATAAAAAACAAACACAAAATAGAAAACATTAATCTTATAGTACAGTGCCTTGTCCAGTAGTACAGTACCACAGCTGGCATACAGGGGCACCTTCATTTCTTTGAAAGCTTGCAGCTTGTAGGTTTCCTATGTAGGGACTTACTGTATTAGGAACGGATGTGGGAGTTCACCCCGATACGGTCCTGCCTTTCTACCAGTAACTTGACCCGTGCAGACAACAACTGAACTAGAGGTTGATTTCTAAGTCAGAACATCCTTTGCCTTGATCTAAGGTGCCCGCTCAACAGGTTAGGAGCCAGGCACTGGACCTTGTTTTGGGGACACTGGGGCCAAGGCCTTTTCATGATGATGAAAGTATTCTGTCTCGTATAAGGGTCGGTTGCCACCTGTGACTCTTGGGCACCTGTGAGATTGCTGATGTGAGTAAAGCATTTTCAATTGTAATTAATTTGAGGGTGCATTTCAGTAGCCACCCAAGGCGCCTGTATTGGACAGAGCAGCCCAGGGCTTGCAGTTACCTCGCTGGGGGTCGGCCTGTGTGTGGAGCATGTAGAAGTGCACTCATCACAGTGAATGCGTAGGTATAGCAGAAACATGGATTGCACCTCCTTTCTGAGCTTTCAGAACCCAACCCTGCTAACCAGCAAGGCAGCCCTCGTGCCACCATGAGAAATGAAGAGGCGCCTGGCCCTGGGTTCCATGCACCCCTTGTCCTGCTCCCCTTCCCATCTGCAGGACAGGCGATGAGCAAGGGACAGGTGAAGAGGTGGGGCACAGAGGCGAAGCCCCTGCCCCAAGTCCTCAGAGCCAGAATTCCCATCTAGACGTGTCTTAATAAACTCAACACCACTTGGTAGACTGACGTAGCCTCAGAAAACTCAGATTTCAAGTAGCTCTCCACCCTTGTTCTAATAGAAGGAGCCTCGATCTAGAACACAGTTGTCCTTGCACAGTGTTTGTGGATGATCAACCCATGCAGGGCTTTATTTGGGCATGTACACCCGTGAGAAGCATGCTATGTAGATACACATTTGGTTTTACACCATTTGCTGAATTTTATTTCCCGTTTGGTGATGCTGGTGTCTTTCTGTTTTGCTGTCTGGTTTAAATCACGAGCAGCTGTATCGAGGTCTGTGATCGGTCCTGTCTGGGCTTTTAATGTTTCTATGGAATGTGCTCTGCTGATCAACAAATCCCTTATAGACCCACTGCACTGGGTTGCTTTTGGCTGTGTATTTATTCAAGTCCAAATGATTGAAATGGGATGAAAATGGAGATGCAAACCCAAAATTCAACAAAGACTTTTGAAAGCCTTCTGTCATGGTAGGTTACTACTAATCTCCTGTTAGAGTAGTTTACAATTGGCTGCTCATTTTGCTTCATCCTGTCAGCTGCAAGCAATGCTAGGTCATAGGACGTGCCAGGCAGGGGGCAGGGGGTGGCGGGTAGGTTACTGACCATCAACTCCTTTTGTACGTCGACCACCTGCATGAAGCCAGATGCCAAGGGCGCTGTCTACATCAAGCAGCTTGGCTCTGGGGCCAGGCCTTAAGCCTCCTCTGCTACCTTGGAACACAGAGGTTGTTTCCTCCCCTTAGTTTGTAAGATGGAAACACGATGTGACTCAGTCACAGCCATCCCGTGCACAGGGTGGCTTGCGGTCCTGACAGTGCATTTCTGGGCTTAGATCATGCTGGCCTGCCTGTCAGCTCACTTAACCAGGGACTGGGGCCCACAGGGTGAAGGGTGCTAATCACATGAGGCCAGAGGGCACTGTCTCAGTTGCCACCTCCAAAACACGAGCTGGAAGAATCCAGACAGCATCACAGGGGAATGGGAAAGAGCTGATCGGCCATCTCAACAAAGCCAATGAACCACAAGGTTATTTCAAGAAGCACAGAAGCAGAGCAGTGCTGGCTGTTTCCCATCAGCCTAGCACACGGCCTGGCCTTCCTAGCTAAGAGGCTCAAGACTAACGTCCCATCTTTAGGTCATTTGTTGTTAAATTCTCTGCTGCACAATTTCAAGTTCAAAAGATGGGAAACAAAGTTCAGCAATCTGTTATCAGTGGCCGACAGTCCTGGCTGTTAACATTCTCTCTCCTGCCCATCTGGATACACAGGGCATCTCATGGAGAAAGGCGTCTCTCTCCTAATCATATACAGATAGCATCTGTCTAAGAATGGACATCGCTTCTGTAAGCTCCAAGTAAGATGGGGGCAGGGGGGAACCATATTGTCTGTTGTATAAAATATAAAACCTGGTATAGTCCTGAATGTCAATGTTATTCCAATTATTTAGCATAAGTGAGTCAGCATTTACTTTTCAAAATGCCATCCGAATTTCTTTTCCATTACTAAAAGGCAAGTCGCTTCTTATTCAGATTAGATATTCTGGACTGGCATACCTATTGTACTTCATCAGTGTCATGAACTTTAGCCCCCAGAGCTAAAAAGGGATGCTCCATCCATTCATTCAAAATGTACTCAAGTCCAGACCAGGCCCATGAATGCTAGCCAACAAGTCAACCTTGCAGGTGAGGATGAATGAGTTTTAGGATCACAGAATAACCTGGGGCCCCTTTGAACTTGCCCCCTCCCACCTATCCTCAGACCTGAATCTGTTCTCAGAAATGCTGGCTCTGGTCTCATTTAGGGGTCTGGGCTTTGGGGGCTGGCAGTGGCCCCCCCCCACCCCCACCCCCAGAGGGTGGTGAGCCTGCAACGGGCACTGTAAGACCGGCGGGAACATACATACCCTTCCCGGTGGGCTTCTCCTTTCTCCAGCTCCTGAATGACCCCCAAGAGCACTTTGATGGTTTCCTGGCTTGAACTGATCAAGTTCTCCATCATCTGAAGCTGGGCTTTCAGGTCGACCACTTCCGTGTGAGGCACGATTTGTCGGCATTCTTCATCTGCAGCGAGCGCCTGGGGACAAGGCTGGCGCTCCTGCCCCGAGGGGGCCTGAGTCTGCAGGGAGGCGTCTTCTTCGCTACATTCCGGGGACAGGCACTGCGTCGGGGGCGAGCAGGCCGGGGCGACGACCGGCCGGGCCTGGAGCCCGCTGGCCTGCGCAGCCGTTCTCCGCTCCAGGTCGGCTGCGGGGCAGAGGGACCACTCGCTCGAGGGAGCGGAGTTCGACAAGGCCGGCGCAGGGGCCCTGGCGCCTGGGGCGGGTGCGTACACGGTGGCCACCTCGGTCTTAAACACCCTCCGGTGGGCCGATGGAGCCGGCTCCTCGGTGTCCGGGGTCGCCCTGCCCTGCCTGGCTTTCCCGAGCAGCTGGTACTCCAGCTCCTGGGAGGACAACCGAGTGGAGTTCTGCACCGGAGCATCGCGGTAGCTGTGCCGGTCAGGGGTTTTGCACGGCTCCGCGCAGTTGACCCCGGTGGGCGGCCCCAGCGCGTTCACGTGTTCGTCGGAGTGGAAAACCAAGGCTGTGGTCTTCTGTACCCGGCCCGCGCCCCACGGCCGGGCCTCCTCGCCCGGCCCTTCCTGGCTCTTCTCTTTCGCGTCAATTACCAACCCGTTGTTCTGACTTTTAAAGGCCTCGGTGCCTGGGATGCTTTTGAGAGTCCCCTTTTTGCGGTCCAGAGGGAAAGTCTGGTAACACTTCTTGAGGTCGGGCGAGGTCTGCACACCTGTGCTCTTGGTGACGTTGGGGATGGACCGCCGGGCCGGCACGGTCATGTACTTGCGGTAGGCAGCCCGGCAGGATGCAGGCCTGGCCTCCCGCTTGTCACCCTGCAGGCCCGAGGCGAGCTGAGTGTCCCTCTGCTCGTTTTGCGCCTCGCAGATGTCCTTAAAGCGCACCTGCAGGGCTTTATTCCGCTTCTTAATCTGCCGGTTGGGATCCAGGGCATATTTCATCTCCAGGGCCAGACAGGCGGCAGGCTCCACTTCACTCGCAGAGGTCGTGAGTACGCATTTGCTGGGTTCCTTACTGACCATGGTTCCTGCAGGCGGATACAACAACAGACCTTGTCAGTGGAACAGAAACCCACAGGAAACCACAGGCAGCGCAGGCTTTGGGCCAGAATGACGGATGCCTGCTCCCTAATTATTTTTAAACAGGTGAGGTCGGCCTTTATGTTAAGGAAAATCAGACAGGCAGAGAATCCCTGGCAGGCACAGTTTGAAATGTTTCTCAGATATTAAAGCTTGCCTCCCTCTCCATGTAGGATACACTCGTTTTTCCTTTGATAGTAAGGCATGTTTCCCCATCAGACAAACCTGTTTTACTATATTCATCAAGAAGCCCAACGACTCTGCCTCTTCTGCTTTTTTTTTTCTTGCAGATTGCTGTTTTGCAGGCACATCTCCACTTCACAGGCAGATGGTTTTTCAAAATGCAACTTACTTGGTTTGGGCTTTTACTACTTTTTTGAGGGCTACCGATTAATCTATTATTGGAATCCGAGAGGATTGCTATTTTCTCTTAAAGACATCTTGGGGATTCTAGCTCCTGATCGGATAAATGTGGAGAGTCCTCCGATGAGGAACTGAACTATATCTATTTATGTTAGCCATTCTGGATGCTATGTGATAGGGTGCCGGGCTGGTTTATGGGAAAACTGTAAAGGGAACAGTCTCAGCAGTATGGCTTGCTTCTCATGGGTTAACATCAGCCATAGCGAGGGCATGGGTTTCCTGGTTTCTACAAAGTCTGTGTTAGCAACTCTTTTCTTTGATTCTGTGGAGAGGGGTATTTGAAAATACTTAAAAAAAAAAAAGAAATTATTCATTCTAGAATCAAGTTTTGTGTTTTGATCACAACCTCTGCAAATGAACACAATGGTGGTTGTTTCAGGATTTAAATTCTGAAAGAAAATAAAATCACAAGGCTTTATGTTAATCATGCAAATTCATCTTGGGCTGAATTATTAAATGCAACTAAGAAGATGCAGGTGGCCAGTGATTGCTCTGGGGGAATACCAGTGGGTAAAATGCCTTCACTTTATTAGGCAGATTCGCAGCTGTTTATCACACATGGAAGGACTTTCTTGCGGGCTGAACTGAAAGCAAGAAAATACAGTTAAGTATGCCTTTTGTGAGTTAGTGTTTGCTTTTTCCCCTCCCTGTGTTCGAGAAGAAAGCAGAAGGGAGGAATCTGGGGTGTGGAGGGCCCTGGTGTCCAAGCGAGGTGACCAGAGAGGCAGGGTCATTGACAGGAGCCGGTGAGAGCAATGCAAGAACAGGCTCAGGCTGCCATGACCCACCCACCACCCAGGGACCCTCATGGAGCCTCCCATGGCACTTCCTGTGAAATGCCATAGGCCCTGTGATCACGTGACTGCCGCTCTGGGATTCAGGGGTGTGCGGTCTTCAGGTGCTCTGCTGGTAGAGGAGAGCCATGCCTAATACCTTCAGTGCCACTCATCCCGTTGCAAGGAGGAAACTCGAGTTCAGAGAGGTTAGGTCACTTGTTCATAGTCACACAGCAAGTGAGACACACAGGCAGGATCCTGATCTACCTGCCCCCTCGAGTCCACATTGTTTCTCATACCTCAGGAGTCCAGTGAACAGAGAGGCAGGCCACTTCCCTACGTCCCTGAGTTACAATTGCAGGCCAACAGGGCTGGTGTTTCAGGGAGGAGCCCAGAGCCCTTGGCCAAGAGGGAGTTAAAGATCCGCCTCCCCCCTCCCGCCACGCAGAGTCTGGGACTCCGTTAAGTTGACATTGCAGGCCAGCATGGCACTGGTGTGCTCTGAAAGTTCACTAGTGTTACTGAATGAAAGGCTTAGAGAAAAAATGCAAGCACTTCATCAATTATGCCTTGAACAGTGAGCCAGTAATCACGTTAGAGGACATCAGAAGTAATCCCTGCAGAGCTTGGTTCCAATCACATCAGGTTTCCCAGCCTTGGCATTCTTGGTGTTACGGGCCAGGTGAGTCTTTGTTGGGGGTTGTCCTGTGCCGTGTAAAATATGCATTAGCGTCTTGGCGTCTCTCAATATTAGCAGCACCCCCACTCTAAAGTAACAGCCAGAAGGTCTCCAGACGAGTAGCCCTGGGGGTGCCTAACTGACTCCTATTGAGAACCACTGCATCAGACCTTTAACCTTGTGTGGCTAGAGTGTGTCCTGAAGCTAAGGCAGGGGTGGAAAGCCACGTGAGAGACCAGGAAGGCATCACAGTGTCCCACCTCCCCAGGAGGCATGCAGAGTGCCAGCTCTGAGGCTCTAGTCTGCAAAAGATGTAGCTCGGAGCTCAGCCAACACGGAGGTGAGTCCCACGGCAGCTGTGTGTCCTCTGACAAAAGAATTGATCTGAAACAGTCATATCTGGGGGGAGGCAGGAGCAAGACAGAGAACAGGTCTTCTTTCGTCTTTGGCGCTCTACTGGGCACTGGGGGTATTTGGAGATGTCGGTCATTTGAAACTTGAAAAATGAGGCCGTTTTGGAAAGACGGAAAAGGCAGAGATACAGACTGAACAAGATCATGGGTGATGGGGACAGAGCGTGCCTGATAAGGGTAGATTATATATGTGTGTATAGATATAGTTGAGAGACACTTATCCCATAAGGTTACAAAGATGCACACAAGGGGCCTCGTGTGAGGGAGAGAATAGGGGCAGTGGGGGTAATAAGGAAAGGAAACCTTAACCCTCTCTCGTAGCTTGTATTCATTCTCTAAAGCCTCAGCTGTCCAGGTGTGTCAGAATGTATTGTGCCTTCATCCTGCAGAAGACCTTCACACTAGGGAAAATTTGAAAGAGAGAGCATCTTTACAAAAAGCAATTTACTAGTAATTTTTCAGCCTTTTCCCTGCCACGACTGAAAAATGTGTGTCTGAATAAGTTTGTCCTACCACGCTATTCATCATCACGATTTGCCAAGAACTGCACTGAAATAATTTTTTTCCATCAGTCTGCTGGTTTGGAAAGATATTCTGGTCTTGGACCCAACCATCAAACTAATAAAACAAATCAGAAGAATTAATTGCCGGTGGCAAAATAATAATAATAATAAATTCCTAGTCCCTTGGACTGCAAGGAGATCCAACCAGTCCATTCTGAAGGAGATCAGCCCTGGGATTTCTTTGGAAGGAATGATGCTAAAGCTGAAACTCCAGTACTTTGGCCACCTCATGCGAAGAGTTGACTCATTGGAAAAGACTCTGATGCTGGGAGGGATTGGGGGCAAGAGGAAAAGGGGACGACAGAGGATGAGATGCTTGGATGGCATCACCGACTCGATGGACGTGAGTTTGGGTAAACTCCGGGAGTTGGTGATGGACAGAGAGGCCTGGGGTGCTGCAGTCTATGGGGTCACCAAGAGTCAGACACGACTGAGTGACTGAACTGAACTGAAAAAGCATATGAAAAAATACATATGTATAACTGAGTCACTTTGCTGTACAACTGAAATTAACACAGCATTCTAAATCAACTATTTTTCGATAAAATTTAAAGAAAAAGAAAATGATTGTGTCATGCAAGAAAACTGGTTGTTCTCTAGATAAGAGTCCAGGAGACAAGTGGAACTTCCTGGCGTGCTTGTTTTTCACTTCTTCATGCATTTGTTCATACACGCCTTACTGTGTAGCCTCAACACTCAGTCCGTACGTTCCCGGTTTCTGGGTGCTAAACCAAGGCCGGCCCTGTCCTGTGCACTTCACTCTCATTTTCTCCCTGATCTCACAGCATCCTCACAGCAACGACACTATTGTTACCCTCAAGCTGGAAACAGAGGAACTCAGGCACTCGATTTTTTTTTTCCGGATCTTGCTCAGAATCACACTGCCAGTACATCCCTTTAAGTTCCCGGCCTGGGGAAATTTGTAACCTGAAATGACCCATGGGAAACCACAGGAAGCATCAAACACTGGAACTCAGGGCGGGCCCTTTCCTTGGCCTGTTTCCACAAAGGATCTGGGTGCAGGTTTCTCAGGGCACCACCACGTAGGTCCCAGCAGCACAGCTGGTCCTGCAGCAGACTCAGCCCGGGTTGCCTTGAGTTCTGGATTGATCGTGATGCCAAAATGCCATTTTCAATGGTGGCTTGCCTTGTCCGGGTCACCCCGGAGAACCATGGACTGTCAGAGTTAAACTACTGGCTCTAAAGCTGAAGGAGTTCAGAAAGTTTATTTTTCATAAGAAAACTGTGTTTTAGATTCACTGGACTGTGCTGTCTTGAGGTAAAAACGCCAAGTCACGGTTGTGCCTGGCTGGCTCGGGGAGTGCGCGATGTCGAGGAGCTGCTTGGAATATAAATGTCTTAATTACCCTCAAATTAAATTTCATAATCAAATGTGAGTTGTAAATATATAAACCCTGTATTTTTAGATTAGTGATGGAGAGTCATCTCTGCCTGCCGCTTTAAATTAATAGCTTATATAAAAATGTTCATTCCAGCTTAAAGGAGTGAAAGATGGAAGCAACTAAATGCCTAACAATAGGTAAACGGTTAAGTAAATTATGGTTACATTCACTCAGTGCGGCCATTAAAATGATAATTATAAAGATTATTTAGTATTGGAGGAAAACGCTTGTGAAATAATGTCAAGTGAAGGGAAGCCATCTACCAAATTGTACTGGAAAAAAGTAACCAAAAATTGGTTGTCACCGTGGCACTGAGATGGTACGTTTGGGGAGGTGTTT
Source organism: Bos taurus (assembly GCF_002263795.3). Lineage (NCBI taxonomy): Eukaryota > Metazoa > Chordata > Mammalia > Artiodactyla > Bovidae > Bos > Bos taurus. The sequence continues at coordinate 46,659,519 of NC_037353.1, forward strand.
TTTTTTTTCCCCTTCTTTCTTCTGGTTTGGGTGCAGGACCTACAGTGTCCTTATATTGTTTCTCAATTTAAAAAAAAAAAAGAGCAAACTCGGTCCACACCTTAGGCAGCGTGAGGGGATCAGGCCTCTGCCAACTAGAAACACTTGGATCGAGTAAGGAAAACCCAGAAATGATTAGATTTGGGTACAAGCAGTCTCCCAAAGGTCATCTTTTATTGTTTTGAGGAAGCCTTGGATAAAGAAAGAAAATGAATTTCAAAATCCTGATGGTATTCATGTGTGTGTGTATGTGTATCTGATCTCGGGTGGGCTCGGCCTGCCCTGACTTGGGCTCCCAGGCAGAGATGGAGGCCAGATCCTAAGCTCTAGACCAGCGGTCAGTGGCAAGGGCCCTGGTCCTTTGGCTTTGCAGAAAAGAATTCCCACAAAGCTAGAAAGAAGTGAAGCAGGTAAAGTTTTTGTTAAGAGGAACAAGAGTGCAGTATGTATAGATAGATTTGCTCAGAGGGAAAGTCCCTGAACTGCTGAGTCGCACCCTCATGGCAGTGTGAATTACTATTATGGGGTATTTCTTCCGGGTTTCTCTTGGCCAGTCATTTTGATTTGCCCAGTTCACAGTCCACATGAGGTATATCTCAGGATCTTCCCATGTGTGAGCGTGCATTTCTTAGCCAAGATGGATTCTACTGCAAAGGCCTCTGGGTAGAGCATCCTTTAGCATCACTCTCCATTGACTTCCAAGGAGCCTTTCTGCATACCTGTGGTTGGGGAGGTCTCCTGACTTCGGGAATGAGAAATATGTGGTCTGGAGTTTAATTGTCCTGCTTTTCTCCTCCTCCCTTAATTGTCCTGCTCATCTCTTCTTGGTTCCCTGGTGGCTTAGATGGTAAAGAATCTGCCTGCAGTGTGGGAGACTCGGGTTCGATCCCTGCATTGGGAAGAACCCCTGGGGGAGGAAATGGCAACCCACTCCAGTATCCTTGCCTGGAGAATCCCATGGATAGAGGAGCCTGGTGGGCTACAGTCCATGGGGTCGCAGAGTCGGGCTTGACTGAAGCAGCTTGGCATAGCATTCTCTTCTTCGAGTTTCAGTCCATAGGGAATGAATCTGTAATCGCTTCACCTTGGGGTTGGGGGGCATCTACCTCCTGCCTCATGTCTGCCGAGGTGTAGACATCTACACACATCCCTCTGTATGTATGTGGATCGGCTGGGAGAGCCAGGGAGTGTTTAGTTGAAAATATATCAATATGTGAGAAAACTCACGGTTGGGTGGAATTTGCCATCTGTTTTAATTAGAAATCAAACGGTTTTGCCCTATAATCTACAGCTAGCATCTGAGGCAAACTTGGTTGGTTTCAGCAGCTGATGAGAGAGAATCTCCATTGGGTGAGCTCAGTTCTTACTGTCTGCAGGGACCCGGAGCTTTCCAGTCTGGGCTCCAGCTGTGATATCAACAGCATAATGCAGTCGACTGCCAGTGGCGGCCGGGGAGCAGGCCGGCCTTGCCAGGACACCTCCCAGGGTCCCCTCAGTTGGTGGATACGGCAGAAGAGCTAAGGCCAGCAACTGATGAGTTTGGAAAGGGACTGCATGATATTATTGGTTTTCCTTGTGGCTTTCCCGCTGTTGAGACACCTTGGCGTCAAAGATGCTGGCCGGGATTCAGGATTAATTGGGTCAGCATTTTATTCTATATGCAGAGGGAATGCCTGAACTGGGAGCGGGGGAGTGATGAAAAAGAATATCCCCTGTTTTAACACGCTGCTTCCTGGGCAGAAAAGGAAGTGAGGCAGAGACCCCACACCTGCTCATGAATTCATCCGCCTTCTGAAATAGTTAACGTTAAGACCTATGTTATCACACTGACTGATTCTTCCAAAGCAAAAGTCCTCTCCTCTGGGCAAAGCTAACTGCTATAGCTTTTGGACTGTGTCTTAGTGAGATTCATTATCCAGTTTAATTTTGTTTAATACACTGAAATGATATTTTTCCAGACATGTGTTCCCTTCTTCAGAAGTCATTGCCTATGAAGGCTGAAGTGGGGTGTAAAAAAAAAAAAGAACGCTGACACCCCTCTGAAACTGAGCTGTAGGCAGGGGAGCCGCTCCTGTCCCAGCCCCCAAAGCTGTGGCCCTTTGTGAGAAATACCCAAGCCATGCCCCATCCTCTGGGCTGGTGGATGATTGCCATGAGGTCTCCATCATTAAGACCTGAGGATCATCCATTGGGAAGCAGGACAGAGGGTCCTGGGCAGAAGAAAGAGCTGCTCAGTGGAGACACCCGGCTCGTGCATATCTCTGATTTCAGAAAATCCATTTTATGGATCTAATTCTGAATACGCTTTGATTCTGGGGTGAAGAAGCTGGACTTCCCTTGATGGCAATGGGCAGACGTTTTTTAAAGGTTTGCTAGAATGAGTAAAGAGTGAAACGGAGCCCCTGGGCTCTTTGACCAAGTTAGTTTTATGTCCTTCCCACTGCTGACAGTACTCATTGTTTCTAGTCTACATTTCTTTTTCGGCAATAGCAAATATTTAAATGAGAACTTTCATATCTGCTGTCTTATGCAATGCCTCTATTGAGTAGCATTCTATGCTCGTATAATAAAATTTTTTAGTTGTTATGTTGCTGTAGCTTAGTCACTAAGTTGTGTCTAACTCTTTGCAGCCCCATGGACTGCAACACTCCAGGCCCCTCTGTCCTCCACTATCTCCTGGAGTTGCTCAGATTCATGTCCATTAAGTCATTGATGCCATCCAACCATCTCCTCCTCTGCTGCCTCCTTCTCCTTTTGCCGTCAGTCTTTCCCAGCATCAGGGTCTTTCCCAATGAGTCAAATCAGGTGACCAATGTATTGCAGTTTCAAGCTTTAGCATCAGTTGTTATGAGGAGGTTCTATGTTATTTTTTACTCTCAACAACATCAAAATCATGATTGATCCTCAAATACATGAGCTTCTTTCCCCTTCTAATGTAGTTAAGGCAAGTTCTTGACTTAAAAGAAAGAAAAAACAAAAAACCCTCATTTTTACCTACAGAAAAACTTTTACTCCATTACTTCAGCCACAAAGCATAAACTGACTCTCACTGGCCTGTTTCTAATTAGTGGGAGCAGAGGAAGTAAAGCACGAATTTTCTACGTGGATGTTTGGGTTTGGTGTTGAGGTTTTAGAAGGACCGGAAGATGCTGTCTTCACTGGACCTGACTTTCCTCTTCGTTTGGCCTGTTTACTTAGTGTTTCTGTGCTCAGCTTATCCTGACATTAACCTTCCTTTATCCTCTGTCCAGATGGGATCTAAATTCGTAGAAATGGACTAGCAACCTTTTGTGACGGTGGCCAAAATCAACTGGAAAAAAATACCTCCTCCAATTGAGATGTTATATCAACATAGGAAACTTTATGTGCAGCAGTTAGCTTTGCTAATTAACTGTGTCCAGAAAGAATTCAGTAAAACTGCTAACAGCCACTCACCAAAGTCATCTGTAAGACTAGAAAAGGAACTGATTTCCCTATTCCTCTTCACTCCCCCTTCAGTATGACAGTTACAGAAAATGTTAAAAATAAGGCCTTTCGTTTTGAGCATAGCTCTCAGTGCATTTAGATGAATGTAGAAAATAGCCCACCTACTCTATTCCCCAAAGGCTCCCAGTTATTAAGCAACAATTAGTTGATGGTGTGGGGCCTGATCGCAAGAGCTGGAATTAGTAGGATGCAAGAGAGGTGGCTTCTCTTCCTTAGATTATTTATGAAAGTCTCACTCTTTTGAGAACGTGCACACTGGAATGCACTTTGTGCTTGTTTTGCCTTACTGATGAACTATGATGAATCCATCCATATATATATTTTTATATATATATATATATATATATATATATTTATATATATATATATATATTTTTTTTTTTTGCTAAATGACATGTTTTGACTCATCATATATCTGAAGCTAAAATTAGAACAGTAATTTCCCCAAAAAATAACTGTCAACAGAGTGTGTTTTCCCTGCTGCTTCTACCGGCTCAATCTCAGATCACATTGGAACACCCGGGCAGGGTTTCTGCTTGGGGGTGACCATTCACCACAACTGCAATCAATTAGAGTTAAAGATGCTATCCATCTCTCTGGCACGGCCATGGGAGTGTCCATCTATTACCATCAAAACGGATCCCCCGTGCGTTTTTCATTGCAGTGTGTCTCCCCTGGTACCTTGGCCCGGTCAAACTGTAGACTTTGCAAGGTCTTGGGTGTACTGCTGAGGTAGCACAAGCCATGAAAGAAGGGGAGAAATGAGTATTTCTTGTAATCAGCTTCTATTTATCAGTAGAGAGATGACTGTCCGGGTCAGAATCATAACAAAAAGCCGTAGTCAGAGGCAGCATGCATGGTCTTCCCAAATACGGCTCACGTTTGTCAGCCATGGTCCAGTGTGGGATGGTTGCCTGGTCTGAACGAACTCTCCTTTTCTGGGATACTTGTGCTATCACACAAGATGATGCAGGAATTATTTAATCTGAGTGCACCAGGGACATGAATTAAGGAAATGAATTAAGACCCCTTTCCTTCCACTGCAGCTGATGAACAATGAGAGGGACCTCAGAAATAACTCATCACCCTGAAGAGAGATGCTGTCAGCGTAGACCACACTTGTCAGGGAGACAGTGTACAGTCGCTGGAGATGTAGAAACAGAGGGAATATTCCAGTAGCAGCTAATAGTTGCAACTGCAGGAGCACTTAGGGTGCACTTTCTGCATTTAGTGCCCAAAATATTCTTAGGGGTGGGAGGTGAAAAAAAAATAAAAAATGTCTGGGTGTCACATCCTTTGATGTCCAAATGGCTTTCACTTTTTATTTCTTAACATAAATTCGACTTCTCATTAGTCCCCATGGGTTTTTTTTTTTTTAACTCTGCTGGGTCAGTTGGTTCTTTAATGTTTTTCCTTGACCAACAGCTATTATGAACTTCTCTCTTTTCTGTACATAACGTTATGTAGCCTCATAAAAAGTATGAAGCCACACTTCCCCCCTCCCCAGCCACCGCGCTCTGCTCTAATGTCTTTAGAAGCCTGCCTCCGTGTGCCTGAGCAGCTCAGCAGTGTCTCTTGCAGCCTGGAGGCCTCTGTGCCCTTCTGGGAGGAGGGCTGACACGGGGGCGAACGGCCTGCGACCCTAACAGTCTGTGCTCAACCCAGTAACAAAGCTGCTGCGCTCGCCCCAGCCGAGCATGCAGCAAAGGCGCCCAGTGTTAAACGCAGGACTGAACTTGGCCTGCCCGGCGGCCAAGAGACCCCAGCCCACCCGTCGTAGGGTGCTGTATGTCTCTGAGTCCTTTGATTCTGAGGGCTCCTAACAGCTGCTGACAGTGCTTTACCTGCCAGACTCCCTAGTGTAATCCCCCTTAACCAGGCCATCGCTAGGTCCCACTGATCTTTGCTTTACCTTCCTACTGCTTCACTATTGATTTCTTCCCTTCATCCTCACCATCCCAAGCTCGACCTTGGTGTTTTCACGTCCCTTGCTCTCAGCTCTCCGTCCCTCCATCCTGCACATCCTCAGTCCCACCTTCAACTGCAAACATCTCTCTTTGTGAGTACCCGCCTAGTCTTAGTTGGGTAGCACTTCCAAAAAGCAGTTTTTGTAAGGGTCCTCTGTAACCTTTTCCATCCCGCTTATCCCCCTGGATATCTCAGACCTACTCACAAGCTCTCTGTCTGCTCAAGCCAGTGCTTACAGTGTCTCTGGAGTATACGTGGGTCACTCCCTCCTTCATGTCTTTGCTCCCAGTGGTTCATGTTCTGGCCTTGGCCCCATCCTCCTCTTTAATGATTCAAGTCTAGTCTTGCCTGCCCCCTCCTTCCCCCCAGCTACGCCTGTCTTCATGGCCCTTTCACGGATGCAGTGAATGGTGCCTGCATGTGAAGGGGGATGCAGGCACCATACCGTGCGCTGGGCACCCAGGAAAACGAGGCCCAGTCCTCAGTGCTGTGAGCTCAGCATGGAAAAGACATTCTTCTGTGGATAGCACCAGCCCGCTGCGCTGAGGACCATCCTGGGAGCAGGAAGAAGAAAGGACCCAGAGTGTTCCCTGGGAAGTCAGGGCAGGCATCCCCTGGGGGACATGGAAAGATGGGCCTCAAGCCTCAGTTGCTTTGCTTTGATGTGTTCCTTCTCTCTGCTTACACTTATGTAAGTGTTTGCAGACTAGATTCTGCTAAGTATCTCCTCTTTCTCTCGAACTCAATCAGCCTTTGATCCTTGCTAATTAAAGAATATAATGATATGCATCCCAGTATCCTCACAGGAGGGGCCTTACCCAGGACATTTTAAGAAGGTTTAGGGTGGGTACTCAATATTATTGGTTTCCATGGATTCTTTCTCTATAACCTGGATCCTCAATCAGATGGAGCCTGGATCCTGTGTAGGGATCAGATGAATGGAAGGGTAAAGGGACAGAGCTCCATTAGTTTAAGAGAAACCACGTTCCACAGATTTTTATCTTTTGAACCTTGGTGTAACTCTCTCAAATTTGGTTGTTACAAAGTATTACTTTAAATTTTTTTTTCTGTGCTGATGCAGGGACAAGAGATGACCCACACTCGCACGAAAATGAGTAGATGGTTCAGCAGTGACGTGTATTTTCTGTTTTCTCCTAAAGTACGTCAAGGCCCTTACAACAGATTTGCTACAGTAAATGTGACCAGTAGGCTTGTTCTTATAGTGCCTGGCTTTCATCTTCGGAGTGGGATGTGGCTATTGCAAAATAAGAATTTAATTAGAAAATCTCAATCATGTGGGATAACATGAACATGTTAGGGTGGAATCATTGTAACCTAGCCTTCTAACTGAATCCTGGATTTTGCTATAGAGGAGGAACCCCTGACGTTCTGGGGGGAAATCAATAGAGTTCGGGATCACCCCTCTGCACTGGGTTACTTCCGAGTGTGTGTGCTTTGGCCCAATGGTGTTGCGTGAAGTCGTTTTTTTGTTTTTGTTTTTTTTTAACTTGGAGTCTAAATAAAATTGCACTCAGTAAACTGCACTCAATAAAATCAATACTCAGAAATAATAATTCTACACTACATTCTGTGATGAACATGGGGCAGAAGGAAAAGGGAGATGGAGAAATGAAACAAGATGGAGAATGTGAGGGGAACAGTGAGGCCTGGAACTGCCCAGACAGACAGGCAAACAGAGAGAGGACGGGGCGGTGCTCGGGGAATTACATCCCAAGTGCTATTCAGTGGGACAAAGGCAAAGGGTTCCTGCTAGCAAGAGCCACTGCCGTCGGCTTTGCACTGCTCCGGATCAGGCGGTTTGCAGCGACCCTTCTCCTGTTCAGAACTGAGCTGGACAGTTCCTCTTAGGCAACTGAGGCCGGACTGTCACAGTTTCACGTTTTATGAAGCACCCAGCATGCAATGAGCGCGAGTGTTGGACTGGACGAATGATCCCATTTTAAGTCTATGCTCTATGCTCGGCTTCTGCCTTTTGATCTCTGGACACCTCTTCCTTCACGGGGATTGTGGAAAAGGAATAGAGTACAGAGGGGAAAGGTTGTGTAGGTTCAAGAAGGGAAGTTGGCATTGCCATGCGTAAGCAGTACTGCTGATCTTGAAATGATTCTGTTCCCCTCAGAATCCTAAAAATAATTTTTTAAAAGGAAAACATATGTCTTTCCAAAACTTTAAATGACCCCTCTTACACTTGACCTTCTTGAAACTTTGGAGGAGAGCGTAAGTGTTAAAGAAGTGGAAGCTTTTACAAGGTTTGTTGTTGTTTTTAAAGACAGCCTTTTAAAGAATCCTAAGGGAGGTTGTTCTTCTCTCAGAAGTAGGAAGACATGCATCTTCCTCAGGGTCTCCATCCTTGAACCTGACTCTCTAGAAGAAATATACTGGTCCCTACCCCAGCAGGCACCCAGGGAAAGGGGTGCCGGGGGAGTCAAGATGACCGGGATAACGCAGGCAAGATGAAGACCCACCAGTCTCCGTGTTTTGTTTTATTCCCCTCATTGTCTTGTATTTCCTGCGGCATTCCTAAAGCTTAGAGCAACACGTGACACATAAAAAGTACCCGTAAATATTTACTGAATGAAAGGATGAATGAGTGATGTCCCAGGGGAGCAAGGAGAGCCGCCCCCTTCTGTAATACTTTTTCTAGGATGAACTTAGCCACGGGGTGCTGGTCACCAAACAGAGCCCAGGTTGAGGGCAGTACGGTGAGCTTCCAGTGGCCCCACTTGGGATCAACAGTGGACATGGATTCTCCTCCCAGAGGGCAATGAGTGACCTGTGACTGTCACCATTCAAAACACAGGTGTTCTGCATGGTGGATTCATGATCACATGGTGAATGCCAAGTAAATTGTCACCTGGCAGGTCCACAGCCAGAATAAGGTATATTCACACCTTTTTTTCTCTTGATCTAGAATTTGGTCCATTCCTAGAAATTCCGGGGGCGGAGGCAGCTCTTCTCAGCAGGGGTCAGGGGTTGGAGGTTGATTATTAGTGAATGATTTACGTGTAGGATTTTATAAGTTGGCGAGGGGGTGTGCAAGGTCATCCCTTTGGCATTCTGTCATTCTGGTCTTCTCTTGTCATGATCCTTCCTGGCTCTGTCATATCACAGGGTGCTTCAGAACTGGGGTGTAGAGACTGCCTGCCTGCTTTTGAGTTCTGCCCCTTCCACAAACTAGCTCAAAATACTGCTCAGATTATATAACCTGGGCGAGTAAAAAAGTGAAAGTGGAAGTTGCTCAGTCGTCTCCAACTCTTTGCCGGCACCTCTATTCATGGACTTCTCCAGGCTGGAATACTGGAGTGGGTAGCTGTTCCCTCCTCGAGGGGATCTTCCCGACCCAGGGATCGAACCTGGGATTCTTTACCACTGAGCCACCAAGGAAGCCCCACATTGTCCATGTTCTAATACTGCATTCTCCAAATACTTTTTTTTTTTTCTTTTGTTTTTTGGCCATGCCACATGGCATGCGGGATTGTAGTTCCCTAATCAAGGATCTAACCTGAACCTCCTACAGTGAAAGCTTGGAGTCTTAATCACTGGATCGCCAGGGAAGTTCTACCAAATATCTCTGATGGACCGGTTATTGTTTCTTAAAAGGGGGAGAAACTGAGGCACTGCAAGGTAAACCTGTGCCCACATCACCCTGATAGTAACTGGCAGAACTGGGGGTGCAGGTGTGGGCAGTGCCCCCCGAATGCACCTGTAAGCACTCTCATCTGTGATGCGGGCCCAGGTGGCTGGTATCTGTGAAGCCCCCGGTATGTGGTCTTGGTGATGCTGCCGCCGATGAGGAAGTGATGCTGATGAGGACAGTGCACTTAAGAATAGGGTGCATCTGTGGACGACACTGGATAAGTTATTTGAGAGAAACAGGTTTGAGAACCCCCTGTAAGGTTGGTAAGCCACTTTGAATGGCTGATTATATAAAGTATACAGTTGTAGGTTTTTATTTGAAAACTGGGCTTGCCAGTGGTCATTTTCACAGACGCTTTAGATCCAGAGTTGGGACTGAGTCTTTGATGTGGAACTTAATGGTCACGAGGAATGAAATGAGAGCCAGGGGCCCTGGATTCCAGTCCATCCTCTACCACTCACTCAGCGGCTGACCTTGCCTTCTGGAGAAAGGATGCCTCCCTTGGCTTGCCCTGCCCAAGAAGACCAGCTGGTGTGTTCACAGAGCCAGTTTCTGCAACCCTGTGATCAATTCCATCCTGTAGCCTAACCCTCAGAGAAGGCAATGGCATCCCACTCCAGTACTCTTGCCTGGAAAATTCCATGGACGGAGGAGCCTGGTGGGCTGCAGTCCATGGGGTCGCTAAGAGTTGGACACGACTAAAGCGACTTAGCAGCAGCAGCAGCCTAACCCTGGGGGTTTTCGCCCCACTAGTAAATCTGATAGAAACAATATGTAAAGCAAAGACATACTTAGAGGAGAGTGAATAGTGTGCGTGGAGATGACTAGAAATAGCAAAAACAACAATAAAAATTAAACCAGGAGGGAAAGTCCTTCTGTGAAGCCTCTGAACTAACAACTACTTTCAAAACAAAGAGACAATAAATGTTTGAGAAAAGCAGTTATCATGGGATTTTTCAATGGCCTGAGAAGTCAGATGAAAAATATGGTTTAAAAGTGAGAAACTCATCTTTCTTAGCATTTTTATTAAAATATTTTAATAAATGTTTTTATTAAAAACACTCGTGTGCTTGGCTGCAGCTGGCCTTAAGTTGCAGCACGTGTGAGCTCTAGTTGCGCTGTGTAGATTCTGGTGCCCCGACCGGGAACTGAACCCAAGCCCTCTGTTTTGGAGCTTGGAGTCTTAGCCACTGGACCACCAGGGAAGTCCCTAGCATATTGAGATTTTCAAACGCTCTACACTTGCGTGTGTATGAACTTTTCTGGAGAGTGCTTCCCTGCCACACTTCTCCAAGGAATGCGAGTTGTAAGTTCACGATTGATGGGAAGCCAGTTGTCTAGTTGTTTGTGCCATGCCATTTCAACATGGAAAAAAGAGAAAAGCAAAAAGCCACATCTTTACGAACCACTCTCGTATCGCTTGAAAAAAGAAGAGATACATTGGTGAGTCTGGCACAAACCCAATGAAATTGATATGCCATGATATAAAATTGAGAGGTGGGGTCAAGGCTAAAAGATAGATGTTTTCTAGTTGTCTTGAACTGATTCTATGGACTCGTATTTTGGTAAGGTGAAAATTCCTTTCAGCCAAAAACTGTCATCATTCGGGATAAAAGAGCATTTAATCTACTGGATTGAGGCTTACTTTGCCTCCCTGGTTTCTTTCACTCTAATTCTATTACTAGGTCATTAAACTTACATTCTGTCTTTAAAAACTCAACTTCTACCCATGTGAACTTTCACCAAAGGAAGCTCTACATAAGGTTGAGTTTGGGGGAGGAAAACTCCAAACCTTTGAGACTTTTGTCTTCCTTAATCACCATGTGGCTCAGATTTGAAGATAGTGCATCTCTAGAAGTTGTCTTCCTTGTTAGCAACATCTCATGATTCATCCTTTTAATTCCTACTTCAAAACAAGTAAACTTGAAATGGAAGGAAAAAAAAATTATTGTCCAATCTGGAGTCTGTGAATTTCTAGCAAAATCACTGACTAGGTTTATTGTTAATAGCTTCATTAAATATTCATTAAGCACCTGTTATTTCATAGGACTATTCTTAGTCCTTTAAGAATTTCTTTGCGGTGTGAATCCTTTGGTCTAGTTTTTCCTCTTTCAGAGTATTTCTCATGGACGTTCTAAGAAGCAAGAAATGATGAAGCACTTATCTTTTAAAATAATGTTTCCAGCTGGAAACTCACATTCCGATTTCTGATAGTAATCCTATCTTTTTTCCTCCAGACCTACTGGCTCCCTGGCTTCTCTGCTTCTCTTGATCCCTAAGCCCCGTGTCAGGCTGGGTTAGTAGCATCGTTAGTCCCTTCTCCATGTTACAGACTCACCACCCAGGATGTCTCTCTCCCAAATGCCCCCTTGTATATATCTCCATGGTCACCAGTCACCTTTGCTACCAGTTAATTCTCACCCTTCGCACCCTCTCAACCGATCTCCAATTCCTCTTCTCTGGTTGTCTCGAGCTATCAAGACTTCGTCTTCTAGAAATGTATGCAGTTGTTCAAAACATTCAGTGGTTACCTATCACCAACGAACACAGGACCTTTCTGCCCTGCTGGTTCCTCCGTAAACTGGCTTTAAACTGCTTCTTCACTCTCTGATATCCACCCTGAAGCCTGCGCCCAGCGTCGCTTCTTACCTTCCCACACAGGTCTCTCACTCTGAGCACCCAGCAGCTGTGCTCAGCTGCAGGATTTGTGTGTGCATCTCATCCCCTTTTCTCCATAGGTCATCACCCTGTCTGCCTGGGAACCCCCAAAGCACACTGCTGGTCCTCTCCTCATCCTATCTCCCACCCCCTCTCGCCTTCCTGGCCTTGAACCTCTTGAGAACCGCTCACTCATCTTGCAATATCTCACACCCTGCTATGGCCACTGCCGCTACGGCTGGGTACATTTCCACAGACCAGCCTTCCTTTCTGGACCAAGCCATCTGCATATCAATCTACTTTCCAGTGCTTGCCCATTACCGGAGCCCAGGTTTTATAGTTCCATTACATTTCCAAGGATGCTAAAATCGCTTACTACAAAAGCAAGCAGCTTCCAGGGAACACAATGCAGATAATACGGGGTGTTCGGAGTCTGACTACTAAAGTATTAATACACATGAGAAAGATAAAGAATTGGACAAACATAGGATACCTCCCAGGGAACAACCAGTATGGAGGGGCCCACATCACCAGTGGAATGATGACCTGGAAACACAAACAAAGATTGGTCAGTTTCATTTCTGTTTAAAGTGGATAATGCTGTACCTCCTTGGCGGTTTCTTAACTGAGCAGCTGAAACGAAGCTCTCAGACCATCAGCTTCCCCTTCCTGCCTTTTCTCTCTGCAGTCTTGATGAGGCGAGTATCATATTCGCAGGACTGCCTGCCCATAGTATTTCTGGTATTTCACAAAACCTCTTTCTTATGTTTCTCATATGCTATAGTTTACTGCATTTCATTTTATGCCTAAGGCTAGATTATTAAGAATTGAATTGGAATTTTCCATAGTAACTGCAATATAAACTTTGACCAGCTTTTTGCCATACTATTGTGATTTTTCAAAAAGTTTCTTCTTTACCTTGTCATGGCCATAATAGCACAACTTGGGTGAAGGGTCAGTGTGTAGACGTAAACATCTCTGTTCACCTTTGGTGTCAACTCCTAACAGCAAGATAACACGGCAAAGAGAGCTTGTCTGTGAATGTACAGTACTTGGAATAATCAGCTCAGTACTCTACAGAAACAATATTTGCAAATGATGAATTTGAAGACTGTTCTTCCCAAATCCCTTGGAAACATAGTGTTGGCCAAAAGGTTTATAATTTAGAAACAGAAGTCCTTGTCCCTATTATCTGCTTTTCTGTAGTCGAGTTCTTTTTCTTTCTCTCCCAATTAGAGCTGAGAATATGCGTCCAGCAGAAAGCCACAGAGCTATCAGAGTGTTTTGTTTTTATTTACATTACTGGTTTGTCACTTGATAACATCTTTATCTAACTCAGAATCCCTCAACTCATTCATTCATTGTGGTGTGAATGATGTCTACGGTATGTATGACTCAGACCCATACTGAATATCACAGTGGCTTATGGTAGAGGGGGTGTCTGAGAGAGTTTATATCAAGAATTGAATTTAGAATCCAGCAATGTCTCCCTAGGTATGTTTTTTGTAAAGCTGACAGGTAAGATTCTCGGGTGCTTGGAGACACTTCAGGGCCCCTGAACCTGAAACAGATACATAATCTATTGTACACAGCCCAAAGGTTCAAACCTGTAATGCGTATGGCTTACTGTTTAATATGAATTGACATCTAAGCAGCGTCTTTATATGAATCCCAGCAGGATCCCCACAACGTGGCATCATATCTCTGTGTTATGTCCTTAATATACAAGAAAAATATACTTTAAAAATACACTGAAGAAAATGTGTAACGTCTTTACGACATTTATGTCATAGGTTAGCCCAAATATTAGATAAAGACTTATCCAAATGTTTGTATGCAAATTCCGTGGTAATAAAAGTGTTGTCATGTCATATCAATCATACTAAATTTTGCTTTAAAATATTGAAGTCATGTTATGAAATATTAAAATCAAATATGTGAGGAGACTAAAAAGAAACGGCTTCATAAATTATGTCAGCTCATTTTGGTGGTGGGGGAATGACGGGCTTGGAGGAGTTGGTCAGGGAACTGTTGAGGAAGGGAATGTTTAATGTAACCATGCCAGTTTTGTCTGGGGGGGTCACCATCATGACCACAGTCCCCAAATGACTGTGGTTGCCTTAAACAGGCACAACTGGTGTGGTTTCCTGAGCATCTGATTGCTTGAGCAGCAGCCTTGCAGTGCGCCTACTCAGGTGCCTGGTGGGCTGGTCCAGAGCTTCACAATTCGCCGTTCCCGACGACCCGGTCCCTGCCTCCCTACACTGATGCCGGGCCTCAGCGCTGCCGCTTTGCAGTGTAGCTGTGACTTCTTTATTATTATTCCCCGAGAAGCAGCCTGTCCCCACATAAGTAATCTGCTTCTCATACAAGAGAGTTCAGTAGTTGTAGCTCTAAATGAGACAGCCATGGGTGGGAACAGACAAGAGAATACAAATGTGGAGCTCAGTGAACACATCTGCCCAACTGCTCTGCTGGGTTCAGCTCTACATCTGAGAATCATTTTTATTTTCTGACTGCTTATTTCATTGTGCAGGAATCTTCCTGGTACTCTGATGCCTTTCATACACAAGTCTTCCATTAATTAACTTATTTACTTACAAAGTTGTCCCCCCCTCCCCCGTACAGAGGGAGAAATAAAAAACAGAAATTCCCTACCCTGCACCTGAGGAAAACAACCATGGCAGAATAGAGAAGCCCCCAAAGTCAAGAGTAAAAGTACCAACTTCCCAGCTGAGGCCAACTAACCTGTGTGGCCAGCAGTGGCTGTGTCTCAGTAGGACAATGGGGCTGATTTAAGTAAAAGCTAATGTCTTAATCACACTAATAAACTCCAGTAAATCGAAAGGTAACCTCTGCTTTTCAAGGGCACCTATCTTTCAGGAGAGGCCTTGTCTTTAAATAAATTAAACGGAATCACCTTATCTTTAAGGAAATGATGAATTTAGTGAAGAAAAGCTCGAACTCTCTGTAACTAACATAATTTATGCAAAATCATGCAATTAGTGATGGCTGTGTTAGACCTTTTTTTTTTTTTCTGCAAATGCGTCTGTAATAAAACCATCATGAATAGCAGTGCCATCTAATGTAAGTAGTAAACATGGATAGTGAATTATTAATATCTGGTGAGGCATGCAAATGGCAGGACTTCCATTTTTCCTTTGAACTAACAACACGTTCGCTAAGGCAAAAAAAAAAAAAAGGCAAAGATAAATATGAACTTTTCTTTGAAAAGAAACATTCAACAGGAATATGAATGTAATAAATAGCACAAAATGTGAATAGTAAAACCCAGGCACTTTCTGCCTCCGCAAAGTGAAATGATGGTTATACTTTCTGCTGGGTCTGTAGCATAAGCTTAATGAGGTTAAAGCGATTTCATACGTGTACTCCTCACTGAGAATGGCCTGGGTCAGGTGATGTGGGTGGTAGTCTTCAATCAAGTCTTCAGTCGGGTAACCTTGACATTCCCCCCTCTCTCTGGCAGATGGAAAGGGAACCCCACCTCCCCTTGTTAGTGCTTATCCAAGGAAAACCTCCTTGCTGGACCCTCCTCTTCTGAGCTCCAGTCTTGTGAAAATACCTCCTGCGTTCCCAGGCAAGGCAGGGCTGGCCCAAAGTTCCATCCCCATCTTGGCCAGTTCACCCTGGGATGCCTCCGCAGAATTTAAGCGCCTAAGCAGACAAGGTCAAATTAAAACTGCTTCACTGCTGATTCTGGTTCAGGGTCCAGCCGTCAGGCACAGACCCGCAGCGGGAGAGGGGTCAGGGCCCTTCTCTGTACATGAGCCAAACGCCCCGCTTCTGGCCCGGGTGTACTCCAGAGTAACCCCCACTCCTGGCATCCCCTTACAGAGAGCTCCATCCCCCTGTGGCTTGCCTTGTGCTGAGGTCACAGGGACAGGCTCTTTATCCTGGCAGTGGAGATGCCAGCTGGGAACCCTGAGCATGAACCAGCAAGACGCAGACTCTCGCTCTTGACTTGGGGCTCCCGGCGCTGCCCCGGGCCGCGGGCCGGCCCACGGGCTCCCTCCTCCTTCTTGCCCTGGCTCGCCAGCCGGCCGGCCCGCTCGCTCGGTCTGCAGCCTGGGTTGGTTTCCCACGCCCGTCCTGGGTCTGACTCGGGATGCTGCGCCCCCGGAAGCCCCGCGGGCGCCTACCCCGGCCCGCAGCCCCTGGAAGGTGCCAACCCCGGGCGAGCCCGGGCGCCTCGGGAGGAGACGGGCATTTCACGTGGGCATCGTGCCTTCGCGGTGCTCACGCCTCTCCTCCGCAGCCGGTGCAGGGCCCCTCCGCCCGGACTCATCCCCCCAAAGTTAATCAGCCGTACTTGCCAGCTCGCTTTAGTTTGGGAAAGACTTCAAAACCTCGAGATCGGCGGGGCCCACGGCCGCTCCCAGCGCCCCCCGCCCCCCTCCACCACCCCCGGTTCTGCCTGGCGCGGGCTGTCGGGTGCTATAGGAGGCTGTGGCGTTTGTCTAGAACCGACATCGCAGGCACACGGACCCGCTCCTCGCCGGCCGTCGCCAAAGTTGCCGGAAGCCCCTCGGCCACCCGGCCCGGGCCAGATGCAGTTGCGTAACCTCGCCCCTCGCCCCCGCCCGCCGCCCGGTCGGCTCCCGGCAGCCCCGGCCCCCGGCAGCCTGCCGAGTCCTCAGCGCAGCCCGGTCGGGGGCGCGGGGCGAGAATCCCGGGGTCTGCGCCCGTCCGGGCGGTGTTCTGGCCGCGGCCAAGCGCAGCGGGCGCCGGGGCGCGGGAGCAGGGCGCGCGGGGCTCCGCTTACCTTCGGCGGCTTACAGATAAGTCGAGGTCGGTGCAGCGCCTGGCTCGGGCATGTCTCGCCGCGGACCCCGGCAAGCCTGGCGCGGCACGGAGCACTCCGGGCAGGGCATCCGCGGCGAGGCTCGCCGGGCTCGCGCGGAGGAAGGCTCGGCTTCGGGGGCTTGGCCCGCCGCCCGCGCCCCCCCTCCACCACCACCGCCGCCGCCGGGGCCCGGCCCGGCCGGCCCCCCGCGCCGCAGCTCGCGTCCCTCCGGCCCGGCTCAGCGAGGCGCGCGGCGAGGCAGCGGCTCGGCCGGCTCCGGGGACGCCCGCGCGCTCGCTCGCTCGCGGCGCGGCGGAGCCAGCCACAGCCACCCGGCGCCGTGCTCCTCCGATGTCCTCATTGACTGCGATCGTCTTCGGCGAGATGTGGGCGCCGGGGCCGGGAGGCGGGGGCGGAGAGGCGGAGGGAGCGGGAGGGAAGTCCTTGCCGCCGCCGCCGCCGCCGCCCCCCGGGTCCCAGCCACTCCGCCGAGCCGGGCGGCCGGAGGACGGGGCGCCGGAGCCGCTCGCCTGCCGCCTGTGCGCCCGCCTGGCACCGAGGCGGGCGGAGCCCCGGGCCCAGCGGGGCGGGAGCGGGGGCGGCGCGGGGCCAGGCCGGGGCCGCGGGCGTGGGGCGGGGGGGCCCCAGAGGGAGCAGAGCGGGCGGGAGTGCAGGGGCCCCCCCGCCCGCCGACGCCCGAGCCCCAGCCGAGGAGGAGGTGGAAGGAGCCGCCGGCGGCCGCCGCCTGCTCGCGGGGCTCCACAGCGGCGCGTCCTCGGGGTTTCTGGGCTGCAGGCGGCGCTGCGCGGCCCGGGAACTTGTTGAGCCTGCCCTGGAGCTGGAGCCGCCTCCGAGCAGCAGCTGGAGGGCGGGGACCCAGCGGTTTTTCCAGAGAGGGGGTCGCTGGGGACCCCGTGCCCAGGCTGCCGGCGGTGGCGGCCGACCCAGCCGAGCGCGGTTTTGAAATTAGGAGCGCGTCGGGGGCTTAGGCGGCTGCCCCCTTCATCTGCGGATTTGCTGCCTGCCTTGGGTCCAACCCGGGGTCAGCCCCTCTAAGCGGGGATTGCCCGGCAGGCTGGTTGTAACTGGCCGGAGTATCAAAGGCAGTCCGCCCGCGGGGTCCGCTGCCCACTGACATTCAGGAACCCGGCGCCTCCGCACCAAGACCCCCCCCACCCCGCCCCCCAAGTGGCGCTCACCGCCCACCTGCCAGGCCAGGACACTTGCTGCGTTTGTTTCAGGCGAGAGTTGAGGTCACTTGGGAAGGCAACAGGAGCTACCCCGTTCCCCCGAGGTCCTTGGAGCTCAGAGCCGCTGGCCCAGGGGCCTCGCGGATCCCTGTGGGACCTGGTGCCCAGGCCTGGGATTAGGCAGGCAGCTAGCTGCGGATCACCTGGCTCCCTAAATTTTCTCAGGCTTGGGGCTTGAAGTTCAGCCTCTTTGAGCATACCTGAAAGTAGCCACGTTCATTAGGTTTGATATTTCCCAAGAAAGGTCAGAGAAATGGTAAACGGGAGGGCAGTGCCAGGCTAGAGGGCGGGGGTGGGGGGGGGAGATGAATTGGGAGGACAATCGGTGACGTCTTTTCACTCACTCAGCCCTTCAGCCTCAGCTGTGTGCACACACCGCTGCCTGTTCCTTCCTGAGCACCGGCTCTGTGCTGCGATTCAGCCTTTGTTGGGTCCTGGTTTGCTGAGTTGAGTTGAGCCTAGGTCGGTGTTTTATGTAGTGACCGGTCTTTAGAAACCGGAAATGCCTCGTCTATACCTGGATGCTTCGGGTGATGCATCCAGATACCGCACACACGCAAAGCATCCTGAAAGCCCCTTTTCCCTCATACATTAGCACATAACTGTATAATTCTTGGCATCCAGATATGCCCAAGAAGGGAATCCTGAATCTGTGGATCCAAACTCTGTCACCGGGCTCTTTACTATCCTCTCTTAACCTAGAGTCCTCCAGTCTAATTTTCAGCTTGTTTACTTCTCTGGCTGGTAGTCGTGCTGGTGGTGCTGGCTGGAGAGATTTGCCAGGTGATGTGTGCGCAGCGGGGAAACCTGTAGCCTGCTGTTCTTCCTGGAAGGGAAGTGATATTGGGGATGTGTGGGACTTGGGGACATTTAATGCCAGGTGGGAGGGAGTGTCTCCATGGATACCTTCAACATAATCCCTTGGGGGTGGGCTGTTTCCACTGTGGATGCAATAATCTCTCCAAGGATTTTGGGCAACTTTCTGTAAATTTTACTTTATTGCTAATCCAGAAAATCGAAATCTGTCTTCCATCTCTTAAACATGTCACTGTAAATAAAGCTACCAGGAAATCCTGAAATTGTGCTGTTGGTAATGGAAAACTGAAGTTTTAGGGACCATGAGCGAAACAGATAAACATAAATGCTTAAATGCAGGACAGACCAGAGCTACAGGTGGCAGAATGAGCTGGCCAGAATGCAGCTCTGGGGGCGGTGGTGTTAAGACCCAAAGGATTTGGAATTCTAGGAAGAAAGTGGAAAGCTGTGATTGGCAGGTGAGAAAATCCACTTAATATGAACAGAGGATGTAATTGAGGTTTTTCGTATCATCAAGACTGCTTTTAGTTGTTCATGGCTGTAGTAGACATACAGTTGTTTTTCTGAGTCTATTAAAATTATCTGGGGACTTCCCTGGCAATCCATGCTTCCATTGCAGGGGACATGGGTTTGATCCCTGGTCAAGGAATTAACCCTTTCCCTGGCAAAGGGAAAAAATAGCTACTTTTTTTTGGCTGTGCTGCATAGCATTTTGGATCTTAGTTCCTTGATCAGGGATCAAAGCTGAAGCCCCACTAGTGGAAACACCAGAGTATTAACCACTGGACCACCAAGGAAGCCCCCCAAATAGCTAAACATTTAAAGTGGGATTGTCCAAAAGCAGACGTACCTAAGAATAAAAACATAAGAAAGTACAAGACGGATGATAAGAAAATCTTTGCATCTCTTTTCTTTTGCCTCCTTCTTAGATGTGTAGGTGCTATGCAGGGCAATGCTGGCTTTTTCAGCTCTCCAGCTTAGTAAATTCTGAGACCTCAATTTCTGCGTTAAAAAAAGACAAGAATATAGGAGTCAACGATATAAAAGAATGTTCCTTAGTTTTGTCCATCTGAATTCTGAACTGGAAATAACCCAAATGCATACAATTTGGGGGCTTTATTCATACCGTGGAATACTATACAGCAGGGAAAAGGAGTTGACTGCTCATGCATGCAGCATGAATGACCTTCACAAACCTTGTGCAGCTGAAGCCAGACACAAGAGTCAGTGTTACACATTTCCTTTGAAACCAAGTCTAAGAGGGTGAAAAATTTCCCTGTGGTGGTCGATGTCAGAAGGATGCTTATCTTTGAGCAGACCAATCCCACAGAGCCACACTGCCTTCTGTGCATCTTGAACCAGGTTCAAGTATGGTTGTGTACTTATGGAAAAATTCATCAAGATGTTCTCTTTTCTCAGAATGCCTCCTTTCTGTCTGGGCATTATCCCCGTGTTGTTACAGTATGTCTGCACACAAGTTTCCCAATAATCTGTCCCTTTCATTGAACCAGCCTATCTGTCAGTGAAATTAACTTCTATCTTCTGAAGCCTCCTCCTCTCCAAAACTCATGCCAAGAGAAAAGTCAGGTGCTGTAGGTAAGGCTCTGATTAGACACGCATTGGAGCTTCCTTCTTTGGGAGCATCTTTTTCTAGCATGTTCCTGGATGTCTGCTTGACTCTCAGGTGTATCCTCAGCAGACTTCACGTTGGAGATGACTTCCCTACCTGGTCCTTTGATGTTGTACTGTGACTACCAGGTGAGCCTGCGTCTGTGATGGCAGGTTCTACCCTTCAGTTCTAAAGATGTGGGTACAGTCCAGCCGTGCTCAGCTCCCACAGAAGGGAGGTAACTCAGCTTGACCTGAGCCTGTCGCGAAGAGATCAGTCACACCAGGGCGTTTTTCTTTTCTCTTTCAAGAACACGACCTAGTGCTCAACGGGGCTCCAGCTGGACCTCATCTTTGGCCTCGGAGACTAGTGAGAAACCCTCTGAAGGAACCCCTTTTCACATTCTGCTCAAGCATTTACCACCCACTCTCAGGACCGACCTCCTTCTCATACCTGCATCTCCCTGTGCGAACTCCCCTGTGCACGACTCTCCCATTGTCCTGGTAGCACAGCGGCGTTTCCTTCTGGTGGGAATCAGAGCTTTGTGTCTCGAGTCCTGTCCATGCCCGGGGGCTCTCCCCACTCCTGGTTCCTTTTCCTTCCACGATGAGCAGCTGGGGATGGTGTATTGGCCGGGATCACAATTTGGTTCCAAGAAACTGAACATCAGGCAGACGAGTTGCAATTCCTGGTTTTCTCTGATGCGTCATTGTGTATCTCATTTATCTGTAGGAAATGGAATGGTTTTATTTGTAAAGAGACCAAAAGTGGTTGGAGGTTTTCTTGAATGCACCACACCAGTGAGAAGAGGTGAAGGGTGGGCACGGGCTTCTGACTTCCCCTCTCCCTGTTCAGGACCCCTCATGTGCAAGGTCTTGCAAACTCAGAGGCTTTCCCCTCTCCCAGTTCTATCACTACTCACTCCCTCTCCTTTAGGTGGATGTGCTGAGAAATAACGGAGAAGGCAATGGCACCCCACTCCAGTACTCTTGCCTGGAAAATCCCATGGACGGAGGAGCCTGGTGGGCTGCAGTCCATGGTGTCGCTAAGAGTTGGACATGACTGAGCGACTTCACTTTCACTTTTCAGTTTCATGCATTGGAGAAGGAAATGGCAACCCACTCCAGTGTTCTTGCCTGGAGAATCCCAGGGACGAGGGAGCCTGGTGGGCTGCCGTCTGTGGGGTCGCCCAGAGTCGGACACGACTGAAGTGACTTAGCAGCAGCAGCAGCAGCTGAGAAATAAATACCCTGGATCTCATGTAGCTGACCTTCATTGGGTGGTCTAGGTGATGGGGTCTGTGGGGATTTCTCATTGTCCACATCTAATCTGCTGGGAGCAGGTCTCTTCCGGATGAGGGAGAAGCTAAAGGGCTTTTCTTAATCCTTGCTGGTAATGCTGGCTGCTCTTTGAGCCGCTGAAGGCAACCCCTCATAAACCAGGTAATATGCCCAGGCTGAGGAATGATACCTCTGACCAGAATTAGGTCAAGAAGGGATAAAAATGGCTTTCCCGTTTCAGTGTCTGCTCTGCTAATCCACTTCACTGGTGTCAAGACTGGGGATGACCCTTCCTTGAGCTGTCTGGCCTGGCAGACGTGAGGCCTGTGGTCAGTGCCCCTGGGAGCACTTGCCCTGGGGTATGCAGGAAGGTATTTCCTTGATGGCCTTTTGTGCTCACCTGAGGAGTCACAGAGATGGAGGAAGGAAGGGGGCAAGGAGAAAACAGAATTCTCTGTCACTCTTTTCCTTCCATAAAACCCTGTTTGACAGCGAAGGTGGTTCTCCTTAGTCACGTGCCTGCATAAGGCCACACGCCTGATGCGCTGCACAGCATCCCCTGTTATCCTCATAAGACAGCCAGGAAATAGATCCTCTTTCAGTCTTCTCCCAGAGGAAGAACGGACAGGTCATTTCTCCAAGGTCACACAGCTAGGAAGTGATAGAGTCTAGATTCAAACCCAATACTGCCTGCTGCCACAGCATTACCCTGCCCCACTCAGGTTTATTCTTTTTAAATCAATTTGAGCTTTGCTCAGGGGCTTCCCAGGTGGTGCTGGTGATAAAGAACCCACCTGCCACTACAGGAGACTAAAGAGACTCGGGTTCAATCCCTAGGTCGGAAGGATCCCCTGGAGGAGGAAATAGCAACCAACTCCAGTATTCTTGCCTGGAGAATCCCATGGACAGAGGAGCCTGGCGGACAACAGTCCTTAGGATTGCAAACAGTCAGACACGACTAAAGGAACTTGGTACTAGCACGCGGGGTCACATTGAGTGTTCTCTTGTTTGCACCACGTGCTGGTCAGACATCATGGTCCTACTTGAGGAGTGGCCTTGATCAGCGGAATCCATTCCTGGCCACCCCAACTACCCATGTCCAGAGCAGGCTGTACCCTTCCAGGCCCTTGTGGGGTCGGCTTGGCTCCATCATGGAACATTCTGACCAGAAATGTCACCTGTAATGGCACGCTGTCATACAGCACATCACTCGTGTCTGCTGACTGAGGCGTGCTTTTGACCAGGCGTTGTTTCCCCTTTACTTCTGAACTTATCTGATCACCGTATCAGTTATACTTTGGAGTAGAAACAGTCTCTGAAACAGCAACACGCCATAACCGTCTCACATCTGGATGGTGCATTATGCTTGTGCAGTGTAACTTCAATGATCTTAACCCACGTTTTCTTCATTGGATATCGGTTATCAGAAGGATCAATCACAGCATGTTCTGTATATATCACTAAAGACCATCTCAGATTCTTCAGAGGCTAGGTGTCTGGACGCTGTGTTATGATGATCTTCTGGATTTAGTAAGGAGGATCATGGGTGATGTGGTAGCCAGCTGCTATCCGTCAGAAAGCAAGCATTTTGTTCCTTCACGCCAAGCTGCAAGTGGGAAGAGGGCAGAATTTTTAAAAGCCTATCTGTTTCTGTTGGGTGACCTCTAAGGTCACACACAGACTTTCAGTCCCCTGTTTTTCACAAACATTTCTGTTTCATTTTGCCGAATCCTTGGAGAATTAAATAGGCCATTACTTTAATTCCACTGCACTGTCGGATTGCAGAGCTCCCCGTTTCCAATTTGCCTAATTTGGGTTTTGGCACATTTTGGAGCGGCGGTAAGACTCTAGACATGTGCTTGCCTTGGAAGCTCTTCTGGGTTCACATCTGTTAATAACTAGTGCACCTTTAACTGACGTTAAAGCAATAACTGAAAACATACCTGAACGTATTTCTTACACAAATTAAACTTCCTGCAGGATTTAAACAAAAGAAAGACATTTTATTTATGCATGCTGTTTAAGGTTCTCTTTTTTTCTAATTTTTTTTTTTTTTTTTTAATATTGATACAGAACCCAGTGTGTTAGGTTAAAGAGCGTATGGTAAGAATGGATTAAGGTTAACAGCAGTCCCTGCACCACTGACCGAGGCTCCCTGGTGGGTTCTCTTCCTGCCCCCAGGCTTCTGAGCTCAGAAGAGGGGAGGAATCTTCATATCCTGCTGCTGCTAAGTCGCTTCAGTCGTGTCCGACTCTGTGCGACCCCATAGATGGCAGCCCACTAGGCTCCTCTGTCCCTGGGATTCTCCAGGCAAGAATACTGGAGTGGGTTGCCACTTCATATCCTAGATCATGCATTTCTCCTTTTTTTCTTTTAACTTTTTATTTTATATTGGAGTATAGCTGATTATTAGGCTTCCCAAGTGGTTCAGTAGTAAAGAATCCACCTGCCAATGCAGGAGATTGGCATGTGGGTCTGGAAGATTCCTAGGAGAGGGAAATGGTAACCTACTCCAGTATTCTTGCCTGGGAAATCCAGAGACAGAGGAGCCTCACGGGCTACAGTCCATGGGATGAAAAGGGGTCAGACATGACATATCGGCTAAACAACATAGCTGCTCAACAAGGTTGTGTTAGTCTCAGGTGGACGGCAAAGGGACTCAGCCACACATATGCGTACATGTATCCATCCTCCCCCAAAGTCCCCTCCCGTCCAGGCTGCTGTATAGCATCGAACAGAGTTCCCTGTGCTGTACAGTAGGTCCTTGTTGGTTACCCATTTAAAATACAGCAGTGTGTACATGTCCATCCCCAAACCTCTAGTTATCCCTTCGCCCTTCCATCCCACTGGTAACTGTAAATTCGCCAGAACATGCATTTCATTCCAGCTGCTGCTGTTGCTTTCTAGTCGCTCAGTTGTCTGACTCTCTGGGGACCCCATGGACTGTAGCCCACCAGGCCCCTCTGTCCATGGGATTTCACAAGTAGGAACACTGGAGTGGGTTGCCATTTCCTTCTTCAGGGAATCTTCCTGACCCAGGGATCAAACCCATGTCTCCTGCTTGCCAGGCAGATTCTTTACCACTGAACCATCTGGAAAGGCAAGGAGGCAAATTGTACAAAGCTTTTTCTCACTGGCATTCATTGTTTGGCTATTTCAGAGGCTTAAAGGAAACAATTTGAAAATCAGCTTGTTTTTTTTTAAAAATAAACCTGAGACGTGAATGTGGCAGTTCACCGAAGATTCACCAAAAAGGTGAAAGACGATTAGTAGAGAGTTCTGTTACTCAGTGTCAAGTTTTAAGGAAATCTTGACTCATTTTTATGTGAGTTCCCACCCTGGACCCCCTCCCACCAACATCTAATGTTTCGGAGTTTGTTAAATGTTTGAAATGTTCACTGAGGCTTGGTGTTTCAGCAGTCAAAGTGAGGCTTCTGGACACTGATAGCTGAGACCGCAAATGCCCTCTCTTGGCCTCAGTTCAGAGTGTCCTCATCAATCGTGATTTGGCCCCTCGTGGCCCACTTCATGCTCCAGATCTTTCCCTGTTTGAATGTGGCTCACCTTGCTCCATTTGATCAGCAGGAGCAAATGTAAAATTACCCTTCTATGAGGATGTCCTGGGCTATGAGCGTTGTGCCCTAAATTTCTAGTGGAAGATGAAATCCATTGATGATTTATTTTGTTTACTGAATCCGAACATGAAAATGAAGAAATTTGTTTTAATGGTATCTTCTGCCTCCTCTCTCCAGTGGAGTAAATATTGTCACGTGGAAATGCTGATGATACTTCTGAGTCCCTTAAAATAAGCGCTGTGATTCATTCACACCATGAAAACAGTAGAGTCAACATGTTCACCCTCAGGTTCATCAGCGACTGGCTCTTTCCTTTTTAGTCCCTGGGTGTTAATGAGCATTTTCACTTCTGGAGCTTTCTCTGCTCCCAGCTCCATTGTGGACTAGGAATGAGGGTCCTGACGTCAAGCTTTGGGTCTTGGCCTTGGGAATTCTGTGTTTGGGCTCTGCGATTGTGGGCAAATTGTGTTAATTTGATTTGATATTTTAGACAATCTCTCATAAGAAAATAAGCAGATTAAAGCCACGGCTCAGTGTGGTCACCACCTCCTCCTGGTCATATAAGTGGACTGAGACAGATGCCCATGGCCCAGAGTGTGTGGATTTACAAAGAATGTGTTCCTTTTGTACATTAGGCATGTTTAGAGTTCTTTGTTGAATTCTTGGCTTTTATGACAGCCAAGGATACTTTGTTAGTCCTCAAAGGACATTTTAAAAACATCACTGTACTGAAATCAGCTTAAGGTGTGATACATACGTGTGGCAAGTGTTGAAACATGGCTGATGTTGCCATGAAATTTAAATAAGCTCCAGTAAAGCACATATAATATCTGTATACCATGTAAAATGCAAAGATCTCCCATAGACGTCTTTACTCTTTATTTCTTGACAAGCATGCATAATCTCCATCTTTGAATACAGAACAGAATCAATATTTTAAAAGAGTTTTTCATCCGTGGGTGTAGCCCACTTTAAACAAACTCCTTATATGAAAGGGTGTCTTGACAACAGGTGAACCGATAGCTTTCACTTTATCAAAGGCTCATTTTGATGAAGCCTGCCTTCAAATAACCACCGTCTCTTATGCACTTAGAGGGATTCAGGTTGTCAAAAACTTCTTAACATGTGACTTTGCAGGACTCCACCTTTTGTCTCAAGTGTCATCTACCATACATTCTTGTTTATATACACATATGAATGCCTGTATATACCCTGGAAACTTCTGAAATTGCTTGTGGTGGGATTCTGTACCTGTTCCCAGAGTAGGATAGTGGGCAGATTTGGGTTGTCAGAGCAAAACATCAGTGTTCTTCATTCGCTAAAATTCTCCTTTACCCTCTCTTTACCAGAGTAAGAGATGACATTTACTCAGTAGAAACCAGAGCTAAAACAATAGACTTGTCTCCCAAAGGACCCTGTGTTTTGTTGGGTGCTTCACATGTTTTCTCTTATTTCATCTTTTCTACAATGTTACAAAGTACTAGCACGTGAAATGTAAATTGCAGAGCTGCTTGTGTAGCACCTTGGAAGATTTTTCTTTTTGCCTATACCACTTTTCAGAGTTACAGTAAATTGGCATGCACTAGACGAAAACAACAGAATGGGAAAGACTAGGGATCTCTTCAAGAAAATCAGAGATATCAAAGGAATATTTCATGCAAAGATGAGCTCGATAAAGGACAGAAATGGTATGGACCTAACAGAAGCAGAAGATATTAAGAAGAGGTGGCAAGAATACACAGAAGAACTGTACAAAAAAGATCTTCACGACCCAGATAATCACGATGGTGTGATTACTGACCTAGTGCCAGACATCCTGGAATGTGAAGTCAAGTGGGCCTTAGAAAGCATCACTACAAACAAAGCTAGTGGAGGTGATGGAATTCCAGTTGAGCTATTTCAAATCCTGAAAGATGATGCTGTGAAAGTGCTGCACTCAATATACCAGCAAATTTGGAAAACTCAGCAGTGGCCACAGGACTGGAAAAGATCAGTTTTCATTCCAATCCCAAAGAAAGGCAATGCCAAAGAATGCTCAAATGACCTCACAATTGCACTCATCTCACACGCTAGTAAAGTAATGCTCAAAATTCTCCAAGCCAGGCTTCAGCAATATGTGAACCGTGAACTTCCTGATGTTAAAGCTGGTTTTAGAAAAGGCAGAGGAACCAGAGATCAAATTGCCAACATGCGCTAGATCATGGAAAAAGCAAGAGAGTTCCAGAAAAACATCTATTTCTGCTTTATTGACTATGCCAAAGCCTTTGACTGTGTGGATCACAAGAAACTGTGGAAAATTCTGAAAGAGATGGGAATACCAGACCACCTGATCTGCCTCTTGAGAAATGTGTATGCAGGTCAGGAAGCAACAGTTAGAACTGGACATGGAACAACAGACTGGTTCCAAATAGGAAAAGGAGTTCGTCAAGGCTGTATATTGTCACCCTGTTTATTTAACTTATATGCAGAGTACATCATGAGGAACGCTGGACTGGAAGAAACACAAGCTGGAATCAAGATTGCCGGGAGAAATATCAATAACCTCAGATATGCAGATGACACCACCCTTATGGCAGGAAGTGAAGAGGAACTAAAAAGCCTCTTGATGAAAGTGAAAGTGGAGAGTGAAAAAGTTGGCCTAAAGCTCAACATTCAGAAAACGAAGATCATGGCATCCAGTCCCACCACTTCATGGGAAATAGATGGGGAAACAGTGGAAACAGTGTCAGACTTTATTTTTCTGGGCTCCAAAATCACTGCAGATGGTGACTGCAGCCATGAAATTAAAAGATGCTTACTCCTTGGAAGGAAAGTGATGACCAACCTAGATAGCATATTAAAAAGCAGAGACATTACTTTGCCAACAAAGGTTCGTCTAGTCAAGGCTATGGTTTTTTCTGTGGTCATGTATGGATGTGAGAGTTGGACTGTGAAGAAAGCTGAGTGCCGAAGAATTGATGCTTTTGAACTGTGGTGTTGGAGAAGACTCTTGAGAGTCCCTTGGACTGCAAGGAGATCCAATCAGTCCATTCTGAAGGAGATCAGCCCTGAGATTTCTATGGAAGGAATGATGCTAAAGCTGAAACTCCAGTACTTTGGCCACCTCATGCGAAGAGTTGACTCATTGGAAAAGACTCTGATGCTGGGAGGGATTGGGGGCAGGAGGAGAAGGGGATGACAGAGGATGAGATGGCTGGATGGCATCACTGACTTGATGGGCGTGAGTCTGAGTGAACTCCGGGAGTTGGTGATGGACAGGGATGCCTGGCGTGCTGCGATTCATGGGGTGGCAAAGAGTCAGACATGACTGAGCGACTGATCTGATCTGATCTGATCTGAAGGGGTTCTTAGGGCATTTCCCAGTGGCTCAATGGTACAGAATCCGCCTGCAATGCAGGGGATGCAAGAGATGTGGTTTCGATCCCTGGGTCCGGAAGATGCCCTGGAGGAGGAAATGGCAATCCACTCTGGTATTCTTGCCTGGAGAATCCACGGACAGAGGAGCCTGCTGACCTGCAGTCCATGGGGTCACACAGAGTCAGACACGACTGAAGCGACCTAGCATAGTATAGCAAGGTGTTCTTCACACTTCACCGGCCTTGACCAGTTGAGTTTATTCCTGTTTTTAAGATAGCCAACACTCTCCTCTCCCTAATATAAGTAGATGAATTGGCTTATTAATGTTTCATTTAAATATATTCTCATTTATTCTGGATGAAAGACAGGTGTTGGCATATCAGGTTCTGTTCTCCATAAAGGGTAGTCAGTTTAGGGTGACATCTTTCCTTCATTAACTATTACTGCATTCTGGAGCTTCCTGGGAAGATAGAAACACCACCACTCTCATTCGCTCATCTTCGTTGAGTTAACTCACTGTATGCCCATTGGCTCATAGTTCTAGCGCTTTCATGAATTAGAACTTTAAGCTTCCTAAAGGCTCCATGAACATAGGTCATGGTTAGCACCATGTCAGGTGAGGGGGGAAGCACTGAGAGGTCAACACATGTGACTGGCTAGATCTGGAATCTTACATGAAAACCACAATCAAGAAGTTTTGGGTGATCAGGAATCTTCTACAGAAATATCAGGGAGCAACTTCCAGTGAGACAAAATATAGATATTAGTATTTGTTTTTGACTTGTACCTGAATAACCAGCCAATAAACTTTATGTAGACTTGGAAGTATTATCCCTTTTCCCCCAGGAAAGCAGAACATCATTTGTTCTTGTACATGTTGAGAATATGGATGATTATCTCATTTGGGGGTTCCCTTAGCAGGCAAGTGACTTTATTACCTGATTGTTAATGAAAAAAACAGTTTCGAGCAGAGGAGGGTAGAGTTTTTCTTACAGTTACATAATACATAGTTTTGACTTTTGGTGTCATTCAATCTGTGTTGTAAAAACTCATCTCTGCTGGTGAAACAGAAAGGTAGATGCAGACAATAGGTAGACAAATAGGCATGACTGAGTTCCAATAAAACTTTATTTATAAAACCAGGAAGTGGGCCAGATCTGGTCCACAGGCTATAGTTTTCTGATCTCTGATACAGAGCAAAAGTTGTTCTGGAGAATTTTGATGCCTTATTTAGGCCCACATTTTAAAGATGAGTTAATAAAGCATTAGACTCATCACATGAAGCACTGGGGTTTTTTTTCCCTTTTGCTTCTCTCATGTGCTAGATTCTAGGTAATACCGCTTCCTCTTTGTGCAGATTTGTGCAGAATTAAATCAATGTGTCCTATCCTTGACAGGATGGGAATACGATGATGGAGCAGTTTATCTGTTAGCGTTTGAGTAACAGACAATAATTGCACGCCTCAAGATTCCCATTCTTGGGGAAAAAGCAAAGACTAAACACACAAAACGGGGAATGGCAACATTTTTGCCTCAGTGTTCCAGAAGGATTTTGCTTTGTGGTCTCTGAGAATACTGTAGTTACTGGAAGGAAAATGCAGTAATCTCTTCCATAGGAAAGCGTGTGTGTGTGTCTGGTGCCTTTGAATTTCCACACCCCTGGAGGGAACACTGTATAACTCAAGACAAGACAATGCTGGGCAGACACTATCGGATTTTCATCTACGGCTGATTTATCGAGGTGCTTCAGGAAACCAGAAGGAATATGTTTGTTGTAGGCTTTTAATACTGGAGCTCCCACGGTGACTGCTGTGAGCCATCTTTTGTTTCGGTGGTTTCCAAACATTTGAGATAAGTAGTAGTTGTGGTTGTTCAGTCACTAAGTCGGGTCTGACTGTTCTCGATCCATGGACTGTAGCGTGCCAGGCTCCTCTCTCCTCTGTTATCTCCCAGAGTTTGTTCAAATTCACGCCCATTGAGTTGCTGATGCTACCTAACCATCTCATCCTCTGCCACTCCATTCTCCTTTCGCCTTCAGTCTTTCCCAGAATCAGGGTCTTTTCCAATGAGTTGGCTTTTTGCATAAGGTGGCCTTGGTATTGGAGCTTCAGCTTCAGCATCAGTCCTTCCAACGAATATTCAGGGTTGATTTCCTTTAGGGTTGAGATAAATAGTTAAGCTTCTGTAATTGGTCTTTGTAACCATATGAAAAATGATTAAGTATTAGCATCACATGAATTTTTTAATAAAAGTAAGGATTAATGCCATGTTTCATACATGATATTTTACATGTAAAATATCATGTATGAAATGAGATGCCAGTCCAGGTTCAATACACAATACTGGATGCTTGGGGCTAGTGCACTGGGACGACCCAGAGGGAAGGTATGGGGAGGGAGGAGGGAGGAGGGTTCAGGATGGGGAACACATGTATACCTGTGGCAGATTCATTTTGATATGTGGCAAAACTAATGCAATTATGTAAAGTTTAAAAATAAAATAAAATTTTAAAAAAAGTAAGGATTAATAATCAGTCAAATATCCTTACTAATGTTATCCTTAATTCTTTAGATTTGAATATTCCAGGGAACAGAGATTTCCTGTCCTCTGATAATTATTTTAACATGCCAGAAATGTGACATAGTTATTGAATTCAGTAAACTTCATTGTGTATTGTCACCTCAGTTTGAGATTTGTCAGTATTATATCATCTGTTAGTACTTTGTGATAATCTCTAAAGACATTCGGTAAGCTTTTAAAATTTAATTTTGTATAGCAACTGTGTTTGGTGCAGAACTATGGTGCTCCTTTATTAATTAAAATTAGATCATTGTGCATTGTACTGTAATTAGCAAGTTGAAAGTAACATGTTCTGTCTTTGGCGACAGACATGTGTTTTCCTAGCGTGAGGACCCTAACCTGTGTACACGGCATTTCTCTCAAGTGTGTTTAACCGAAGGAAGCAAGTTTGAATTTGTTTTCTAACTGCATAACTCGTGGGGGCACTGAGATTCCTGTGAGTATCCAGAGGCAGTTCTTTGGTTTCATACTCTCCTTCAGCTGACAAAGAGTGGCAGCTTCGAGCACCAGTTTTTCCATTTTTATACTAAGGTTTCACTTGATGAATCAGAATGTTGAACACATGGAGGTCAGGAGGAGGTGGGCCTTGCCTTTGCAAGTGACGAAGGAAAGCACAGGCAAGCAAGTGTGTGCTGTGTATGTTTCCCTGGTCTGGGTGTTCGTAAAAGAAGGCAAAATCTGGTCATTCTTTGTGGGAAAATCACATTCAAGAGTTTCTTGAAGGTTGAAGAAAGGAGCAAGGATGAGTGGGAGCTCTGGGGACAGCAGAGGCTTGGGGTGGCTTTGAGCCCATGGAGGCTTTGGTGACTGGGTGCTGTCCATGACTCGCCGGGACATGAGGGGAGGGTGACTCGCATCCTCGTTGTCAGAACTGAGAATCCAGCACCTCCTGTCATACAGCCGGAGAAAGGATGCTTACAAGGAGTCCTCAGCCCACTCTTTCCTCTCCCTTGGTTGGAGCTGCCTTTTAAAATGATGGATTTGAGGGACTTCCCTGGTGATCCTGCGGTTAAGAATCCCCTTTCCAATGCAGGGGATCTGGGTTTGATCCCTGGTCGGGGAATTGGGATCCCACATGTCCTGGGGCAACCAAGCCCGCGTGCCGCAGCTAGAGAGCCGACCCTGGGCTGGAGCTACAAAGAGCCCGCGTGCCGCAATGAAAGATCCCCGCATGCAGCAACTAAGACCCGATGCAGCCAAATCAATAATAAAAATATGTAAATAAATATTAAAAAAAAATAAAATGGTGGATTTGGAAAACAGAAAAGTAGTCAAGGTGCAAGAAGATGATTCACACCAGGAAGCACTTCATCCAATAAGTTGTAAAAATAAATACACCCCACGACCACGGCAAGTAAGTGTTACGAGTAGAATGTACTGAAAGAACGTCAGAGAGACCTAGGGACCGTGGCTGCAGTTAAACATGGATGTGCCCCGCCTGCTGTTCGCACTTGTGCCTGAAGCCGCCTTCAGTGCTGGTGTGGTTCCAGTTCAAGCTGTGCTCAGTCGCTCAGTCGTGCCCGACTCCCTGTGACCCCGTGGCCTGTAGCCCTCCAGGCTCCTCTGCCCCTGGGATTCTCCAGGCAAGAATACTGGAGTGGGTGCCACTTCCTCCTCCAGGGCATCTTCCCGACCCAGGGATCGAACCTGGTCTCCTGTGTGTCCTGCATTGCAGGTGGATTCTTTCTGACTAAGGCCACCTGGGAAACCTCCTCTGAGCAGGGCACCCAGATACGCAGACCCCCTGCCCCTCGAATCCAGCTGGGCTCCGTTGCCTCTGACTCCCCAGTTTCATGTCCGTTCACCCCAGCGGGGCCGCACGGGCGTCAGTGTCCTCTGTCCTGGTTCCCAAGGACGTGGAGACTTGGCTTAAGGAAATCCTCAGCTTGGCTCCTGTGCAGTTGGTATAAGTCATCGTTCCTGCTTTATAGGCACTCAGACACATTACGAGGCTCTGCCAGGGTTTTTTTTCCTTCCCCAATCAGGGGAAAAAGAGAAAAGATTTCTATCTCAGTTCCTTGGTTCCCTCACAGTGAGAATGAAAATTTTTATGAAGTCTTAAATTTGGTGGTTATTGTCCCATTACCTATAGAAACTGCCGTAAAGACTGCATTTCGCTCCCATCAACACATGCTCTGGGTGCCCCTAACGTGGTCCCAGTGCTCGTCCCGGAAAAAAGGGCCACTCCTCCCCTCTGCAAACGACTCCCATGCAAGCCTTGGTGCGCCAAGGAGGCGGAGTGAGGCATTAGAGCTGCCGTAAAGGGGGCCGCTCCCGGAGAATTGATTCTGAAGGATGAGGGACCCATCAGATGCTCAGGTCAGAAGGGAACTTCCTGGGATTCCTGGAGAAGGTCTCCCAGGTTGAGCCTAGGATCCAGAAATGCCAATCCACCGGGAGCTAAGTCAGGCTGTTTCTCGGGCCCTCCTCCTTGGCTTTCTTGGCCTTGAATTCTCTGGTCTGGCCCACGTTGCCCCTCTCGATGTGATTGGCAGAGGCTTTCAGACGTGGGTGCCCGGCCAAGCTCTCTGCCCTGCTCCTCCTTTGCAGGAGTCAGCTGCCGGTCCAGGTTGGGAGCAGGATGACCTCTGCTGGTCTCTCTCTTTCTGTTTGCCTTCCCAAAGGATTCCTCAGCACATGCAGCTGAAAGCACAAGGCAAACGCCCTCCCTCTGCTGCATTCTTGTAGGCAGGACGACATTTCTTTCAAAGAGGGAAATAAAAGCTCAGGATATTCTTGGGGCTGGTTGCTAAACCTGACAAGGGCTTAATGACTTAATGCATTACAACCAGCAGCTTTTGGCATCCTTCTCCGAGCTCCAGCTGGACTGTTCAGTCCTGCACGCCCGTAGCAGGCAGCGTAGCCAGGGAACGCCAAGTGCAGGTACTGGGCAGATGGGGTTTGCCTGTCTCCTCTGTGAGAAAGGGCATTTCTCTTAATTGACTCAGCAGGTTAATAGTCTCGGGTGCCAGGCTGATACTGTCAGACACCTCTCGGGGAGAAACACTCCTGCTCAGGTGACCCCCAAAACTTATTTATTGACCTTCACCAATCCAGATCCTGATGCTGGGAAACATTGAAGGCAGAAGGGAATGACAGAGGGTGAGATGGTTGGATGGCATCATTGACGCAGTGGACATGAGTTTGAGCAAACTCGGGGAGATGGTGAATGACAGGGAAGCCTGGTGTGCTGCAGTCCATGGGGTGGTAAAGAGTTGCACACGACTGAGCAACTGAACAGCAAGCCAGTCTCTGCCTTTACGAGGGAGGCTGGATGGACCCTGTTTGTGAATCTGGGGTCTTGAGATATGATCTGACCAGCATCAGGTGCTCCTTAGAAGCATCATTGTCTGTGTGCTTTTTATTATTGGCAAATTTGTTTCTGACACATAACAGCTTTCAGTGCTGAATATTTTTTCCCAGATTTTTTTTTTTTAAGAGCAGTTTTGGTTCATTACAATCAAGGGGAATACAGAGATTTCTCATTCACCCCCTGCCCTCTCACACACAGAACCCTCTTCCCTCCCACTATCAGCACCCCTGCTGGAGGGGGCGTTTGTTACAGCTGATCACTTATCTGGCACGCCACGGTCACCAGAGCCCATAGATCAGCTCAGTCAGAGCTCTGCGTTGTATGTTCTGTGGGTTTGGACACGTGCGTAATGACTCATATCCATCATGATAGGGTCCTACCGAATACTTTTACTGCCCTAAAAATCCTCTGTGCTTTTTATGCTTGTCATAGTTGCTTCTGACATTTAACAGCTTTTCTTAATGGGTTTTTATACTGTTGATTTTTATTTTTTTCTGGTTGAAATGACAGGTTAGATGATTGGTCAAATAAGAAAAATTCAGGCACCATCATTTTTATAAAAAGATATTCAGAGATAATACATGTAGTTGGTAAAAAGGAAGATGGCATCTCAGGGGTTCCACCTGTAGCCATCCCCCAGGTAAGGCCAGGAACCGTAATGGGGATGTGCTCCCAGGTACGGGCTGTTCTTATGAACACTCGTCCTTCCCTGACTCCGTAACTTCGCCTTTTTTATGTGGACATGAATCTTGCAGGTCATTTCCTGCCCTTGTTACCAAGTCTACTGCGTATTCCAAAGCACTGTAGGTGTGCCGTGATTCTAAAGTTTGAAAATAGCATCATTTAAAAAGACTTAGGTTTTCTAGTGTGTGTGTATGTATGTGTGTGTGTATGTGTGTATATATATATATATATATAATATTGTACATGCTATTTACATATTTATATATATACAAAAGCTTTTCTACTATGCTTGATAAAGTCTTGAGAAAGAACATTAAAAAAAAAAAGAGGCAGAGAAATTGGAAAACATAAACTAAATGAAATGGGAGCCTTGAATATGAAACAAAATGTGAAACAAGCTAGATATAAAAGTAAAAGATCACATATAGTCCAGTTGTTTTTAAACATGGCTGCTCATTAGAAACACATCTGAAATGGTAACTAAAAATCTTAATTTCTTTTCTTAAAACAAATGATTGTAATATATAGTGGCACTATATGTTAACTTTGTTCTGTATTTTCTAAGCTTCCTATAAATTTATCGTATTTCCATAATTTAAAATAACAGAAAGAAAACGTAAAGAGATTTGAAGCTGCAAACCATATAAAATTTACTTTTAAAAAAGGTCTGTTTTCTTAGGCTGCACTGGGTCTTTGCTGGGGCACTTGGGGATCTTAGATCTTTCTTGTGGCATTCGGGATCTTTAGCTGGAGCATGTGAGCTCCTGGTTGCTCCATGTGGAATCTAGTTCCCTGCCTAGGGATCAAACCCAGGCCCTCTGCACTGGGAGTGCAGAGTCTTAACCACTGGACCACCAAGGAAGTCCATAAGTGACTTTTGAGAATATTTTTCCTTAAAGGAGTCATCTATTTGGAGAATAAGCACATATTGCAAAATTGTTCAAAACTGGTTTCATCTTAGCGATTTGTAAAGCTCTATTTGATCTGCTTTATATTTTTAAAAATACTCACCTCTAGTGAATGGCTTATTTTTTTGTGTGTGCATTTTTTCAAGGACATGGAAGATAATATCCTGATAGAAGGATTATTTAACTCCAGCCCACCGATTTCTCAGTTGTCTATTTCCTGGCCTCCAAAAATGTATCTGCTTAAGATTAAGTGTGAGATTATTTCAAGATGTCTTTTGTTCTTTGCACTCATAAGAAATGTTTTCTGAAGCAAACGTACATGTGGCCACTATGTGACAACACTGGCTGTATTTTATTTTCATAAGTTATTTTGTACATAGGAGTGCTTGAAGCAATATGTGAGCCTGTGATATAATCCATACAGAATTTGAAAATGGATTTCCAGGAAAAGGTGAAAAGGCTTTAAGGTTCTAAGCCAGGCACGTGCTGGCTGTTGAGGACTGGGCTTCTTCCTTCCAGAGTCCTTACTTGATTTTCTCTCTGTGCTTTCAGAAGCCCCCAGGTAAGGTAAGCGTTTCCCTGTGGGCCTGCCTCGTTGCCTGGAAATTCAGAAGCTCTCGTTCTGTTTCTGCGTGTTCGCAGTATTTGTGTGGACTCTTTTTCCTCTCAGTGAAGAATGACTTTACTTTTTTTTTTTCCTATTATGTGCCCTCTGTGGTGGAGGCTTCTCTGTGAAGGACCTTGAGAGTCCCTGCTAGCTAGATGACTTGCTTTGTCAGTACTTTAATTCCCCACACTCCACCCTGTGCACCGAAGGATGGAGAACATACATCGCGTGTCCTTTGAGGCTGATTTCCCATACCTGACTTCCATGATGATTTCCTGCTTCTGAATTTAACTTTGGAGAAGTGTTTCTGCTTGGGGAAGAAATCCCAAACTCCTTATTTATTTATTTTTTTCATTTTTAGCAATAAGTAGTGTTTTTTTAGTAATGAGTGAAAAATACAATGAAAGGTTGTACAAAGTCAAATCTGATCTCTTCTGTCCCAGGTCCCCCTTCCCATCCTCCGCTGTCACTCGAAATGTTGACAGGCTGGTGTGTATCTTTACACAGTTTTCTTCTTGTTCATAAGTACCTAGGCAATTTTTAAATATATGTACATATTTTCTTTACACATGTAAGCTCAGGTTATTATTGGGAGGAGTATGGGGGGATGTTTTATTTGTGTGTGTTTTTACAAAGTAGAGGTATCATATTTGTACCCTTCATTGATTTGTTAAGAACAGCTTTAGGTTCACATTAACACTGAGGGAAAAGTACAGAGGCTTCCAGAATCCTCCCAGGTCTTACACACGCACAGTACCTCCACTGTCAACATACCTACGTATTTTACATTCTGTGGCTTTGGACAAATGTGTAATGACGCATATGCACCATGATAGCGTCGTATAGAATTATTTCGCTGCCCTAGAAGTCTTGTGTGTCTTGGCTCTTCATTCCTGCCTGAGATTTGAACCCCTGACAACTACCCATCTTTTTACTGGCCCCATAATTTTGCCTTTTCCAGAGGGTCAGATAAAAGTGAAAGCGAAAGTCTCTCGGTTGTGTCTGACTATTTGTGACCCCATGGACTACACAGGCCATGGATTCTCCAGGCCAGAATACTGGAGTGGGTAGCCTTTCCCTTCTCCAGGGGATCTTGCCAACCCAGGAACTGAACCCAGGTCTCCCGCACTGCAGGCGGATTCTTTACCAGCTGAGCCACCAGGGAAGCCCGAGGGTCCAATAGTTGGAATCATAATTATGAGGCTTCTTTCACTTAGTGATATGCATTCAAGGTTCCTTGATGTCTTTTCATGGTGTGATAGTGCTTTTTTCTTTTTCCCAAACTGCTGAATTACAATCTATTTTCTGGAGGCACCACTGTTTTCTGAAGCATTCACCTGCTGACCGATATCTCTGCTGCTTCAGTGTACTGGCATCTGTGAGTGAGCTCCCATCAACGTCTGCGTGCGGGTCTTGATGTGGACCTCAGGCTGCAGCTGCGTGTGTGCTTAGTTGCATTCAGCTCTGTGGCCTCATGACTGAAGCCTGCGGGGCTCCTCTACCCGTGGAATTTTCCAGGCAAGAACACTGGAGTGGGGCACCATTTCCTACTCCAGGGGGATCTTTCTGATCTAGGGATCGAACCCACATCTCTTGCATCTCCAGCATTGGCAGGCAGATTCTTTACCACTAGCACTACCAGGGAAGCCAGCTTCAAGGAGCAAAATTGCCCCAGAATCTTACTATGTTGTTCTGTCAAACTGCCTTTTTTCTTCTGACAATATAACATGGGCGTCCCTTCAGCCCAGAGATGCAGATCTAAGTGTTTTGTTTTATTTTATCAGAATAGTCTTTAAATGTTCCTCATCTGCTTTAAACTGAAGGCTATATCATGTCTCCCCTAGCTTTTTTAGAACAAATTTATTAATACTAATTATCTTTGCTGCAAATACATTTGTGTTTGCTCTTCCTGGTGGAAGAGTGTCTCTAATTAATTACCTTATTGTTGTTTATCTTTGGTCGTGCTGGGTCTCTGTAGCTGCATGAGGGCTTGCAGTGAGCCGGGGCTACTCTGCGTAGTGGTGCACGGCATTCTCACCGCGGTGACATCTCTTATTGTGGAGTTCAGGCTCTAGGAGCGTGGGCTTCGGGAGCTGCAGCAGGCTGACTCAGTGGAGTGGCCAAGGATTGATCCCGCGTCCCCTGCAATGGCAGGCGAATTCCTACCTTCTGTACTACCAGGGAAGTCCTGGAAGAATTATTTTAAGACAACACTTGGAAGTTAGGTGTTTGGGAAAGCATTGTAAACAACTTGTCGGAGTCTAGATAAAGAACATGACAGATGCATGCATTCAAGTGAGTCAATGCAGTACGTGTGTAGAGCTTAAGAAATATTAACATGAGCTTCGATGCTATTTTCAGCTCAGGGTCGTTAGATGTGCCCTTGGCCCTCAAGTGTGTCCCTCTACCATTTCCTGGTATAATCTTTAGCCAGACTTTTGGGTTATCCGTTTGCTCTTCTGTATAATTTCATCACATATTCATGTATTCCTTAAAAATATTTTCTTATGTTTAGCCTGCTTTAGTCCTTGAAACATTCAGTACATATTTTTCAGTGACAAGCTTTTACTTTCCACATTATGGTTTTGTAATGTATCCATGTTGATGGGTGCATCTCTGGTTCATTCAGTTTCTTCACTGTGTACTATTCCCATTGTGGGAATAGCTATGACTGAGTTATCCCCTTTTCACGCTTGGACACATATGGTTAGGACTCTGAACTCCCAATGCAAGGGGCTCAGGTTCCATCCCTGGTCAGGGAACTAAGTCCCACATACCACAGCTGAGATCCTGTGTGCTGCAATGAAGACCCAGCACAGTCGAACAAATAAATAAATCTCAAAAAAAAAAAATAAAAAAGATTATCCATCTCACCATCTCCAAGCACACCTGTTTGAAAGATTCTCCGGGTTATGCACCTGGGGTTATAATGTTGGGTCAACATCTCTTTTAGGCATATTCATCCTTAGGCATGGAGACGTCCCCATTCTTCTTAAGCTCTAAAAGTCTGCAAAGTAATCATGAAACATAGACACAAGCCCCTGTGATCCCTCCTCTGACTCATCTTCCTTCTCTTTTCTTAATCCAGACTTAAATCTATAGAGTCATTTAAATGTACAGTCACCCCTTCTATACGATGGAGACATCCTGGGACCTGAACCTTGGCACTCTCCTCTGTCTCTCTTGAGCTTCCAGCTCTCCTGGGTGCCCAGAGCATCAAACCAAGGCAATTTAGAACAGAATTTTCAACTCAATTCTGTGCCCTGTTTATCTTGAGTTCCTGCTAGCAGGTACGAATAATGATGGATTGTGAACAAATAGCTCTGCCTTGTTTTTCTAGACCCTGAAATAGACAGGATGGCTTTGATAATCCTCTTTGACTGATGGGCATTTTTCGTATCCAGATCTCATTCAGAGGCTTAAAATATGCTTCCACAAGGTTGATTTCAAGATAAATTATATGGAGCTAAAGAAAATAAAGGCAGAAAAACCTTACACATAAGATGATTTACAGACATTTTCAAAGTAGTCAAAATCCAGTTTTGATTTTTTTTCCTTTGCAAACACAAACAAACAACCCCCCCCCACCCGCCAGAAGATAATTGCAAAAAACGTCTAAATAACCTGAGCAGTAGAGCAAGATTTCCCTTTTATTACCCAGTACTTTCAGCCTCCAGGAACTGCACCTCTTCTATTCAAATGTGGCTCTGAATATTCATTTGTGTTTCTGCGGCTGAGTTATCTGCCTGCACCTTTGCATCTGAAAGGTTAACTCATGGAGACTCAGCTTCCTGTTAACTGAATCTTAGCTGTGACAGTAAGACGAGTTCCCAGGGATGGCCCAGTGGAACCCCAGGTACCTGGGAGCCAGCTGCAGAATTCATGAATGATGTTCTTATCTAGAAGGTGTGTGGGAGGCCAGATCCTAGGGCTGCATCAGGGGACACAGAGCCCAGGAAACCGCCTTTGGAGTCCTGAGCTACTGGAACCTGTTTGTCAAGGTGTCACTTATTGCATTGACTCTTTAAGGACCAAGTTTGAAAGGAGCTTCTGTGAGCTCTTCTACCAAACTCCACACAGAAGTAAATATTTGGTCAAAACATTTAAAAAGTCCTTGGAGCCAATCTGAAAGTGAATGATACAGACACGATAGCAAGGCCAAGCAGAAGGGAGTTTAGCACCTGGCTTTAGAAGCATCCCCAGCTTTTAAGGGAAGACGTCTTGCTACTTAGTGGAAAGTCAGCAGAGCAGTGTTTATCGTTCGGAGAGAGCATGGTACCTAGGAGGTGCCACCTTTTTCATCTGTTCATGATAATATTTATTGAGCCTTCCCTGGTGGTTCAGTGGTGAAGAATCCACCTGCCAACGCAGGAGACAAGAGTTCAGTCCCTGGTCTGGGAAGATCCCCCACGCCATGGGCAGCTAGGCCTGCGTGCCACCACTGCTGAGCTCGGTGTTTCGGTTACTGAAGCCCGCCTAGAGGCCCTGCTCTGCAACCAGAGAAGCCACCACAGTGAGAAGTCTGCACCCCGCAGCCAGAGAGGAACCCTGCTCGCTGCAACTGGAGCAAGTCTGCATGTGGCAGCAAAGACCAAGCACAACCAAATATAGATACACAAACCAAAATTTTAAAAAGAAAATATTTCCTAATTGTTGGAAGTATGGAGGACAAGGCATTGGAAATCCAAACAAAGCTTACGTTGGCTACATTCTTAAAATGTATATTTGGATTCCTTGAGTGTTTACGCTTTCAAAGATTACGCCAAGAATAAAGGGAGTCCTGGACTGAGACTGTCACATGTTATCAAGTCAAAAGATTCGCATGACATTCTCCGAACATTTTTGTTTTTTTAGGTTCCTTGACCTAAAATAGGATAAATTGTACTGAAGTATTTAGGTAGTACTGGTAATTAGAGGCTGTCCGCAAGTGTATCTATTTTTAAAATATCTTGGTGCATAATGTTGGCATTTCTTCTTTAATCTTTTCTTTTTTTAAAGAAGAGAATCTGCCTGTGACAAATGACTATTTCCATGGGGATTAAAGTAAATATTTAATAAGAGAAAACATTTTACTTTTATGCTTTCTTAAATTTCAGCAACTGTATGATTTTGAAAAGTATCAAATGCCTGCATATATTAATGTGTGTGACATAAAAGTTATTTCCTTCTCTAGTCCCTAAAAATACTCCCTTTATTTAGAGCTTGGCAGGTTGTCTTCAAAGAAGTTTTTCTTTTTAGTTGAAGTATAGTTGATTTACAGTGCTGTGTTAATTTCTGCTGTACAGCGTAGAGATGCAGTTATCCGTGTACATGTTCTTGCGACTTTGCCTTTCAGCCTCTGGGCTGGACCACCTCACTGTTCCGTCTGCTGGAAAATGAAGAGGCTCAAACCCACTCTCATACTTGAGGGAAAGGCTGCTGTCGATAACCTCAGAACTTCTCCAGTGCAATAATAATAATGCACCACGCCCTCACATGCTCCCGGGTTTTACCGTGCAGGAAACACACTTAAGTCTCCATCCTGTTGTTTGAGGTGTTGCTTTTCCTCCTTCCTTTTCAATGTGGACGAAGCTTGCCAACTTGCTCACTGAACAGAAGATTTAGATCTGAGTGGAAAGTAGTTGCACTGTGCCTGTGAGGCCCGGTCTCGCTTCCGAGAGGAGCAGGCGTCCTGCAGGGGGCGGCACCATTTCCATCGGAGCTGAAACGCAGCCTTGCGGTCCTTCCCCGGGACCTGCCCACGCCCTTTGCCTTTCAGAAGTTGGCGTGTGTCGGTTACTCTGTCAGCTCTGCTTTGCTCGCTGGCACTGCAGGTTATAGATATTTGCAGGACAGAACTTTTTTTTTCCTGTTACTGTTCCCAGCATCTGCTTGTGTCCCCTGGTGCTTCCTTGCAGGTGACATGACCGTCCACTGTGATCTGCTATTACGGAGCTCATGTCCGTCCGAGCCAGCAGATGCGAGTGGTCTCGGTTTCCTTTGCCTTCACTCATTTCAAGCTCCCTGTTCTTGTCTGTCCCGCCTCCAGTTCTCTCCTGAATTGGAGGCCGGTACGCCGTCTCTTTTTCTAAGCCGGTTCTAGGTGTGCCTGATTTCTCCCCCTCACCTTTTTAGCATTTGCTGCAACTACTCTTCCGTGTCTTCTTGATCCCCCATCTCTATGGCGCCTTCAATCTTTCTCAGCATCAGGGTCTTTTCCAATGAGTCAGTTCTTCGCATCAGGTGACCAAAGTATTGGAGTTTCAGCTTCCTTCCAATGAATATCAGGACAGATCTCCTTTAGGATGGACTGGTTGGATCTTCTTGCAGACCAGGGGACTCTCAAGTGTCTTCTCCAAAACCACAGTTCAAAAGCATCAATTCTTCGGCACTCAAGTTTCTTTATAGTCCAACTCTCACATCCACACATGACCACTGGAAAAACCATAACCTTGACTAGATGGACTTTGTTGGCAAAGTAATGTCTCTGCTTTTTAATATGCTATCTAGGTTGGTCATAACTTTTCTTTCAAGGAGCAAGCGTTTTTTATTTTCATGGCTGCAGTCTCCATCTGCAGTGATTTTGGAGCCCCCCAAAATAAAGTCTGTCACTGTTTCCATTGTTTCCTCATCTATTTGCCATGAAGTGATGGGACCAGATGCTGTGATCTTAGTTTTCTGAATGTTGAGTTTTAAGCCAACTTTTTCACTCTCGTCTTTCACTTTCATCAAGAGGCTCTTTAGTTCTTCACGTTCTGCCATAAGGGTGGTGTCATCTGCACATCTGAGGTTATTGATTTTCTCCCAGCAGTCTTGATTCCAGCTTGTTCTGTTCACCATTTGGTAATTCCTAGCGAATACCCATCTGTTGCCGCCACTTCTAACTACCACCCCACTCACTGCCTCCTCACCCCTCCCTTCTGGAACTGTTCTGTCCTGCCACCCCAAGCATCCTCCGGTAAGTATATCCCATGCCCATCAGATAGCCCATCATCCTTCTGGATGTTTCCCAGGCATCAGATTACTTCTTTCTTGTTGCTAGGACGCATTGCCTAATTGCCTAACCATTATTTTTGGATAGAAAACGTTTGAGGGTAGAAATAATCACCCTAAATTTGTACATGAATAAATTGATCCTCAGAAAGATTAAGTAATCTCCCTGGTTTACGTTATATCTGAAAAAATTGGAATTCTTTCACGACATGGTTGTTGTTTTTTTTAAATACACTGTAATCCCTTATTTATGACCCTAACTTTTATTTATTTTACATCTTTCAGCACTTTTTATCACTGTCTTTTTATGGCATCTTTTCGCATAACTGTCCTTATAATATTGTCCTTTTAATATTTTCTTTTCAGCTTCCTTTGTTTCTGCTTCTTATCTCCCTGAACAAACCTTGACTTCTCTGCAAGCGTGTATGCCCTGCACCTGTGTGTCCCACCATTTGCCAGAAGCCTTTCCTTGCTTTTTGCCTCGCTAGTGGTTCACCTCTTATCTACAGCGGGCCTTTTCCCCATGTTGTTGCTTTGTCTTCCTAACATCCACTTTTAATTATAAACTTTATCAACCAGATGAGTATTCTTTTTCTTTATTATTTTATAACTTTGAAATATTTAAGTTATTTTTAGGGATAAGGAACGTTTCATGAACCATCTTTCTGCCAAAACATCTCTCTATTTAGGTTTATTTCCTTGGGATCCACTCCCACAAGCAGTGTTGCTGAGTCCAAGGCATTTTAAAAGAGGATTTAATTTGGAGGTGTCAATTTGGAGATTGGATGAACAAAACAGAAAATCATATTTAAAGTGCAAGCTTAAAAGCTAAAAATGAAATACTACCTACAAATCAGAAAAGATTTAGATGCCTATTTATGTATTATTGTTCAACATGTAAGCAACAAGTTGCCTTGATTCTAAGCCCATCATGGATCTCAGTGCATGGTCAGGAGCTCGCATTTCTACAAGTATGCTTGAATTCCATCACTTTCCTCCTTGGTAACATTCCATATCTCATTTTGTCAACCATTGAGATACCCAGCCCAACAGTGGGGACCCAGGTTGGTCCTTATACTAAAGCAAGATTTCACTGGTAATTGAATTCTGGTTCATTA
Source organism: Bos taurus (assembly GCF_002263795.3). Taxonomy (NCBI): domain Eukaryota; kingdom Metazoa; phylum Chordata; class Mammalia; order Artiodactyla; family Bovidae; genus Bos; species Bos taurus. The sequence goes on from NC_037353.1 coordinate 46,704,201, forward strand.
ATTTCCTAGATGCTCTTGCCTGCTGGGAAATTCTTTTGCCTTCAGAACAAAAAGTGTTCACAAGTGTGACCAGATAGAGGAATTCATAGAAGCCTTCAGTTGTCAGATGGGTGAGCTCTGCTAGGAATGGATGGAGTCAGGTGAGGATTTGAGCACAGTCTTAAGGCGAGGAATCGTTGGCTGGGGAAGTGGTCTCCTGGTTGTAGCCTCCATCCGTGGGTCTGTGTCAGGGGCAGGGTCTGGTGTTCTTGCGTGGTTTATCTTATAGCTCGGATCCGGGCAAGTCCAAACAGAGTGTGCACTGACCTTCATTTCTCCTCTTCCCTCCAGCTGTTGTCTGGCCAGAAGGGTAGAGAGGGGGATGGTTGGAGGAGATCCTCATTCATTCACTTGTCACTGTAGGTGATTGCCACATGCCCATGTCCTAAGTGGCGGGCGTTTAGTGCTTCACCCACCAGCCTTGTCCCCTGTCCTCACTGAAGTTCTGTTATAAGAGAGAGGGAGCGGGGAGGAGAGAAAAGGCACAGGCAGGGAAAAGCAAGAAACGCACCACCGCCAGGCACCTGGTGCCGTTGTACCCAGACCCCGCTCACGGGACGACCGCTACGACCCGCTCCTTTCCGGGTAACTTGACTTTGCCCCTGACTTCTGGCTTTGAGATGAAGACTGGCTTTTTAATTGGATTCTGCACATCGCTTCCTTGGAACTGCCTAGTGTGAGCGGTTTAAGCAGTTTCACACTGGGTTTTATTTCATTAGTGATGCTGTGTTTGCATTATAATTCTCATAAACTGATCATATGTTGATTTTCTGCAAGCCAAAAGGATGAGAACCCTACTGTGTGTGTGTTGAGCCTACTGTGCTTTGACAGGAGGTTCTCAGCTCCTAGGGATCTCTCGTCCTATCCTTAAAAACAAGCAAACAAACAAAAACCAGCCAAGATGTATCTTGAAAAGATTTCCAGTCAGTAAATGTTAAGTTCATTTACCAGTTTTTTACCTGTTCGGAGACCCTCATGGAAACCGTGGTAAAGTCCTGCTTTGGACAGGTAATGCCAGCATACTGCCAAGGTGAGCATGATAATATATACTTTTGCATATTGAAGAATAAGTTTTTTTTTAATATGTTGGTACCATCTATCACAGGGAAAAGTCACATGGAAAATATAAAAATGTTACAGTATAATTACATTCATTAATCTAAGAGCATATCATAATATTTGAAAAAGGGTTTCCTTTATAGCAATATGAGCATAATTTGAGTTAATATGCAGCAGTATATGGGAGGCTGCACGATTGAAAATATTGTTGTGTCAACATAGAATCTGCTATTTTTTTATATCACTAACAGTAGAGCCAGATGACTTTGATGCAAAATGGGATCATCAAGTCATAAAATTTTGAACTGGAGGGATCTTTTTACTTTCCAGCTGGAGGTGGAAGTGGGGGAGTTGTCTTTAAATGAGAAAAATTGGTAACATGAAATCACTGCAGATGGTGACTGCAGCCGTGAAATTAAAAGACACTTACTCCTTGGAAGGAAAGTTATGTCCAATCTAGATAGCATATTCAAAAGCAGATACATTATTTGCCAACAAAGGTCCTTCTAGTCAAGGCTATGGTTTTTTCTGTGGTCATGTATGGATGTGAGAGTTGGACTGTGAAGAAGGCTGAGTGCCAAATAATTGATGCTTTTGAACTGTGGTGTTGGAGAAGACTCTTGAGAGTCCCTTGGACTGCAAGGAGATCCAACCAGTCCATTCTGAAGGAGATCAGCCCTGGGATTTCTTTGGAAGGAATGATGCTAAAGCTGAAACTCTAATACTTTGGCCACCTCATGTGAAGAGTTGACTCATTGGAAAAGACCCTGATGCTGGGAGGGATTGGGGGCAGGAGGAGAAGGGGACGACAGAGGATGAGATGGCTGGATGGCATCACCGACTCGATGGACGTGAGTCTGAGTGAACTCCGGGAGTTGGTGATGGACAGGGAGGCCTGGTGTGCTGCGATTCATGGGGTCGCAAAGAGTTGGACACAACTGAGCAACTGAACTGAACTGAACTGAGCTTGTCAACGACTAGGACAGCTGGCTTCTGACCTCCATACTCTCCCTACCTGCCGCAGGTAGGGGCAGAAGACTGGACTTTTATCAGACTTTTCTCACTCCACTGGCTAAGGAAACTCTTGGCAAGGACCCCCTCCAGTTTGCACTTAACAAGACAAAGCCAGTTCTCTCTACTGTGCACAGCTGATGCTTATTGTCTCTACCAAATTGAAATTCGGGATTGTTTCCCCATTTTTTCCCTCCTATTTTGTGCTTTTATTTACAAATCAAAGGGTCATTAGTGTTATTAGGGTTGAATTTCTAGATCTTGTTTATTTAGTTCTCCAAATTTAGTTGGGTCTGTGGATTTGCCCTCAGGTTTTCCTTTGAGGTGAAAATATACTGGAAGTCAAAGAAGAAACTGTCCATTCATTGTGGTTGAACTGGACTTGCTGAAATACATTCTTATAAGTCCTAAAAAGTGTGAACTTGTGGATTCATTATCTGTTCATTGCAGCCCCAAAGAAGTAAAGGTTTTCATTCACCTAACTACTATTTTGGGGTTACTTACTTAGCTTTTCTCTAACTTCCTCATTTCCCATTTCATTCCACTCACTCACATCTTGGCCATTTTGTCTATAGAAGGGATGGAGTACTAGGTCCTCTAGAGATGATTAATTTTTTAAATTTAATTATGATGAAATATACAAACACAAAAATGACCACCTCCCCTTTTTAAGTGTACAGTTCAGTGACTCTAAGTACACTCACACTGTTATGCAACTGTCATCACCAAGCATCAGCAGAACTCTTTTCATCCTTCCAAACCGAATCTTTTATACCCATTAATCAATAACTCTCCATCTTCCCCTCCGTCAGCCCCTGGCACCCCGGCACCCTTCTACTTTCTGTGTCTGTGAATTTGGTTACTGTAATGATGAGGGCTGGGTGTGAAAGCGCTTCTTGGTGTGGAATCCGCTGGTCTTCTTCTCTGTACAGGTGTAGCCCACTTGATTCCAGCACCGAGTGAGACCCTATCTTTCTTCCATTCATGTCCATCTCTGCCCCCAGCCCAGACCGCTCTGTGATACTAACCAGGCCCCCAGTCTACACTGTGGCAGGTGAAGACAGCCCTTACCCCTTTGACTGTCTGTCCTGCAGCCCTGTTCATGGCTCACATTGTCCCCATCCTTATGGATGGAGCGTCTCAAGTCTTGAGACAGTCTCTTCATGTTTCTGTATCCTCAACCTCTCCCCTAGCCCCTGGCACAGAGTACAGGGTCAGAATAAATGCTGAGAGCTTTCGGGATAAATGACAGAAGCAAGCACAAGTATTCAAAGATGCCGTCTGGTTCACGTTCCTTCCGCTCCCCTGTCCTGGATTGATCCTTGTGCTATCTCCCTGGGTAATGAGCGGTTGCCTTTCTCTGCTGACATGACATTTAAAGGTACAGTAGTGTAAGGTCTGTCCAGAGCGAGTGAGGGGAAGGGAACCTGTCCCCGGGAAGTGGGCAGTGCTCAGAGTCACAGTGTCTCGGAATGATGGTCTCTCGTGTGAGCCTCATGGCTTATCTTTCCTTTACTGGGTTTCCTTCAGTTATTTCCCTAATTTGATGCAGAACTTGGTGCTTTTTCAATTAAAAACTCTTGAAGTAAATAAACCTTTGGGAGGACAGTCTATATCTTGGGATGTAGGGCTTTTCTGTTGCAAAGCCTCCATCAGAGGAGAGTGAAAAACTGAGCCATGTGGTGCCTGGCCTCTGGGCAACCGTTATGGGAGAATGTCTGACACTGTCTTGATTTCAATTATGTTCTGTCAGGGAGACGCTATTCGAATAGCATGAGGCGGTGTTTTTGTCTTTGCCGTCTTGAGCCCTGAGTGTAGGGAGGGAAGTCGCTGTCTGAGCTCCCAGGAGCAGCACAGGGAGCTACAGATGCTGAATTTTATACATGCTGATGTTTCCAGCCTTTATTTTTAATCAAGATTTGTGCTTACAAACAGCCTGTTGAAAGTACTTGTGTAATTAGCTTAATAAATCACCTTTCTGTCACTGGTCTCCCTATATCCCTGAAAAAGACACAGAGTCCCTGAGTCAGCATAGTTTGCCTTTTTTTCACCATGAGCTTTTAGGAACTACAGACGTATTCTGCATACCCACAAATTCTGGGGTTGTGAAATTTAAATATCTTTTTTCCTTTTTTTTTTTAATTGAATGATAGTTGATATACAATATCATCTAAGTTACAGATGTACGCTATAGTGATTCACAGTTTAAAAATTATACTACATTTATAGTTATTATAAAACACTGGCTATTAATATGTTCCCTGTGTTGTACCGTGTATTCTTTGTTGGTGATTTTAGACCTAACAGCTTGTACTTTTTAGTCCTCAGCCTCCGTCTTGGCCTCTTCCCTTCCCTCTCCCTTCTGGAAACCGCTAGTTTGTCCTCTGTATCTGGGAACCTGCTTCTTTTTAGTTATTCAGTAGCTCTTTTCAAGCATTTCTTCCTTTGCTGTACCCAAGTTTTAAAGACTGTTTAAGTGAGAGTGTGTCAAATTGACCTCAGGATAAACTTCACTGGGTTTGATTGGCAACGCATGCAAGGTTCATTTTGTTAACCTTTTTGATTATAAATCTTCAAATAATAAACATGTTTTCTTGGCAGATGAATCTTATAGTTTCTCTAGGTAGAGATCTACCCTTTTTGGTATTGCCTTTTCTCCTGGTTTAAAAGGTTACCTTGGTAATTTAAAGTAGACGACTCACAGAAAAGTTGTGGAGATCATACAGCATGTCCACCTGTAGCTGCCGCCCAGTCTCCCCCAGTGTTAGCATCTTACATACTATGGTACGTGTGTCACAGTAAGCAATCAGACCTGAAAACCACTATGAAATCATGAAGTTGTTTGATTATTTCATTTTAATGATCAGAACAAAAATAGAAACAATGGAAACCTGCAGCTTGTGAGGATATCTTGAAAGCAAGTGGCTTAGAACTGTTCACAAAAGCTAACCATTAAATTCTGGATACTTATTGTATAGAAACTAAAAATCAGTTAGTCTTATCAAAATCACCTTTTAATGCCCTTGCTATTTTTAGTCCACAATTTTTTGAGCCTGATAATTACAGTTTGCTAATGTACTTTAATTCCTACTTATTTAATACCTATTATTCTTCTCTACTTATTTAATTCCTATTATTCTTCAGCAAGGAACTGGTGGAGAGGACCAAGCATCATATACAAGCTCGCAGGGAGCTCTGAGCTTGTGGGAGAGTGATGTGTGTCTCTATAGAGCACTGGATTTTTAATGACACTGGTCCGTTTTCCTTAGCCCACCATCTTCTTTTGTACCCAGAGAAACCAGGAAATATGACCTGACAGTGAAAATCAAGGTGGAACCCACGTTTCTTGGTTCACCCCAGGGTGAAAGGATAAAGTTCAATGATGCCAAGAAGTACTGTTGAGTGGTAAATGAGCTACCATAGTCTTCTGAGAATTCCACCGCCTGAGGTTTGCTTTCTGCTACTTATCTTATCAAAATGTCTGGGAGACTCAAACTAAAATAAGACACTCATGTTTTCTTGGTTATGTGTTCATAACTATGCTCTGGGCTCACATGTGCCTTCCTAAAAATTTATGTATTTCCTTTCTGTCCCTGAAAAATCAGGGTTTTTGATAAGCCATCAATTATTTAATAAAAAAATGTCCTATTTTTAATTCTATCCAAAGACAACTTTTTACCATGTTTTTTAGGATAGAGAATGGCTATTAAAAAACACTAATGTTTTAAAATGCATATAATTTTTTTAAAACTATGGCTTAAATTATTTGGGAATAATTTTTAAATTATTTGGGAATAATAATTCCTTGAATGAAGAAATTCAAGGAAAAATAGATGAGAATTTAATGCAGGATTTTGAGGGAAGGGCAAGAAGAAGTGTATATGATATTAAAAAAATCACTAAAACTCAAAATAGAAAGTTCAGATATATTTTATTGAACCTGAATATGTTAGCTGGTCTTTTGGAATAAGAAAAAAGTTATATGTAGCCATTAGGCTAGAAGTATCAGAAAGATTACTATACGTACTTTTGTAATCTATTTATGAGTAAGTTACTTTACATAAGGGGCTTCCTTGCTGGCTCAGTTAAGTAAAAAATCTGCCTGCAGTGCAAGAATTGCAGGAAACCTGGATTTGATCCTTGGGTCAGGAAGATTCCTTGGAGTAGGGCATGGCAACTCACTCCAGTATTCTTGCCTGGAGAATCCCATAGACAGAGGAGCCTAGTGGGCTACAGTCCATAAGGTTGCAAAGAGTTGGACAGAACTGAAGCAAAGGTCGGTCTAGTCAAGGCTATGGTATTTCCAGTGGTCATGTATGGATGTGAAAGTTGGACTGTGAAGAAAGCTGAGCTCTGAAGAATTGATGCTGTTGAACTGTGGTGTTAGAGAAGACTCTTGAGAGTCCCTTGGACTGCAAGGAGATCCAACCAGTCCATTCTAAAGGAGATCAGTCCTGGGTGTTCTTTGGAAGGAATGATGCTAAAGCTGAAACTCCAGTACTTTGGCCACCTCATGCAAAGAGTTGACTCATTGGAAAAGACTCTGATGCTGGGAGGGATTGGGGGCAGGAGGAGAAAAGGGACGACAGAGGATGAGATGGCTGGATGGCATAACCAACTCAATGGACAAGAGTTTGGGTGAACTCCAGGAGTTGGTGATGGACAAGGAAGCCTGGCGTGCTGCAATTCCTGGGGTCGCAAAGAGTCGGACACGACTGAGCGACTGAACTGAACTGAAGCGACTTAGCACGCACGTGCTTTATAGACGTAAAATCTATGTTTACAAAATATTTCCCAAAATTCACATTTTCCACCAATTAACTCTGTTCTCTCTCTGCCAGTAAATCTGAATTAGAGAGGTTTGGGAGTCATATGTTGTGTCAAAAATATACAAAGTAATTGATGGAACAAGAATTGTAATTTGCTAGCAGACTCCTCATAATTGAATTTTCTAAGTACTAAACTGACTTTTTTTTAATAATAGAATATTTTATTGGTAAAGACAGGAAAGGAGTGAGTTGTAGTCAATCAAGTAAAGAGGTGCTCCTCCTTACTCCATCAGTGGTACAGGCAAGAGAGGGCTGTACCAGAGACGTCCCTGAAGAGGACGCAACATTTTCTCTGACTACCATTCTTTCCTTTGAGATCGCAGAGACCCAACACAGGAAGCAGTCAAGCCTGTCCTTTTCTTTTTATTCTGTTCACCGTCTTATGTTGATCCAGACCGCCAGCAACCAAATGCAGGGCTTAATCAGTTTTGTCTAATTAACTACAATTAGACTGAAGAATTTGTCTCCAAGGAGTGAGGGTTTGGAAGAATTAGGAGATGTTACCCTTTCGAGTTCTAGCTGTTCGATATATAGCTTAGACAATAATAAGCTGCTGCAAAAGTACTTTTTTCACTATTTCTTTCTGTAATTGCCACGGAAGGAATGGCATTCCTGTACACGAGAGTGCAAAGAGAAAGCCAGATAAAACCTGTCATCCCTAAGAAGTAGTTAACACAATATGCTCCTTCCCACGTGAGCACCAAAACTGTTAAGTGCTTTGAAGTTTTCCTAATAGGAAGCTAGCTCTCCCCATCATATTGATGGCATTGTGGACTGAGGTAGGATCTAATTTGAATAACTATGTCTTAGACACAGGAATGGAGAAGGAAATGGGAACCCACGCCAGTATTCTTGCCTGGAGAATCCCATGGACAGAGGAGCCTGACAGGCTACAGTCCGTGGGGTCGCAAGAGTCGGATACGACTTAGCGACTAGATCATCAGACACAGGAAACTTGGAGGCAAATAAAGTTGAGCACTGAGGTCCCCGTCTGTCTTTGCTTCTGTCTTACTTTCTGCCCCCTTTGATCAGTTCCCTTAAAGGGGCTCGTGGGCTCCCAGCTCCCAGGTTCCTGGGACCTTCCCAGCGGTGATTAGGGAGCACAAATCTGCCTGGACTGAGTTTCCTCTGCTTCTCTCCCCACGTCTGCTGGGCGGGGGGGCCTGTTCCGTTCCGCACCAACACCGGTGTCACCCCATGCTGACCCTGCCACGCTCACACACAGTTCTCTCTAATGGGGCTTTTCTCCCCAGACACAGGGGCGGGCACCCGTGGCTTATTCCCATTCATATTCCAAACCCCAGCAAAGGACCTGGCCTGTAGCAAGTGATGATACGTGCCCCTGTTGATGAGTGAATGGATGCAGCCAGCTAGCCTTGGGCGGCTCTTCTTGACTCCGTCCTCACCAGTCAGCTCTCCAGCGCTCTCGGAACAACACACTTGTAAAGATGGCCCTGTGCAGCCTCTCCTTTATCTGTTGCACTTGGCTTAATCTTTGACCCCATTGCTCCAGAGCTTCTGTCCTGGATACTGTCTCTTCAGGGTCAGGGGAGCATGAATGCCTGGTGAAGACCCCTGGCCATCGCAAGGACCCCTGAGCGCGGGGGGAAGGTGATTGAGACTAATCAACATGTGTTGAGAAGTATTTAGTCATTTACTTGGTGGCGTCAGGTCTTAGACACGCCAGATCTTATGTTATGGCCCATGGATTCTCTAGTTCCATGGGCTTAGGTGCTCTGTGATGTGTGGGACCTAGGTCCCAGACCAGGGATCAAACCCACCTCCCCTGCTTTGCAAGGCAGATTCTTAACCTCTAGATCAGCAGAGAAAGCCCTAACCAACACATTTTGCAAGTCATGTTTCTAAGGCCTCTGTTTTGTATCTTCAAACTTGCTCCAAGCACCCATCTGACGGGCAGGAAGCAGACACAAAATAGGTGTGAGATGGGCTTGCGTGTCCTCTGCTGGCTTCATTCTGAGCCATCCGCCTGCAACCCCTGATCTGAAACGCTTGACTGCAGTGGATGGTCTGGACACTTTACCCTGACTCTGGTCTTCACAGAAATGACCCTGCTCTTCCTGGACTGGAAATGCTGCCTGCTGTTAGAAAAGGCTTCCTCCCTCGCAGTTACAAAGGGACGGTGGTGCGTAGAAAGGGGTGGGTCCACAGTGATGTCCAAGCCCCTGCCTCCCCAGCCACTCAGGGTTCCAGGTAGTGAGAATCTCACAGTTCTTCCATGCTGGCAGAATTGGAATGAGCCTCCTTTAATCCGTGACTCTCCCATTCAGGCACCAACAGTGAGATTTCACTGTGGCTCAAACACACTCAGATCTGGAAGCCACGCCTTCAAGCTCCTCCGAGTAGCATGTGACAAGGTGGGGCTTTTCGAGTATCGAGTAAGCCTGATGTATTGGATGTTCCTGAAAGTGAAAAGTGAAAGTCAATGTTGCCTCATTGTGACCCCATAGACTCCTCCAGGCCTGGATTCTTTACTGCTGAACCACTGGGGAAAAAAATTATTTCATAGCAATTATGGCAACATAAGGACTTATTAAATACACAAGAAATGTTAACCATATAAATACCTAGCAAGACTCTAATTACGTCAAATTTTCTCAGAATTTTACTGAAGCCATTAGCATCTGAAAAAAATAAATATGTTTTTTTTTCTGTCCAATTTTAGAGATCTCTTTTATTACACATATTTCTTTGTATGTTATTGAATTTCTCTGTTCTTTCAAGGCAAACTTTTTTTTTTTTTTTTTTACAGCAGTGATATGCACAGCCTGTTTGCATGTCCTCAGGGCTTCAACACATTCTTCTCTGTATTCTGTTTTCTATGAAGATAATTTTAATGTTTCAAAAAGAGCCACAGTTTCCCTGGCCCATTTTTCATACAAATGGATTATGCTCGCAGGTTATAGAGGGAGGGGACACGAAACATCTGACTGCAGGACACCCCCGGGTCCTGATGAAAGGTGTCCGGGGAACCCTGCAGAGAGGTCTGTCTGAGTCACAGGTCCCGAGGTGATGGAAAGATCTTCTCTTGTCTGCAGGGCAGGGAGCAGCACAGTGCACTCTGCAGAATGGTCTCTCCAGTGCTCTACAAAGTCTGTTAGCAAAGTGAGGTTGTCTGCTTCTCCAGTTTTGCTGGATGATGTGGCTGCATTGTGCTCACTGCTGGCTACCAGGGCATTCATGTTTGGTTTTGGTTTTAGCCCTGTGTTTTGATCGAAGCTTATAAAAATCTGACATGGCTCATGTAGGGTGGAAGCCATGGGCTGCACCTGTATGTACTTGTTACTGCCCCGTGGGCAGGAGAAGAGGGCAACAGAGGATGAGGTGGTTGGATGGCATTACCAGCTTAATGGACATGAGTTTTACAAACTCCGGGTGATAGTGAAAGCAGGGAAGCCTGGTGTGTTACAGTCCGTGAGCAAAGAGTCGGATATGACTTAGTGACTGAGCAATAATAACAACAACAAAATAGACTCCCCCACCACGTCTTACAACAGGGCCCTGGGCTTTTGCTACAGGTGCAGAAGTGCACAGGTTTTCAGCATATCAGGCTGTCATTATTAATGCAGTGTCCATTCAAATGATCAGGCAGCTTTGCTTTAAGACTCATCTTTTTTTTTTTCTCCAGGGCAACATTTAAATCTGCTTTGGATATGCTAACTTGGAGACAAAGCTCTCTTTAGGGAACAGCTAGACGATGAATCCCCAGGTGGTTTCTCACACTCAGAGGTTCTCACAGCAACCTCACTGCAGACATGTTTTGCAGACAGGAACGTGGCACTTTGCTGCTGTTGTTGTTCAATCCCTAAGTCTTGTCCGACTCTTTGCTGTCCCATCGACTGCAGCATGCCATGCTTCCCCGTCCTTCACTATCTCCTGGAGTTTGGTCAAACTCATGTCCATTGAATTGGTGATGCCGTCCAACCATCTCATCCTCTAGTGCCCCCTTCTCCTTTTGCCTTCAATCTTTCACAGCATCATGGTATTTTTCCGATCAGTCAGCTCTTCGAATCAGGTGACCAAATTATTGGAGCTTTAGCTTCAGTCCTTCCAATGAATATTCAGGATTGATTTCCATTAGGATTGACTGGTTTGATCTGCTTGCAGTCCAAGGGACTCTCTAGAGTCTTCTCCAGCACCACAGTTCTACGAGGTACCAAAAAACTGTGCTATATTGTCAACAAATTAGGACATGCAATTCAAGTGGATTGTCAAAAATACTTTGGTGCATGAATTCCTTTAGAGAAGTATCATTGACCAGTAGGTTTAGGGATCTTTGAAAAGACTAGAAAGAAATCAATAACTTCATCAGAAGTACATTCTCTTTTTAATTGATAGAATCAATCTTTCCTTATTTCACATTACAGTCTTTGCTGAACTAATTTCCCTTTTACTTGTTTACATTTGTCCTCCTTTTCTTTTACTTTATTATATATTTTTAAAATGAGAACAGAAAGGGTGTTCAATCCACCTTGTCAAAGTTTTTATTGCTCTTTTCTAGTCATTAGAGCTCAGTTGGTGAGTGAAACAGTGATCCCTGCCCTTGTGGGGTTTATATTCCAGTGGGGAGAGTTGATGAGCAATGTTTCTAATAAGTAGGAGATTATGGGGATGTGTATGGAGGCGGCTTGTGCAGGAGAGTGGGGTTAAGACGATGGGGTGTGCTGGGGCCTGGGAAAGGTTCCAAATTTTAATGGGATGGAGCAGGCTCAGCACTGGGGAGGGGGGCATTCTCGGAGCCAGGCTCTGCAGGAGAAGAGAGTGTCAGGCAGTCTTCATGGGGAGGGCCCTTCATCAGAAGACACAAGAGGCCTTCTGAGGGGAGAAGCTGGGCAAGTTCTAGGACCCCATGGAGAGTGTGACGGAGGCCATGAGGTTATATTAGGTTCTAGGGCTGCCATAACAAAAGCTGCAGAATGGGTGGCTTAAACAGCCAAAATTCGTCCCTTATGGTTCTGCAGGCCAGAAGTCCAAGATCCAGGTGCCCTGCTGAGTTTGCTCCTCCTGCCGTCTCTGCCTTTGCTTGTGGATGGCCGCCCTCTTACTCCGTCTTCACGTGGTCCTCCCACTGTGTATGTCTGTGCCCGGTCTCTTTTCTGTAAGGGAGGCCGGTCATAGTGAATGAGCGCGCCTCTTAATGACCTTCCTTAACCGTAATTGTCACTTCCAAGACCCTGTCTTCAAATACATTTACACTCTGAGGTTCTGGGGGTCTTAGGACTTCAACGTACAGATCATGAGCGGGGATAAAATTCAGATCATACCAGAGATGGAGTCAGAGAGGTATTGGGGAGGGGCGGGCAGCTTATGGGTGGCCTTGTGGACCTAGTCATTGGTCCACGTAGGCATTTTTATTTGTGGTGATTGTTTTATCCCAAATAACGGTGATTTCCCTTCTAGAATCCCCATGGAGTTGTGTGTGGTTTCCGATTCTGTCAAATACCTCCTATTGATCGTGCTTCCCTTTAACTGATCAGCCTACAGTTCAGCTTTTTGCCCCTTCATGGCACCAAAACTGCCAACTTACATTCAAAACCAGTGGGCTTCATTATGCCATGTAGAACAGTTTTTGTTGAGATAGGAACTAGGAGCATTACAGCTTGCAAGCTTCTAACTGTGTAGCCAGATAATTAGCTTGTGAAAAACATACCCAATTTTGCAAATAAGTGATGATTCTGCAAAGTAATTAAAATTAGTCATTATAGTATGACTGTGGATTTACCTTCCACTGCATGCTGTTAAGGTCTCATCTAGGGAAGATTAATAAAAAAAAAAAAAATTAAAAAAAATCTTGGCTGAACATCTGCTGGAAAGTGGCCTTCAATTTGCATCTGCTCAGTGTGACTTGTGATTAGAGCTTGGGGTTCACGTGATGGGAAACCAATGTGATTAGTGACGCCTCCTTTTTATTTTTATGTCCGAGTCAAACAACCAAAATGTCGATGATTGTCATGTTAAAAATTAATCTTCAACATATATGAATTTGGTTCAAGAAGATTAATCTCAAAAAACCCATGTCTTGTATTTCCTAATTAAAATTATTATGGTCACTGTTATAATTGGTAATTACAAAATACAGCTCTACATTTTTGGCTTCTTCTACTGTTTCCATTACGTCTGTGTAGAAATAGATGGGTGTGAATAATGCACATGTAACTCTGGGTACTTGCTGTGTATTTTGATTGAAATACCCCTTAAATGTTTTCCCAAAATCTTGGAAGGTTTTGTATATATAAATGTGTCAGATCAACACACTGTAGACCTCATTGTTGTTCTGTCAGTCAATGTGTCTGACCCTTTGTGATCCCATGGACGGCAGCACGCCAGGCCTCCGGGTCCCTCACTAACTCCCAGAATTGCTCAAACTCATGTCTGTTGAAACAGTGATGCTGTCCAACCATCTCATCCTCTGCCGCCCTCTTGTCTTTTTGACTTCAGTCTTTCCCAGCATCAGGGTCTTTTCCATTGTCTGTTTTTTGCATCAGGTAGCCAAAGTATTGTAACGTCAGCTTCAGCATTAGTGCTTTTAACGAATAGTCAGGGTTGATTTCCTTTAGGATTGACTGGTTTGATCTCCTTGCTGTCTGAGGGACTCTGAAGAACCTTCTCTAGCACCCAAGTTTGAAAGCATCAATTCTTCATCACTCAGCCTTCTTTATGGTCCAGTTCTCATGGATCCACTGTCCATGAAATCCTCCAGGCAAGAATACTGGAGTGGGTTGCTATTTCCTTTTCCAGGGTTTCTAACTAACCCAGGGATAGCGTGGGTCTCCCACAACGCAGACATATTCTTTATCTTCTGAGCCACCAGAGAATTCCACTGTACACCTTAATCTATGTCAATTAAATCTCAATTTAAAAACAAATATTGGAGAAGGAAATGGCAACCCACTCCAGTATTCTTGCCTGGAAAATCCCATGGATGGCGGAGCCTGGCAGGCTTCAGTCCATGGGGTCGCAAAGAGTCAGACACGACTGAGAAACTTCACTTCACTTCACTTCACTTTACTCTTCTGTAGGACAAATAGAGAGTATATCTGTTTTGTCCATCAGCTTATCCTCAGAACTTAGCACAGTTCAGTTCAGTTCATTCGCTCAGTCATGTCCGACTCTTTGCAACCCCATGAACTGCAGCAAGCCAGACCTCCCTGTCTATCACCAACTCTTGTAGTTCACTAAAACTCATGTCCATTGAGTCAGTGATGCCATCCAACCATCTCATCCTCTGTCATCCCCTTCTCCTCCTGCCCTCAATCTTTCCCAGCATCAGGGTCTTTTCAAATGAGTAAGCTCTTCACATCAGGTGGCCAAAGTATTGGAGTTTCAGCTTCAACATCAGTCCTTCCAATGAACACCCAGGACTGATCTCCTTTAGGATGGACTGGTGGGCCTCCTTGCAGTCCAAGGCACTCTCAAGAGTCTTCTCCAACACCACAGTTCAAAAGCATCAATTCTTCAGCGCTCAGCCTTCTTCACAGTCCAACTCTCACATCCATACATGACCACTGGAAAAACCATAGCCTTGACTAGATGGACCTTTGTTGGCAAAGTAATGTCTCTGCTTTTTAATATGCTGTCTAGGTTGGTCATAACTTTCCTTCCAAGGAGTAAGTGTCTTTTAATTTCATGGCTACAATCTCCATCTGCAGTGATTTTGGAGCCCAAAAAAATAAAGTCAGCCACTGTTTCCACTGTTGCCCCATCTGTTTGCCATGAAGTGATGGGAACGGGTGCCATGATCTTAGTTTTCTGAATGTTGAGCTTTAAGCCAAACTTTTCACTCTCCCCTTTCACTTTCATCAAGAGGCTCTTTAGTTCTTCTTCACTTTCTGCCATAAGGATGGTGTCATCTGCATATCTGAGGTTATTGATATTTCTCCCGGCAATCTTGATTCCAGCTTGTGCTTCCTCTAGCCCAACATTTCTCATGATGTACTGTGCATATAAATTAAATAAGCAGAGTGACAGTATACAGCCTTGACATACTCCTTTTCCTATTTGGAACCAGTCTGTTCCATGTCCAGTTCTAACTGTTGCTTCCTGACCTGCATACAGGTTTCTCAAGAGGCAGGTCAGGTGGTCTGGTATTCCCATCTCTTTCAGAATTTTCCACAGTTTATTATGATCCACATAGTCAAAGGCTTTGGCATAGTCAATAAAGCAGAAATAGATGTTTTTCTGGAACTCTCTTCCTTTTTCCATGATCCAGCAAATGCTAGCAATTTGATCTCTGGTTCCTCTGCCTTTTCTAAAACCAGCTTGAACATCAGGAAGTTCATGGTGCATGTATTGCTGAAGCCTGGCTTGGAGAATTTAAAGCATTACTTTACTAGTGTGTGAGATGAGTACAATTGTGCGGTAGTTTGAACTTAGCACAGGTGTTCCATAAATAATTGTTGAATTAGTTTATTTCAAGTATTAAAAAATATATATAAAATATTAGACCTTAAAGGCATGCCTGCCCATTAACATCTCTAAGGAAACAAAGACATTCATTCTCACTATTACAATTTAACGTTGACTTGGTCGTGAGAACCTGTGTAGTGGGTCCAGAAGTAGAAACACAGCCTTCGTGGTTTGGAAAGGACAACACAGAATTACTGACAGGTGCTGGTTCGGTTTGTTTCAACATCCTTCCCCGCTCAAGCTATAGTGAGTAATGATGAGTTCAATAATAGAATTTACTTATCAAATTCAGTGGTTTTCCCAAATATATGAATACAGATGTCGTGAAAATTTTAAAGGTTTTTTTTGGGGGGGGGAATTTTTTTTCTCTTTCCTATAGGAATCAACAATACATGAACTGTTTAAGATCCATGTGATGAAAACCACAAAACATTCCTGAATGACATCAAACTAGACTAACCAATGGAGAGACACCATGTATATATAAGTGAGAAGGCTAATATCTACAAGCCTTCTCCATTAGTTTAAAAGTTCATTGCAATCTCAATGTCAGTTCCAGTGGGACTTGTTTCAAACTCAATAATGTGGTTCTAAAGTTTATGGGAAAGAATAAATTGTCATGGATACCCATGGAAAATGTGAAAACCAAGGGTGGTGATGTAAGGCTTGTACTGTGAATAATGAACCATTTGAAAGCTACAGTAACTGAACTATGATCCTACGTTCATTAACTAGGTTGTTTCTATATGTGAGAGCAAGAAGGAATCCACTAAATGTCAATATTAGCTGCATATCACTTACAGGGTATTTTATGATTTTCAATTTGTGTTCTTTGTGTGTGTGTGTATATATATATGCACATATCACACACACACACACACACACATATTTATACATACATAAGATCATATAGTAAAATTCACCCCTGTAGTTTTGAATTTTGATTGATATGTACAGTTGTCTAAGCCCCACCAAATACAGGGTTTAGAATATTTTCATATTCCCCTCTGGAGTCAACCTTCTCCCTTTTATCACTGTCAGTTCAGTTCAGTTCAGTCGATCAGTCGTGTCCGACTCTTTGCAACCCCATGAATCGCAGCACGCCAGGCCTCCCTGTCCATCACCAACTCCCGGAGTTCACTTAGACCCATGTCCATCAAGTCAGTGATGCCATCCAGCCATCTCATCCTCTGTCGTCCCCTTCTCCTCCTGCCCCCAATCCCTCCCAGCATCAGAGTCTTTTCCAATGAGTCAACTCTTCACATGAGGTGGCCAAAGTACTGGAGTTTCAGCTTCAGCATCATTCCCTCCAAAGAAATCCCAGGACTGATCTCCTTCAGAATGGACTGATTGGATCTCCTTGCAGTCCAAGGGACTCTCAAGAGTCTTCTTCAACACCACAGTTCAAAAGCATCAATTCTTCAGTGCTCAGCCTTCTTCACAGTCCAACTTTCACATCCATACATGACTTTTGTGTTTCTAGAATGTCACATACATGAATTTATACATTGTGTTACCTTATGTGTTGACATCTTTCAGTTAGCACAGTTTTGTTGTTTGTTTGATGTTTTGTTTTTAACAAAAGAAATCCTTGGTGTCTGAGAATGATCTACATTTGTTTATCAGTAGATAAGCAAAATGTCCATTTTATTGTTGAGCCCTGTTCCATCATATGGATGTCCTGCATTTGTTGATCCATTTAACAGGTAATAGACATATAGGGTGGAAAAGGCAATGGCACCCCACTCCAGTACTCTTGCCTGGAAAATTCCATGGATGGTGGAGCCTGGTAGGCTGCAGTCCATGGGGTCGCTAAGAGTCGGACACGACTAAGCGCCTTAGCAGCAGCAACAGACATATAGGGTGATGTTTGGCATTTGAGACTAAGACTGTCTGTAAACATTTGTGTAGAGGTCTTTGTGTGGATGTATGTTTTCCTTTCTCTTGCGTGAATACTTAGAAGCAGGATGATTGGGCCCTACGGGCAGTACATGATGGAATGTATAAGAAACTGCCAGACTTTGCCCAAAATATCTGTACCCTTTTGCCTTCAGACCAGTGATATAGGAGGATGTCAGTTGTTCTTGTATGTTTCATGTGTTTTGTATCCCAAGAAATATATACCTAAACCAAGGCTGGGAAAGGTTTTTCCTTGTGTTTTCTTCTAGAATTTCTGCTGTTTTGGAGGTTTTGCATTTATGATGCAGTTTATGCTAACTTTTGTATATGGTGTAGGGTATAAGTCAACCCTATTTTCCTCCATGTCTCCCTCCTTTTTCTTTCTGACTTTTCATATGTGTCTAATTGTATCATTTGAAAATACCATTTGTTAAAAGCATTATGCTACTGCTGCTAAGTCACTTCAGTCGTGTCCGACTCTGTGTGACCCCATAGATGGCAGCCCACCAGGCTCCCCTGTCCCTGGGATTCTCCAGGCAAGAACACTGGAGTGGGTTGCCATTTCCTTCTCCAGTGCATGAAAGTGAAAAGTGAAAGTGAAGTCGCTCAGTCGTGTCCGACTCTTTGTGACCCCATGGACTGTAGCCACCAGGCTCCTCTGTCCCTGGGATTTTCCAGGCAAGAGTACTGGAGTGGGGTGCCATTGCCTTCTCCAAAAGCACTATACTTTTCATTAAATTTTCTTGGCACTTTTGTTGAAAATCCATTAACCGTGTGTGTGTGGTCAGGTTTTGTCATCTATCGGTCTGTCCTTTCACCAGTACCATAGTCTTAATATCTGTAGTTTTGCAATAAATCTTAAAATCAGAGAGTGGTGTGTCCTTTAACTTCATTCAAAGTTTCTTTGGCTGTTTCACATCATTTGCTTTTCCACATAAAGTTTAGAATTAGATTGTTAATTTCTACAATACCTTCCTGCTGACTGTAGATCACTTGGCATCTTTACTATATTGATTCTTCCAGACCATGAACATAAATATATCTCCAGTTTGTTTGGTTTTTTTTTTAAGCATTCTTGGACTCTGTTATGAAGGTCTCCTGACTTCATACTTTTGTGACTTTATTCTTGTGTTTTATTGTATTTTATCTGTCATCATGATCACCACCATTATAACTAGCATTTGTGTATGTAGCCAGGCACTGGGCTAATATCCTTACATCAATAACCAATTTAAATCTTCCAACAATTTTGGATTTTAAAGTTACTGTCCCCACTTTACAGATGAGGAAACTGAGGCTCAGAGAGCTTAAACAGCCTGTTCTACTTTATGTAGCCCTCTTGATCTGGGTCAGGCGATTATTATAAACTGTCTACCTCAAGCCTTTTAGTCTTGTCTTGGAAGCTAATTTTCTATCATCTACCTGTAAACCTTTACCATAGAAAGAAAAGGATTGTAAAATAATGAAAGGAATGTGCGTGATATTAAGATCTGTATTTTGTATGGAGACGGGATATCTTTACTCTTCCTTCTGTCACTGAAGAGCATTTTGTCAAGGCCAGCAAGCACTTCTACAGTGAGCAGTCCAAATAAATCAATCGTTCTTGCATTGAAGAAGAATGCATGTGTCAGAACTTTATATACAAAAGCCTTAAAGCTCTCCATTCACTTACACTCTTGCTCCTCAAACAGTTTCCTGAGTGAATATTTCTGAGTTGGGAAGTTTGACTCCTCCTCTCTCCCTTCCCTAAATGTCTTAAAATAGCTAACCCATTGCTTGTTTTCCTGTTATGACAGTCAGTAATAATTCCTATGACTGGAAAAGAAATGCTTGCTCCTTAGACTCTCCTTGCCAGTCTGTAATAGCCGCCTTGTATAACTTTTGTGGCATTGTGTCTTAATGAATTGTTGTCGTGTCCGCCTCCTCCAGTAGTCTGTGAGTAGAAGTTTATTTTGGAGTTTGCACAGGTATGGAAATGTTGGAAAAATATTCCAGTAAAACGTGAATACCTGTCAGCTAGATCCATTCTTTATTAGCAGTCCGTCAGGTATGCGTTAACTCCGCCCTCTCTCCATTGTGTATTTGTATATCTCAAATGTAAATTTATTTCTTCACCAGTGGAAAAGTCTGTCACGGACATGGTGGCACGTTCGTCCCTCATTGTTTCTTGCATCTCCCGAGAAAGTAATTCTGCTGCATAGTCGGTAATCATATGGCATCTATAAAAATTAACAATTCTATAATATAATATCTACCCCAGATGAGGTTTCCGCATTGGCTTTCATTAAGGGCGCAGGACAATGGCCTTATCCGATGTTGCTTTGTCTGCAGCCTCCGCCTCCCTTTTCCCCTCTTCACCCCTCCTCCATCTCCTCTTCCTTCTCCTTTAACTTGGGGTCTGAGCCCTGTTTCTTGCTCTTCTCATCTCCTAAGTGTGTGTTGGCCAACTCTGTCTATACTCTCACTTATAAAAGGAGTTAATCATCTTCCATACTTCTTCCCCCATCTAGGGTGAGGATGTTTTCCTCAAAGAGTTATTGCTTATTATCTCACATTTTTGGCACAGGGATCTCAGGGATGATGCGTCCTCTGTGTTCTTCACCCCCTGGGGGCACAGTCTGTAATGAGGAAGAACATGGGGGTGATAGTTTCAGATTGAGTGTCTTCATCCCCGAGGACCTTTATCCGAATCTTTTCAGTCCCATTGAGAATCCTTTCTGGAATCAACCATTGCTTTAGGGATTGGAACGGATGGTTTCCTTACTTTCTGGTTCCACCTACACATTGTGATCTGTAAGGTAAGGGTCTTACCTTTGTCTCTCTTTTCAACACTGCCTGCCTTGCCAAGAACCCTTGTCTGAGTACCAGTGTAGACTCACAGACTTGCCGCTGCGTCGTGATCCATCGCTCCTGTCGTCCTCACTTCTGCCAGGACAGTCTCTTCCAGCATCCTCCTGGGTCCTCCTGCCTTAGTCCTTTGGCCCCAGGCCCCCGTGTGTGCTCATCCTGGGGGCACTGTGTGTATACCCACCTGGCCAAAGCCCCCAGACTCCGTGTTGTCAACACAACTCCGTGTTGTCTCTTTGAGTGTCTGTTGAGTGTTGCACTTACTAATACTCGGCAACATTTTGAATCTCCTCATCATTTCTGCCTTATCTCCCCAATTTCTTCTAGTATGTTCCAAGTGGCCCCATCACCTCCGAATCTGAGGACGCTTTGATTTCCTCAGGGCTGTGGGGAAAGGGCGAGGGGACGGGCAGCTAGCCCCTACAGGGGAGTTTTCATGCCACCTGTGTTTTCTTGCACACCTGCTCAGCAGGCACATTGCTTTGCAGAATTTCTTTTGGGTACCGCCCCCCTAGACTGAGTTCCACTTCCCCATAGTAGGAGATTTTGGAAATAAACCTCAAGGCATTTAGTGCTTAAAGAACTTTGAGGGCTTTTGTGGTCATGAGCAGACAAGCTATTAGTGATGGATTGTGATAGGTGGTATTTGAGCCTTATCTGCACACTGTAGATTTATATGTTTATGTATAAATATTTCCTAAGAAATAACATCTTATAAATCAGATTATCATTGCTTCTATTTTAAAATGATCTTATATTCCAAAAGGTATTTTGTTCTCCTTATGATTCATTAGTTTGTTTGTTTGTTTTTAGCATTTTGTATGTGACAGTTTTCTCCACATCAACTCATCTAACCAATATAAATACTATTGAGCACAGCATCATTTTATGATTCATAGAGAGGAATTTCATTTCATCCAATAAAGAGTTTCAATTTTAATCTATAACTATGATGACAAGAGTGTCGTTTATGGACAAAAGAGAGTTTAAAAATGTGTAGTAAATTGATCCCCCTTCAAAGGCAAAATGCTATTAAGACTGAATTACTCTTGGTTTTACTACGGTGTGTTCACAGTTACTGTATATCGTGGGAGAAGATCTGAAAGCGCTCCAAGGTTCTGCTATTATCTGATTTACTGTTTCTGAAAATAAATATAAAATTTTCTGTAGTAATCTGACTTATGTTAGCAACAAATGAATTATATCAAGAAGTTATATACAATATATGTATATTCCTCTTTATACCACAAAGTATAATTGCGTATATATAAAATTTGATTGTAATTTATTTTTACTCTTCATAACAAATGTGAATACGTGTTTAATTTATTATGTAGAATAAGCAGCAAATAATTGTTATGGGTAATACAAGATCCAGAGAGTTCCTTTTGGTATATTTTTCCTATAAACACCTTCCTACAATTACTGCCACCGTAAAGTTGAAATTGATTTTGTTTTTAAAATTAAAGTTTTTTTCTTTATCGTGTCTGCAATGATATGAGCTGTAGTGTTCAATTTAAATTTAAAATGCAGGTTTAATTTGTTGCTAGTAGTTGAAAGGAGCTAATAGACGACATTAGTTTCATTTCTCAACCATACTATTTTTAATTTGGTATAGCATCTTTTTACAAACATTCCTCACTCTATGGTCCTTTATAAAACAAGAGATCACAATAGTTTGGAAACTAAATGAGTAAAAATTAACTGTACTTTGGGTAGATGATTCATGGGACTGACTTTTTCTTGAAATGAGAAAAGAAACAAAAGACTGCCCTCAGTTTCACCATGGATTGTATTTTGGGGAAAGATGTAGTTAAGTTCAAATGGTATGAGTGAATATTTATTTTTCCAATAACCTCAGTGTTAACAATAGTACTTGATTCAGCCTTTTTATTATGTATTATGCTTAAGCACATATTTAATTAACAAGATGTTGAATACTCTGCGAAGCACAGCAGTGACTTGTGTCTTCTGCTGTATCTCACAAGGGCACTGTCTTCTCTTCGTCCTACACCATTGCTCTACTGCATTATCATTTCTTCCTTATGACCCCCAACCCCATCCTAAAAGGGTTAAGTGATTTCCCATGATGTCAAAATACATGAATGAAGAAACAAAGCAAAGGTGAGAAAAACTTCCTTGTATCTATTTCACAAATCTAAAGAGAAAGAATAATTTCACAAGGATCATAGAATTTGGAAGGAGTTTTCCAGATGGGTTATTATCATTTTAAATCTGAGCGTTTACAAGGGCTTGACTTGTCCTGAGAACTAGGTGTCTCCTTCACTGTCCTCTCCATGATCAGTTCCTAGTCCATGCTTGCATTTCTACTTGTGCATTTCTTTTTTTCTTTTTTTTTTTTTATAATTTTTATTTATTTTGCTGTGCCAGGTCTTAATATCGGCATGCAGGACCTTTAGTTACAACATGTGGGATCTAGTTCCCTGACTTGGGAATGGACCCAGGCTCCCAGTTTGGGGAGCTTGGAGTCTTAACCACTGGACCTCTTCTTTTGTTCTCGAATGTTTGAGAATTATTGTTCTGTCTGTAATATTCCACAATCTCACACATGTGAGTCTTGATTGTGTTTGACCCTCAGTGGGCCCTGTCATTTTGGATATGCTTGTCATTTTAGAATAATTATCTTACATTGTTTAGTTAATTAATTTATATTTAAGAATTTTGACAGCTTTGTTGTGATCTAATTTTTATGCCATAAAATTCATCTATTTAATGTAAGAATATAAGGTTTTAACTATAGGCACATGATCCACTTTAGAATATTGTTGTCACTCACAAAGGAAACCCATACCCAAAGGCAGTTGCTCTTCATTCTTTCCTTAAACTTCCAGCTCTTGGCAATCCCAAGTCTAACTTCATGTTTTTATGGGTTTGCCTGTCCTGGACACTTTCTAGAATGAAATCAGGCAAAATACAGTCATCTGTAACTAACTTGTCAATTTCTGCAAAGCAGCCAGCTGGAATTTTGATAGGAATTGGGTTGAATCTGTACCTCAATTTGGGGAGTATAGCCCTTTTAACAATATTAAGTCTTCTATTTCATGAACATGGGGTATTTTTCTATTTATTTAGGTCCCCTTTAATTTCCTTTAACAGTACCTTCTAGTTTTGGAGGTCCAAGTATTATATAATTTTGTTAAATGTATTCTTGTTTGTTTTGATGCTTTAGTGAAAGGAATTTTTCCCTTGAATTTTATTTTCAGATTATTCATTGCCAGTGTTAGAAAAACAATTGAGTTTTGTCATTTGATCCTGTATCCTATAATCTGTGAATTCATTTATTAGTTCTAATAATCCTTTAATGAGTCTTCTATCATTTTGTAAAAATACTTTTGTCTCCCCATTTTCTGTGTTCTTTCTGGAATTTCTATTGATTAAATATTGACTCCTGAATGGAGTCTCTGATGTTTTTATTCTCCATGTGTGTTGTTGTTCTGCTTTTGGAGGATTTCATTAATTGTATGTTCCCAAACTCCTATTAAGATGTTTATTTCTGCTAATACAGCTGAAACATTCCATAATCATTTCATTGTATCTGTTCCTTTTTTTTTTCTTTTTATAACATATGTTCTTGTTTTATGGATATCATCTCTTACCTAGCTGAAGATAATAATGATTGAATTTTCTTACGTTTTCTCAATTTTCTTTCATTCCTCTGGCTTCTGTTCTTGCTTGTTCTGGCCTCCTTTATTAATATCTGGTCGGTTTTTCTCCTGAGGACTGAAGTCACTTTCGGACCCTCTGTTCCCCCTGGATGCACAGACCTTGAAGGCTCTGGGCCTCACTGCATGAGGAGCCCATGCGGACGGGGTCCTCATGCTGTCAGAACCTTAATGGGAAGTTATTGGGTATTCTCTTGGGCTGGTCAGTTTCTCCAGAGAGGATTCTTCCAATTGCCTGTTCCAGTTTGTTACGGGGCTTAAGTGCAGGCTGCTTATCCTTGGTGTTTTGCTGGGAGCCGAGCTGAGCAGAGCAGTATGGGGACTTAGAATAATCGGCTTCCTATCACGGGACAGTCTCAGCAAGTGGTCCTGCCCCGCTATCTCTTCTGTTTCATCAGGAGGGTAAACATGTGGTTCCCTCCTGGGAGCGAGTCAATCCCCTTAGAGGACCTGCTGGGGTGGGCATATTGGCCAGGTTTTAAAGACATCAGGGCTTTGGATTTCCAGTTGACACATAGCCTCACTCTCTGAGTAACTGGCAGCTCTAGTTTCCTAGACTTTCCAGGACTCTCTGCCCAGAATCAACAGGATTCCTGATAGATATCCATTCCCTTCCTGCTTCCAGCACAGCTAGTAATCGTTTCTGCATCCGCTTGTCAGCTTCCAGAATTCTCTCTCCTGTGGTTCTGTCTCTCTTCTTCTCCTGGTCTTTGTGCATTTGTGAACTTTAGAAACATTATTGTCAGTTTAGTGTGAGGAAACAGACGAGTCTGTGTTTACAGCTGTTTTTAATTTGTTATGTGGATGCCCCCATGTGTATTTTTCACAAACATCATCCCTACAGAGGCTTTGGAGGACGCTTTGGGCCAGTGAATGCCATGTTGAGATATTCTTTGTGTTATCTGTCTGGACTCCCTATGTTTCTCTCTTAAGTTTCCTTATAACAAATAGAACCTTTAAACATTTCACCATTGGCTTTCCCTCTTGAAAACAGAAAGCCTTGCACTCTCTAGGGCTTCTTATCTGTCCAAGAACTTATCTGTATGGGGATTTATTTCATATCACCCCTGCCTTTGAAAGGAAATCAACCTGTATATTCACTGAAAGGACTGATGCTGAAGCTGAAGCTCCAATACTTTGGCCCCCTGATGCGAAGAGCCATCTCTTTGGAAAAGACCTGGGAAAGATTGAAGGCAGAAGAAGTGGGTGGCAGAAGATGAGATGGTTCGATAGCATCACCGACTCAATGGACATGAATTTGAGCCAACTCCGGGGGAGAGTGGACTGAGGAGCCTGGCGTACTGCAGTCCACGGGGTCACAGAGAGTCAGATATGACTTAGCGAACAGCAACAACAATTGCCTTTGAAACAGAGCACTCGACTCTCAACCACATTCCCTTTTCCAGATCCTAGTCCTCATAATGTTGCCATACAGTATTGATTCTTGGGCTGAAATGCTCCCCAGTATGGAAGTCACCTAGAATCCACCAAGTGATACCTCTTCCCACCTTTGCTGCAATTCTTGCCCAGTGTCCTTCAGCAGTATCATTGGAGGATTACTTTGTCTTCAACTTTTGATGGTGATTATGAAGTAGGTTTGTTTTCATTGATATATTTGAAATGAAATATATAAATGAGAATTCCTCTTCAAAGCACTTGCTTTCATGAAAACACATTTAAAATTTTTGACACGTCATCACTGGCCACCAAGAAGTGTAATCCCCAATACAAATAGTAGATTTCTCCTTTTATTCAAGCCTGCTGCCTGCCCTCCAGACCCCATGTCCCTGGAGCTCTGTCTGCAGCTCCGACAGCTTCTGCGATTTGGAGCTCCCCCAAATCCCTTGGCGTTTAGAGTACTTGGAAGAGACTTACAATTTCTGCCTGTGCTGCGGGCTCCATGCACGTGTGAGATCCAGGGGTGTATGAAGCGTTCTGGACCGTGGATGGGATTACCAAGAGCAATGTCAAGCTTTATTCTCTGAGCCTCGTGACTCAGTCCTGATGTCTTTACATAAAAGAGGTGCCCCTTCACAGCTCAAGACTGTGAACACAAATCCTTGGGATTTTCCCTTCCAATTCATGTACACAGTCTTGGACTCTAGACTAGGCAAAGATGGCAAAGATACCATTGACAAGAACTCGCCCTAAGTGATTGTTCTTCAAAATCTGTGTTAGAAGCCTTTTGTCTCTGTATCCCGTTGCGACTTTGCACTCACTTGCCTGCCACACAGCGTCCCCTGCCCCACCAGCAGTGCTGCGTTCTGCCTGTCCTCCAGTCTGTCTGTCCATCTGCTTAGAGCCCTGGTGTTCCAAATTTAAAATGGGCTGGACGAGGGCCAGAAAGAAAATTCCAGGGGGCGGCACAGACGCAAGTTCAGCCCAAGGCTTGAGGAGCAGTGACCTAGTCCACGTGGGCAGAGGGAGCCCCATGAAAGAACTTTTTGAGAATAAGGGAACCCCTAAGGACACTGAGGGTCAGGGGGAGAAGATGGAGATCTCAGCTGTCTTATCTAATGACTACCTTTTTTTAGAATTTATTTTTTAATTGGAGGATAATTGCTTTCCCATGCTGTGTTGGTTTCTGCCATACAAAATGTGAATCAGCCATAAGTATACCTATGTCCCCTCCCTCTTGAGCCTCCCTCCCACCCTCCCCAGAATTTCTGCCCCATCCCACCACTGGTGGTCGCTGGGTTGAGCTCCCTTTGCTACACAGCAAATTCCCGCCCGCCGTCTATTTTACATTTGGTGGGGTATGTATGTCAATGCAATTCTCAGTTCCTGTCCCACCTTTTAAAATGCTAGTATATTTTCCAGTTTTAAAGTAATCTGGACTCATCCTCCCGCCCTCATCACTATGTGGTGTCTTTTCTTTGAATTGTTTCTCCTTTTGACTTTTTCCTGTGCTATATTTTTTTCTTTTGCTGAAAACTCCCATGATTATGTCTGATTTTCATCTTTGAGCATTTTCTTATGCTACTTAAAACAGTTCATATTTTCATGATTATTGTTTGATGGTTACATAATATTTCATCAAAAAACTATGGTATGTTTATGTGAATTAGCAAATAAAAAATGAACTTCAGGTAAACAACAAATCATTTCTGTAGTATTATGAATGTCATGTGCAAAATTTCCAATGCAATCTTTGGGACATATTTTTCTGAGATTCAAATTGAGCTGGGCATCCTATATTTTACCTTGCAATCTTACAGAATATCATATTACTTATACAGTTCCTAGCTGTTGAACACTGAGATGTTTTCAGAGATGCAATGGACATCTTTGGGCATAAAATTTCTGATTCTGAATTACTTCTTTAGGTGACTTGTGGGAAGTAGAATTACCCTGAGGAGATGAGTATTTTTTTCCAAGACTTTTTAAACCTATTGCCAAATCGCTTTTTAAAAAGGTTATAGCAATTTATGCTCCCACCAGTGGAGTCTAAGAGTGCTCATCCCCTGTGCCCTTGCTAACATTATCATCACTTAAATACTCCTCTGCTATTTTGGCAGGCAAATAATGATATACCATTTTCATCTCTGATTGCTAATGAAGTTCACATTTTTTTGTTTATGAGGCTTCCATGTCTTGGTTTTTAAAAGTTCTGCCTCTGCCTCCTGACTTCTCTGTCCCTATTTTGCATGGCTTTGAAGTCATAAGGAATATGTCTTACTTTTATTTATTTGCTCATTTTCACTCAGCCACTGGGACTAGAACTCGACCCCCAGGCTCAGTTTCTAGGAGGAATTCTGTACAGTCACCCCCAGCCTACCTGCCCACCCACCCATTGTCTAAACTAAAAGCGTCCTATGACTTCTAAATGCATTTCCAATAAATCAATGGCCAGGCATCGAATTGTAATTTTCTTCTGAGCCTGCAGAATAAGTTTTGTGTCACAGCTCACCCCCACTTCTGTTTCTGGTGTGTGATTGGTTTCAAATACAGCTTCCATAAATACCTGCTTTCCATCTACCCTTAGAAACCCACACTCTGCTCCAGAGGGTTCCACTGAGTTCACGTAGGCAGTCATGCTCCATGGTGTCCGCCATGTTTCTTCTCTAAAGATGCTGGCCCCCTCGCATGGGACTCCGTTCTGAGGGAAAGAGGGGGCCTTTCTGTGAAATTTGACAGGTATATTACCTCTTTCTCGGTGGGGTGCAGAATTTCTGCTTAGAAAAGCACTGAAATAGAAAGATTTGCTTCCTCTAAGCAAGACTGAACTATACAAACTGCTTTCCGTAACGTTTCCTTAGATTAAGTAGGGAGCGCGTTGTACCTGTGGCCTTTTGACCTCTAACTCAGGGCGATGACCTGCCCTTGTCCTCCAATTAGTCCCCATCACAGTTAGACAAGAGGCCATTTGGCTGCCCTCTCTGTGATATTCTCATGCAAATGCAGAGCTTCCCGACCAGCCATTGAAGCCTTCCCAGGATTTGCTTTATGGAAATTGCTATGTTCTCTTCAGGTTTTCATTTTCTGCATCATGTCAGCTCCCCCAGCCTTTGCCTTGCATGGAATTTTCAGCATTGCGTGGCAGTCTGCTCCCTCAGTTGAGCATGTCCACGTCACCTGTTTGAGTGTCTGGCCAGATTCTGGATGTTCTATGTATTTCTGTTGTTTTTAAATGGATATTACTCCCTGCTCATGTGTTTTGCATTTTCAAGACTGCTCTGGGGTCTTCTTTCTACTTTGAACTTCATATTTAAAGTGCAGTACGTGAAGTCTGTTGCTCTGAATTGTACACAGCTGGCTTTGTGATTTCAGTGACTGTAATATGGGAGTCCCGATTCTTTAACCCCTTTGACCTGCAGAAAATTAATATGAACCCCTGGCAGGTGAAACTTCTCGTTCTAGAAAAGCTCCTTGTCTGGGAGGGAGGCGTCCAGGTCGTAGCCAGCTGGGTCAGGGGAGAACTGGAGACACTGTCTATGGCCACCTTTTCCGCTTCCTCATGCTCTTCCCAGCTTTCTCTAATGACTGCACAAGTTTGAGACAGTGAATCTCTGTTTCAGGTTGGCCGTTAGCAGTGACCTCAAATTTCTCAGAAAAATAATTAAAATGCATATCTGGATGGAAAATTAGCCCAGCTCCTCAGCACCTACCTCATAGGGGGTATTCTGGATTCACAGCCGGGTTTCCTTATTTTCATCGAGAGGGGAACACTTTTGTTTATAATCTGGGAACAAGAAGAAAATCTGTGGTGTGATTGAATGAGGCCATGTTTCTAGTGGCCCTGGCATAGCGCTTGACACATGGTAATCAATCAACATGTAATATGATGAAGACTGTTATCCAAAAGATGGCTTTCATCAGAAGTAAAGAATACAAAGGCGGCTTCTCTTGTGCTCAAGAAGATGCTAAACACCTACATATTACAAAAGTTCATCTTCATAAATGGATATCTTGCCATTTTACAGATCATTCCTCCAGTGGAAAACACACGTTATTTAAGCTTTTTCCCTGAACACCGACTTGGAATCTAAATTTCAGCAATTATCATCATTCACAAATAATTTACACTTCTGGGCAAATGGAACATACCATATTATCATTATTTTATTTGGCTAACTTACGTAATGCATTTCCTGAGGACTCATGTGGAAGCATATATGTATATTACAGATATAAAATGGCTCAGAAAAAAATAGTGGACTTTGATATTTCAATTCAGAGCGTGCATTCCAAATTCATACAAGAGATATTCAGGCATTCAATCATATTGTTTGTAAAAGCAGAGTTAGTAAAAGAATACAATCTGAACTCATTTAGCGAGGCAAAATTAGGGGCATGTCTCAGAGTATGTCTCATCCTGTAATTTTACCAGACTTGTACTGCTTTGATGGGAGAAAATATATGTCCTATGTTTCTTGCAATGTCATTACTTTAGGGGGAAATGTTTAAAAGCAAGGAAGGTTGTTAGGACGCTGTCAGCCATGAGCCTCAGAAATGATCGAGTCCAATTAATGGCAACAGGAGAGTTTACCCGCCTGCCTACTCACTAGACCAAATTTGCCTTGGTGTGTCTGCACACACCCACAGGTGCACAGATCTGCACGCGCACACACGTGTGCACTTCTGTTGCTCAATGCCCTGGTCCCATCCTGTCCCGTGTCTTGATTTCCTTTGGTGGTTTCTTTTTTCCCCCTTCTTTCCTTTTCCTGCCAGCTCTGTCTGTTTTGAGAAATTCCTGTCTCTCCCACTTTACATTCTGATGAGGCCGCATTCCTCCCCACATGCTTCTCCTGGAGGAGAATTGGACCATAACTCATTGTGGAGTCACTGGTGATTGCCTCCAAATTGGCCAAGGGGGATACAGGCAGATTTGAGAAATAAAAGGCCTTTCTTTGCCACAGCCCAGGAGGAGGTGCTGCACACACACTTGGCCTGATAATAAGGGCAGCGACTTTCCAGAGAACACAAAATACAAGTGGCAGTGATTTCAATCCTGTCTCCCATTTGCACATATTTAATGCAAAAAACCTTTCAAGCTTGTTTTTTCCAGACTGGACAGTCATGTATCAGCAAGCATTTAATGGAGTCAGAGAGACAGAAATGTAGCAAAAGAGAAGATGCTGAGGCTGAAGTGACTGGTCACCTAGCTGGCCAGCCTCACTCGTGGTGTCTCCTTGATGGGCTGTGATCCCAGACTCTTAGTTCAATTCACATCAATTCTCCTCCCCTCTGCCGACCAGAGTTTTTATTTTTTTTGTCGTGGTAGAAGTCACACACTGTTTTAACTATATTTAACTGTACAGTTCAGTGGCACTAAGCAGCTCTCACCCTCCTGCTCTACCTCTCGAATTTTTCACCTTCCTAAACTGAAACTGTCCCCACTAAACACTAACGCCCCCTCCCCACTCTGCACCCTCAAAACCCCCAGCCCCTGGTACATCTACCAATGTGCTTTCTGACTATGAATCAGACTATTCTAGATACCTCATATAAGTGGAATCAACAGTATTTTTCTGCACCTAATGTATATTTGAATGCATTTTTAAGGATTAGGATTGACATGCATACACTGCTGTGTATATTCTTTTCCAACTTCCTGATAGCTGAGTTGGAAAAGAATCCGCCTGCAATCAGGAGACCCCCGTTTGATTCCTGGGTCGGGAAGATCCTCTGGAGATGGGACAGGCTACCCACTCCGCTATTCTTGGGCTTCCCTGGTGGCTCAGCTGGTAAGGTATCCACCTGCAATGTGGAAGCCTTGGGTTTGATCCCTGGGTTGGGAAAGGCTACCCACTCCAGTATTCTGGCCTGGAGAATTCCCTGGACTGTATGGCCCATGGGGTCGCAAAGAGTCAGACACCACTGAGTGACTTTCACTTTCACATGTATAAAATAGATGGCTAATGAGAACCTACTGTTACAGCAGAGGAGAAACAGAAGAAGGGGCTGTCGGTTTACATCGACTTTTGAGTGTTGTTCTCTCATCATCTAACTATATCTTTTGATTTGTTTGCAGGGAAATTTCGTGGCCTGCATGACAGCTATCCTACGACAAATGGAAGACTATCATTATGCCCATTTGATCAAGACTTTTGGGAAGATGAGGACCGATGTGGTGGTGAGTGTGACTCTGACTGTTCATATAACCTTGTTTTGAGCTCAGCCTTTGAGACAAAATGCTGATATCAATATTTCCATTTTCAGTTTGATTTTAGACTTGCCTCCACTTGACTTCAGAAGCCCAGAGATGGTCTAGGTAAAAGTGTGTTTGTAAGAAGATAAGGGTCCTATTTAAAATGGATAACTAACAAGGACCTACTGTATAATGCATGGCTCAATATTAACAGTGTGGCAGCCTGAATGGGAGGGGAGTTTGGAGAATGGATAACACATGTATATATGTGGCTGGATCCCTTCTGAAACTATCGCAACATTGTTAATCAGCTACAACCCAACACAACACAAAAGGCTTAAAATTAAAAAGAGAGAGAGAGAAGATAAGCTTTCTGCGATAGGCTCACTCCTTGTACTGACCTGGAAAGTGACCCAGGGTATCAGCCCAGAAAAATCCGTTTTCTGTTCTTTCCTCTCCCAGGCTTTAGGGTCATGGTAAATTTGGAGACGTTACCACAGAGAGCTACCATTAGCTCCTGTTTATTTATCGATTGACACTCGATAGAAGCCAAGGAGAATTTTCAGCCTTAAATTGTGCTCCGTTATTAATTAGCTTTCATCATGGAGGCTCATTAGCATTTCTGGAAATAATTCTCTAGTCATCTTCAGTGAGACTGTGATACAACTTAATCAGGAGAAGTACAATAGAAAGGAACGTATCCTTGGAGGCACCATCCCTGACAAGCTGGCATCACAGGGCCATATGGCAGATGTCGTCTGCGAAGCCACCGCCAGCATGTCTGCAGAGTTGCCAAGTAGATGTCCACCCTCCACTCCTGTGTCTCGGAGAACCGATTCCAGTTCTGAGGCCCCTAGATTCCTACAAACCACAGGAAGCTCTGCTAGTGTTTCCAAAACAACGTTGATTGCACTTGACGTCAGCCTTATTAAGGGATGGTCAGAAGACAAGGCATTTAAGCATTTTTTCAAAGGATGAATTCTAATAAAAAAAAGCTACATCACTAATCACTGCCATTATATATGCTTATGTGTATGCATATGTATATTTAAGTTTGTATTTATCCAATACTTTGGCCACCTCATGCGAAGAGTTGACTCATTGGAAAAGACCCTGATGCTGGGAAAGATTGAGGGCAGGAGGAAAAGGGGACAACAGAGGATGAGATGGCTGGATGGCATCACTGACTCGATGGGCATGAGTTTGGGTAGACCCTGGGGGTTGGTGATGGACAGGGAGGCCTGGCATGCTGCGATTCTTGGGGTCGCAAAGAGTTGGACACGACTGAGCGACTGAACTGAACTGAATTGATGTAATATTTAATAACATAATAGATAATAATAAATAATTGGATTTAAATTTCTAAAGATACACAAATGGATTTATACCTTAAAATCATACCAATTTTCCTTCAGTCAAAGTCAAGGGGAACTTGCCTGTGGTCCAGTGGTTAAGACTTCACCTTGCAATGCAAGGGGTGTGGGTTTGATCTTTAGTCGGGAAGCTAAGGTCCCACATGCCTCATGGCCAAAAAAACCAAAACACAAAATAGAAGCAATATTGTTACAAATTCAAAAAAGACTTTAAAAATGATCCACATCAGAAAAAAAAATCTTACAAAGGAATCAAGGAGCAAGAATGTGTATGTGATGATGTGTCTATATGTTTAGTTTTTGTGTAATATTAATGAGCAGTTTAATGTAGGACTATTCTCAGGCTTAATATGTTTAGTTTTTGTGTAATATTAAGGAGCAGTGTCATGTAGGACTCTTCTCACGCGTGTAACATATCACATGTGATGTTATCCTGGGATTCTTCAGCAGGCATATCATAGTGAAGTTCCATTTGCCTTGTGAAACATTTCATGCCTCCTGTTTGATCATCGGAAGGATCAGTTCAGTTCAGTTCAGTCACACAGTCATGTCCGACTGTTGCAACCCTGTGGACTGCAGCCTGCCAGGCCTCCCTGTCCATCACCAACTCCCAGAGTTTACTCAAACTCATGTCCATCGAGTTGGTGATGCCATCCAACCATCTCATCCTCTGTTGTCCCCTTCTCCTCCCGCCTTCAATCTTTCCCAGCATTAGGGTCTTTTGAAATGAGTCAGCTCTTTGCATCAGGTGGCCAAAGTATTGGAGTTTCAGCTTTAACATCAGTCCTTCCAATGAACACCCAGGACCAATCTCCTTTAGAATGGACTGGTTGGATCTCCTTGCAGTCCAAGGCACTCTCAAGAGTCTTCTCCCACACTGCAGTTCAAAAGCATCAATTCTTCGGCGCTCAGCTTTCTTTATAGTCCAACTCTCACATCCATACATGACTACTGGAAAAACCATAGCCTTGACTAGACAGACCTTTGTTGGCAAAGTAATGTCTCTGCTTTTTAATATGCTGTCTAGTTTGTTCATAACTTTCCTTCCATTTAATTTCTTGACTGCAATCACCATCTGCAGTGATTTTGGAGCCCCCCAAAATAAAGTCAGCTACTGTTTCCACTGTTTCCCCATCTATTTGCCATGAAGTGATGGGACCAGATGCCATGATCTTAGTTTTCTGAATGTTCAGCTTTAAGCCAGTTGTAGCTAAATCTATATGAGCAATTTCCTAGATAATGGTTCAGGCTAAAGGATAAACTTCAGAATGAGAAGTGTTACCCATGCTGAAAACTCAGGGCTCCAATAAATCATTTGTCCTTTACAGATTAGTCACGTGATCAAAATCTTATGATTCATGCAAACTGTTAAAAATATTTAATCCAGATTATTCAAGTGTGCTGTGGATAGGGAACCTTCAGGATGTCATGAAAAAGTGATTTTACAAAATGGTGTTTAAAAATGACTGTAACATCCTGAATTCCAAGCATGTACCCTCTCTCCTTGCAGGAAGCAGATCATCAGATACTTGTTATGTGTTGTGGCCCTGATTTCCCAAGGGAGTTTATTTCTGTAGACACAGTGGTTCAGAGCATCAATTATTTGCAAACGATTTGATTTCCATTATGAAATGGCATTTGTGGTTTTGGATATCATGAATTCATACTGCAAGGATTGTAAACCTTTTTTATTGTTGTTAATCTGTCAGAACCTTCGTAAAATGGGTTCCTATCTGTTAACTATCCGTAGAGAGGATTTGACTATTTTTCTACTTGGACAACTGCTCACAAAAACGAAAGAGCATTTTGTGTTAAATAATTGGAAGTTAATCGGTACTGCGATGTGCAAAGAGCCTCAACTCTTTTCTCAAGACTACTTCCTTGTTAAAAGTGCTACCTTAGGTTTTCAAATTTAGCCCTTTTTTTTGGATGAATGAGTCATTCTCAAACAAAATTGCAGTTATGATCAACACCAAAGTCACGAGCCTCAGAACTGTTACTTTTACGGCCTCTCAGATGGCCCCTTGGACCCCCAGACCGTGAGAGGATGGAACACAGCATGAAATGGAAAGTCTAAGCCAGGAAAGAAAGAGGATAGACATTTCAGCTCAAAATTGTCATAATAGAGATTGTCCCTTTAGGATGGGCAACCGTGAACGGTCTTTAAGTTCTTCTTCTGCGTTGGAGATGCGGGTCTGAAGATGCGGCTGCTGGCTGTCCTGGGTCCAAGTCACAGAGTCAGGACCACAAGTGAAGAGCTTGCTCAGCGTCCATTGTAAGATCGAGGTGATGAGGAGTACTCTGGACCTTCCAGGGCAGACTGTTCTCATGACACGTGTCCCAGATTCCTGCCAAGTGCCCCTAAGGGAATGTCTGTGGAGTGACTGAGTGAGTAAGGACTCATGCACGAACGTTGCAAGTAGAAGTGATGCTTGGCAGTTACAGGTTGAGTGAATCCAGAAGACAGGACAGGGAAGATTCAGAGAACCCGGCTACAGGGCCCTTCTCATCTCCGAGGAGGACCCAGGGGAAGCCACAGTCTGCCACGCGCTCCTCCTCCTTCCTGTGGCCTCTCCCAGTCCTGTCTGCTTGTGGGGTGACCTAGGGAAGCCTGGCCAGGCAGCCCCCTGAGATCTTAGGACCCTCTTCCTGAAATGCCTCCTGTCTCCATCTGTCCAACCTCTTCTGAGAACACCTCCTGATGCCTACCTTGGTCTCACCTGGCAGATATCGCCTGTTACCCCTTCTTTGTTTCTTTTCTGGCCCCATCAACCACCAGCCTGTGCTGGTGTGGTCCAGGGTGACTTCTCAACTGATGGAAAGCGGTGATGATGCTCACAGGGATTATGAAAACAAGAATGTTTGCTGTGTGAGTGTCATTGCCTAGGAATCCTTCTGCTCTTGGCCAGGCTTGGCCTTAAAGGCCCTGAGTTCCATGTGAAAATAGCCACCAAAGGGTGATTTGTAAGCCTGTGTAGAGACTGTCATGAGTGGGCAGAGGAGCCTGGCACTGGGCATCTGTTTCTTTATCCCTGTGACCATTCCTCGGAGATGAAATGCTGAGTCCAAGGGTGCGGAATCCTTTTACAGTGAGTTCACTCACAAGCTACTTAGTGAAGAGCAACTGTGTGAAGAAGGTGGAGGTAATGAGAGCAGCAGAGCAGACACATCTTGCTCTGAGGCCCCCAGTGTAGTAGAGAGTATCCCAGTTTACCCGGGAGTCCATCAGACAACCCAGGTTACCCATGCTCCAAAAGAATGGGCGTTGCAAATCAGCCACACTGGACTGAGTCAGGTGGACGGAAGTCTTTTTAAAAAACAAAATTAAGAAATATTCTTGTCTTTATGTTTGGCTGTGTTGAGGCTTCTTTGTGGCACATGAGCTCAGTGGTTGCAAGCTTATAATTAATGGCGATGCATGGACTTATTTGCCCCTTAGTATGTGGGGTCTTTGTTCCTCGACCAGGAATCAAAGTCAGATTCTTAACCGCTGGACCACCACGGAAGTCCTAAGGAAGGCTTAAAAAAAAATTATTTATTTATGTGTCTGTGTCGGGTCTTAGCTGCCAGGGTTTTCCCTTGTGGCCCAAGGACTCTCTAGTTATGCTGCCCAGGCTCAGTAGCTGACACTTGTGGGCTTAATTCCTCCCCAGCACATGGGATCGTAGCTCCCTGGCCAGATTGATTCCATGTGCCCTGAGGTCCCTTCCTACTGGACCACCAGGGAAGCCCTCAGGAAGGGTTGTTTTGCAAAAGAGAGGGTTGTGCAATGTGTAGGAAGAGAAGAAGGAGTCCTGTAGGTGGGAGAGAAAGAAGGTGGTGGGCCTGGAGAGGCACTGGGGTTTCAAACTGCACAAGGCCCCAGAGGTCATGCTAAGCAGCTTTGTGTCTTTCTATTTCTCTGACCTCTGTTTCTATGCCATTCAGTTCAGTCACTCAGTCGTGTCCAACTCTGCAACCCCATGGACTGCACCATGCCCGGCTTCCCTGTCCATCACCAACTCCTGGATTTTGCTCAAACTCATGACTATCAAGTCAGTGATGCTGTCCAACCATCTCATCCTCTGTCGTCCCCTTCTCCTCCTGCCCTCAATCTTTGCCAGCATCAGGGTCTTTTCCAGTGAGTCAGCTCTTCGCACCAGGTGCCCAGAGTATTGGAGCTTCAGCTTCAGCATCAGTTCTTTCAATGAGTATTCAGGGCTGAGTTCCTTTAGGATTGACTGGTTGGATCTCCTTGCAGTCCAAGGGACTCTCAAGAGTGTTCTCCAACACCACACTTCAAAAGCATTCTTCAGTGCTCAGCTTTCTTTATGGTCCAACTCTCACATCCATACATGACTACAGGAAAAACCATAGCTTTGACTAGGTAGACCTTTGTCGGCAAAGTAATGTCTCTGATTTTTTATATATTGTCTAGGTTGCTCATAGCTTTTCTTCCAAGGAGCAAGCATCTTTTAATTTCAAGGCTGTAGTCACTATCTGCAGTGATTTGGGAGCCCAAGAAAGTAAAGTCTATCACTGTTTCCATTGCTTCCCCATCTATCTGCCATGAAGTAATGGGATCAGATGCCATAATCTTCATTTTTTGAATGTTGAGTTTTACGCTTTTTCACTCTCCTCTTCACTTTCATCAAGAGGCTCTTTAGTTCCTTTTCACTTTCTGCCATAAGGGTGGTGTCATCTGCATATCTGAGGTTATTGATATCTCTCCTGCCAATGTTGATTTCAGCTTGTGCTTCATCCAGCCGAGCATTTCACATGATGTACTCTGCATATCATTAAATAAGCAGGGTGACAATACACAGCCTTGACGTACTCCTTTCCCAATTTGGAACCAGTCTGTTGTTCCATATCTGTCTCTAACTGTTGTTTCTTGACCTGCATACAGGTTTCTCAGGAGGCAGGTCAGGTGGTCTGGTATTCTCATCTCCTTAAGAATTTTCCACAGTTTGTTGTGATCCACACAGTCAAAGGCTTTAGAATAGTCAATGAAGCAGAAGTAGATGTTTTCCTGGAATTCTCTTGCTTTTCTATGATCCACCAGATGTTGGCAATTTAATCTCTGGTTCCTCTGCCTTTTCTAGCTTGAACATCTGGAAGTTCTCTGTTCGGGTACTATTGAAACCTAGCTTGGAGAATTTTGAGCATTACTTTGCTAGCATGTGAGATGAGTGCGATTGTGCAGGAGTTGGAACATTTTTTGGCATTGCCTTTCTTTGGGATTGGAATGAAAACTGATCTTTTCATTCCTGTCGCCACTGCTGAGTTTTCCAAATTTGCTGGCATATTGAGCGCACCACTTTCATAGCATCATCTTTTAGGAATCGAAATAACTCAGCTGGAATTCCATCACCTCCACTAGCTTTTTCATAGTGACACTTCCTAAGACCCATTTTACTTAACACTCCAGGATATCTGGCTCTAGGTGAGTGATCATACCATCGTTGTTATCTGGGTCATGAAGATCTTTTTGTATAGTTCTTCTGTGTATTCTTGCCACCTCTTCTTAATATCTTCTGCTTCTGTTAGATCCATAGCATTTCTGTCCTTTATTGAGCCCATCTTTGCATGAAATGTTCCCTAATTTTCTTGATGAGATCTCTAGTCTTTCCCATTCTATTGTTTTCCTCTATTTCTTTGCATTGATCACTTAGGAAGACTTTCTTATCTCTCCTTGCTATTCTTTGGAACTCTGAATTCAGATGGGTATATCATTCCTTTTCTCCTTTGCCTTTTGCTTCTCTTCTTTTCTCAGATCTTTGTAAGGCCTCTTCAGATAACACTTTGCCTTTTTGCATTTCTTTTTCTTGGGGATGGTTTTGATCACGGCCTCCTGTACAAGGTTATGAACCTCTGTCTATGTCATTGGTTTACTATTTTTCCACTAATTATTTTAAAGCATGTATTTTTTGAGTAAACTTTTATTTTGAAACAATTGTAGAGTCAGACACAGCTGTAAAAAATAATACAGAGCATCTTCGTATGCTTTGATCAGTTTCTCCCCATGGGAGCGTCTTGCAGATCTATAAAAGAGTATCAAAATCAGAATGTTGATGGTGATACAGTCTCATATTGAGTCTCCCCATTTAGCTTGCAAGCTTTCCTCTTCTTATCATTAAAAATGTCAAGCATATAGAAAAGCTGAAAGAATAGTGCAATGAAAACCATTATTCCTATCATTTGAATTCATCAGTTGCAAGCATTCTGCCATATTGGCCTCTACTATCTATCTCTAGTGGGCTTCCCTGGTTGCTCAGATGGTAAAGAATCCACCTGCAATGTGGGGAGTCCCAGGTTCAATCCCTGGGTCAGGAAGATTACCTGGAGAAGGGAAAGGCAACCCACTTCAGTATTCTTGCTTGGAGAATTCCATGGACAGAGGAGCCAGGTGGGCTACAATTCATGGGGTTGCGGTGAGTCGGACATGACTGAGTGACTAACACTTTAGTCAGTCAGTTCAGTCACTCAGTCGTGTCCGACTCTTTGCGGCCCCATGAACTGCAGCACACCAGGCCTCCCTGTCCATCACCAACTCCCAGAGTTCACTCAAACTCATGTCCATCGAGTTGATAATGCCATCCAGCCATCTCATCCTCTGTCGTCCCCTTCTCCTCCTGCCCCCAATCCCTCCCAGCATCAGAGTCTTTTCCAATGAGGCAACTCTTCACATGAGGTGGCCAAAGTAGTGGAGTTTCAGCTTTAGCATCATTCCTTCCAAAGAACACCCAGGACTGATCTCCTTTAGAATGGACTGGTTGGATCTCCTTGCAGTCCAAGGGACTCTCAAGAGTCTTCTCCAACACCACAGTTCAAAAGCATCAATTCTTCGGGGCTCAGCCTTCTTACTTACTTATGTATCTAGGTATCTGTTTCTGTTAACATGTAGCCAAATCCTGTCAGAATGTGAGAAGCATGTGAGTGGTTCAGCAGGTAGCTCTCAAGGATGAAGACAATGTCCAGGGGCTTCGTTGTTCTTCCAGAACATCACTGTCATCTCTTTACACCGTCTACATTCACATTCTCCCTCGATTCTCCCCAGTCTCTGTTGTCTTCTGTTACAGGCTTTCTCAAAGCTGCATCTAGTCCAGATTCACTCATCGTATTTGCTTATTTCTCATTAATCTCTTTTTTTTCTAAAATAAGTTCATCACCTTGTTTTTCCTTCCCTTTCATGGCATTGCTTTTTAAAATTCAGTTTCATTTTTATTTATTTTCTGTTTCGAACAGATAGAGCCATTAGCTTTGCAGACTTTGCCCGCACCATCCCCCCACTTTGCCCGCCCCCATTCTGTAATTTTTGATTGCTGCCTTTTGTACAGATTTCTTTCTTCAAATTCATATATCCTGCAGACTGGAAAGTGAAAGTGTTAGTCACTCAGTCATGTCCTACTGTTTTTGACCCCATGGACGCCTGCCAGGCTCCTCTGTCCATGGAATTCTCTAGCCAAGAAGACTGAATTGGGCAGCCCTTCCCTTCTCCAGGGGATTGTCCTGACCTAGGGATTGAAGCCAGGTCTCCCACATTGCAGGTGAACTCTTTACCGTCTGAGACACCAAGGAAGCCCTCCACAAACTGGAAGCTTGATCTAAAATTCAAGTTCACCTTTTGGCAAGTGGAAGAGAAGTTGTGGTTAAGCATGCCCTGTTATGTCTGTCGGGAGGCTAGGAATTCCAGGCTGAGCACTACTGATGATAATGGGTTTGATCACTTGGTTAAAAGGGAATAACTTCTGGATCTCTCTGTTGTGAAGATGCTGCTGCTGCTAAGTCGCTTCAGTCGTGTCCGACTCTGTGTGACCCCATAGACGGCAGCCCACGAGGCTCCCCCGTCCCTGGGATTCTCCAGGCAAGAACACTGGAGTGGGTTGCCATTTCCTTCTCCAATGCATGAAAGTGAAAGTGAAGTCGCTGAGTCTTGTTCGACTCTTAGCGACCCCATGGACTGCGGCCCACCAGGCTCCTCCGTCCATGGGATTTTCCAGGCAAGAGTACTGGAGTGGGGTGCCATTGCCTTCTCCATTGTGAAGATACATGGCCCTTAAAGGTCATCATGGAAACTTTGAGTAATACATTGGTATCCATAGTAAATTGGCAGAGGTCTTATCCTCTAGCAGTTTCATCAGTTGAGTTTAGTATCTATTGATGGTCTTTGTCTGAAATAGTTATTTCTTTGACTTAAGATAAGGGTGTCTTCCTTCTGAGAATTAAGACTCTTTGGCTTTTACCTAAGAACATTTGGAAGCCACTGAGGATGTAGGTTCAGTGGAAGATTGAGGAAGTGTTGGTGCCTTGATTAGATTTTAAGAGGTCACTCTGAATGAAGTGTGGGGATCAAGACAGACTAGAATGGTCATAGGTAGATGGGCTAGGCTTTCCCTCTGGGAGTCCCAGTGAAAAATGATGACCAATTATCCAAGTGGGTGGGGCCAGAGATGGACAGAAGTAGATGGTTTTATAATAAGAAGACTTTGCCTATGGAATGCATTGATGGCTCTTATTAGAGCTGTTCCCTTATTATATGGAACATCTTGTGTACAATCTAACTAAAAATGCAGCAGGAATGGATTGATATAAAATGATGAAATTTTCACAAAACGTGTATTAAATCCTCCAACTCCTCTTGTCAACTTGGAGATGGCAGTTGTAATAGCCTGTTCAGCCTCATCAGCCATTCCAGCAAATACACTGGTGGGGACCACCGCCATGGCTGGTAATTTATTCAGACCAACAGGGAAAGCCTTGAAAAACCTCATCTCCCACAATCTGCAGCATTTTGTTTGATCAGCAAAGTACCAACATTTAATAGCTGAGCCATACTAATGAAGTATGGGACTGTGTTTCCTAGAGAAAAAAAAAAAAGGAGTTGGTGTGGGAAAAATATGCTTCTCTTCCAGAATAATAAAAACCAGACCCTGTATCTCAATTATTAGGCTTTGAGGAGTAATCAGCAAGAAAGCCAGCAATTTCATGCAAATAGAGATGTGACTAAATTATGACACTCAGCCTACAGAAGGGGCAACCTGGTCATTAAAACAGGAAACTCTTGACAAAGTGGGGAAACTTAAGTAGTGAAATATGAATTTCAGGAATTAAACTGGGAATAGGAAAGTGTTCCTTGTGTCAGGGGTCATTGAGAACACCTATTGCTTGCAAGCCCTGCTGGTCGGGGCTCCTGGGGGCAGTGTTGGGAGGACACAGGACTCACTTTTCCCTCTGGACTCTGCCTTCTGTCCTAACCTCTCCTGCACTGGAGGCCTCTGTTGTAACAAGTGTGATCATGGTGGTTCCTGGAGTTTTTGTTCATGGGGGGTGCTCCACAAGGCCCTCCTGCAACAGAAATGACTCGCTGTAACACTGTAAGCTGGCCATTGTTGGTAAGGTGGCTGAGAAGGTGTCTTTGATCCTTGGCTTTTTCCTACCATCAAATGGAACTTGTGTCTTTTTGCAAGAAGTTCTTGTGTAGAACTCTGTGTTGAAAATTGCTTTCTGGGCTGCTTAAATTCTGCTCACCACCTCGGTCTTCACAGCCATTGCACTTAATTATGAATCAGTAGATGAAATAAATGGGAAACATCCATTCATTTGCTCATCTATGACCGCAGCCTCATTTTCCTAATGTGACTTCTCAGTCGCTTGTCCCCTTTCCACCCAGATCCTGAGGGAGCAAGTGCCCTATATTACTGGGGTGTGCACTTTTATGACACCCGCTTGTTTTGTTCAGGTGAGCTCAGAATAAGCTCTAAACTGTCAGATTCAAGAAAATCTCCTAATTCTGACAGCACAGAGTGGACCCACTAGGAGTAGGGAACCCCCTCCTGACACCAGGGGCAGTATAATCAGTGTGGAGGCAGGGTAGGGTCACAGGCCACCGCTCTGAAATGCAGGGGACCGTCTAGGAGACAAGAGAGCCATCACT
Organism: Bos taurus; assembly: GCF_002263795.3. Taxonomy (NCBI): domain Eukaryota; kingdom Metazoa; phylum Chordata; class Mammalia; order Artiodactyla; family Bovidae; genus Bos; species Bos taurus. The sequence continues at coordinate 46,746,872 of NC_037353.1, forward strand.
GAGTAGCTTATGGATTTGATGATGCCACATAAGAGACTTTGGCAACTTGACCATGTGCTTGATTGGTTGACAGAGTGCTGACTAGGAGCAGATGGTCAGGAGTTCCTTTCTGCACCTTTAATTTGTTGAATTATGTAAGAAAAAGGGAAGGATAATAATACTGCAGGTTGAATTTGATGGGCCCTGTTTATAATTAAAATGTAGGTAAATATGGGCTTCCCTGGTAGCTCAGTTCGTAAAGAATCTGCCTGCAATGAGGGAGACCTGGGTTCGTTCCCTGGGTTGGGGAGATGCCCTGGAGAAGAGAAAGGCAACCCACTCCAGTATTCTGGCCTAGAGAATTCCATGGGGTCGCAAAGAGTCGGACACAACCAAGCGACTTCCGCTCACTCAGATTAAATATAAGACATAGTTACAGCCTGCATGTTATATTTGATTGAAAGTGTTTCCTTAAGCAGAAAGAGTGTGAATATATGTAGCTTGCAAGGGTTTATTCCTTGTAATTCTTAGAGAGACATGACCAGAGACTTCTTTTAGTATATCCTTAAAAAAGTTCTCCAGGACATGAGGTGCTCAGGTACACAGAAAGGCAGAAGGCGTCATACGCAGCTCTGTGAAATACATCTTCATTACTTTGTGCTATGTTTTCGTTCAGCTAAAAAAGAAGTAATAATAATAAGGTCATTTATAATGCTGTTATTCCGGGGATGGAGGTGGGCATTGGCTTTCACCTTTTTCTTGGTGGGCTATTTGAACGTTCTGCTTTTATTTCAGGATTTCCTGATGGAGACATTCATCATGTTTAAGAACCTCATTGGGAAGAATGTCTACCCGTTCGATTGGGTGATCATGAACATGATGCAGAATAAGTGAGTACGGGGGAGGCTGTCCTCGAGGAGGTGCCCGGCTCACGGCTGGTGCCAATGGAGGTGTTGCCTGGGTACCACAGGGTGGCCCCGCTTCTGCGACGCAAGTGGTTCTTTGGAAAAATGGGCTTGGAGATTGAGTGCTTTTCTTACGTCAGCGCAGGGCTCTGGGGTTGAGAACTTGAACTCTGCACCCCCCAGAAGACAAACGTGACTATGATCCATCCTTCACTCTGCCTTTGTCCAGGGCTTCTGTTTTCCATCCAGTTTTAACCATATGTGTTTATTAGCCAAAGTGATTCTCAGTTCTATGGGAGGCTTTTTAAGAGTGTTTGCATTTCACATATTTCAGCTTAAAGAAATCATGAGCATTTTCATTATACTTATTAAATATTAAGCGTGTGCCATGCTCATCATCTCCCTGTGAGGGCTGTTGGTTAATTTTCTAGTGCGTGGGTTTTATAATTTCTGTAAGTGCCATCAAAGATCATGGGGTTCTCCATCACATGTGGTTTCTAGAAGGAATGTCTGTTGATTTCTTTTTGCCCCTTCTTTCTCACTGAGAGCTTTATGGAGATGATTGTCAGTTTATAGTCGGTGCAGTGGTAAGAAGAAAGACAGGAGAGCTTGTGTGCCCTTGGCCCTGGTAAAATGTTGACCATAACATTTTGCCAACCTGCAACACTGAACTGCAACCAGGGAATGACATTGATACAACTTAGCCATCTTATTCAGGTTTTGCCAGCTTGACTTTTATGCCTTCCTGCTTGTGTTTCCTTTCTTACAGTTTTTTTCATGTGGTGTGTGTTCTCAAACCCACCCCCATGGTCAGGACACGGAACGTTTCTTTCACAGTAAGGGTCCCTCTGGAACTCACTTAAGTTGTTGTATCGGTGGTTCCTTCCCGTCGCTGCAGAGTGGCCACAGTGTGGATGTGCCACAGATGGTTTAACCTTTTTTTTTAACCACTGAAGGACTTCTAGTCTATTCTCAGTCTGGGGCTATTACAGATAGTTCTATTACAATTAGATTGGTTATGAACTTCCTGTGCAGGTTTTTATGTGAACTTAAGTCTTCATTTCTCTGGCACAAATGTCCCAGGGCTGTAAATGCCGTGCTCGTGCTAATTCACTTCAGTCGTGTCAGACTCTGTGCGGCCCCGTGGACTGTAGCTCAACGGTCTCCTCTGTCCATGGGACTCTCCAGGCAAGAATGCTGGAGTGAGTAGCCATTCACTCCTCCAGGGGATCTTCATGACCCTGGATTGAACCTGCATCTCTTGCACCTCCTGCCTTGGCAGGCAGGCTGTTTGCACTAGTGTGGCCTATAAATGCTGATTGCGTGGTAGCTGCGTGTTTAGCTTTATCAGGAACTGCCAGACTGGCTGCATCGCTCTCCATCCCCATTAGCCCTGAAGAGATGTCCGTCTCCTCTGCCTCCTTACCTGCATTTGCTGTCATTGACCTTTTTATCCTGGCCCTTCTGGCAGATGTGAACCATGTCACACCGTGGTTTTCATTTGCATTTCCCCTGATGACTTTGCCTCTTTTTGATGATTTTGTCCACCCCATGAGCAGATTCGTAGCGGCACGGATCTTTCCCTTTGCCTTTTCTGGGTGATGCTACAATACTTTCTGGAATGAGCACACTTAGTTCAGTCCTGTCCAACTCTTTGCAACCTCATGGACTGTAGCCCACCAGACTCCTCTGTCCATAGGATTTTTCAGGCAAGAATACTGGAGTGGGTTTCTATTTCCTCCTCCAAGAGATCTTCCCGACCCAGGGATTGAACTCATATCTCCTGCATTGGCAGACAGATTCTTTACCTGCTGAACCACCAGGGAAGTCCCACTTTCTGGGACAACAGGAATGAAATGGGCCCTGGGAACCAGCAGCTGCTGTTCTAAGCAGGCCTCTGCTAGGGCTGAGCCTCAGTGAGTGTCCTCCCTCTGAAGTCATCTGATGCTGTGGCTGAAACCTCCTTCGGTGCATCTGAAGACACCAGAGAAGTGGGGAGGCGCAGGAGCTGCGTCCCGCAGCTGCAGAGACAAGGGCGGCCTGCGGCTCAGAGCAGGGGTCCTGGCCCCAGCTTCCTGAGTTTCCACCTGCTGCCTTTGGTGATCTGCATCATTACCCAGAACGTGAGGAACTTAAAGCACGGGGCTTCTCTTCCTTTTTCTCTGTTGGGATTAACTTTTTTGAGTGACAGCTTAGCATGAGGCCCGAGAGCTGCAGTTTTCATGTTTTCAGTGGTCTGTTTTCCACATAAAACAAACACACTGACAAACGGAACCCACTGTCTTGGATGCCCACGGAAACTTGGGTTCTCCTTACTCTGCTGGATGCTGTAGCTGGAAACCACAGTCCGATCTTTCCCATCTGCAGTGAAATAAGCAGGGGCTTTTGTGTTCAGGGGCTTCCCAGGTGGTGCTGGTGGTAAAGAACCCACCTGCCAACCCGGGAGACATAAGAGACTCAGATTCGATCCCTGGGTGGGGAAGATCCCCTGGAGGAGGCCATGGCAACCCACTCCAGTATTCTTGTCTGGAGAATCTCATGGACAGAGAAGCCCAGTGTCCTACAGTCCATAGATTCGCACAGACGCGGACACGACTAAAGTGACTTGGCACACACGGTGCGCGTTCTGCGTTTAACCAGGCCTGGGGGATGCGCTGGCCACGTCAGTCGTGAAGCCACAGGACTAAAGGCGGCTCTGGCGCCCTCGGGAGGCAGTGGGTGCGCAGCAGCTGCACGTGGACTGGCTTACCCTGCGTCCCCTGCCTCGTGGCCATGTCCGGGCACCTGTGGGGTCACAAGTAGTCGGACACGACCCAAGTGACTTAGCACACACACCCCTTAAATATGCCTTTGCTTTTAATCCTATAGACTCTGAAACACAACTTTTCTGTAAGATTTACTACTTAACCTGAATGACTTTTAAGCATAGAAATCAAGGAGTTCCTACTAAGCTTTTTTGGTGCCATTAAACGTGTGTGTGTGTGTGTGTTCCAGAGGATCACATCCATTCCTGAGCTCTGTGGAGTCCTACTGTGGACTTTTAGGACAGAATATCATCATAAAATAATTCCTGTAGAAATTACATAGATACCATAGAGCATTGTTTCTATGTCATTATCTATTTGCCCCTTTTTATTCCTGTAATAAGGAGTTCATGATCTGAAGATTTATTGGAAGGACTGATGCTGAAGTTCCAATACTTTGGCCACCTGATGCAAAGAGCCCGCTCTTTGGAAAAGACACTGATGCTGGGAAAGGTTGAGGGCAAGAGGAAAAGGGGGCGGCAGAGGATGAGATGATTAGATAGCATCACTGACTCATTGGACATGTGTTTGAGCAAACTCCGAGAGACAGTGAAGGACAGGGAAGCCTGGCGTGCCGCAGTCCCTGAGGCTGCAGAGTTGGACACGACTTCGTGACTAAACAACAAATTCCTGTAACGTAAGAGCTTGTTATCTTACATGTTGCCAGACTTGCCTGCTCCTCTCTTCCTAGCAGGCATCACAGACTTCCTTGCCTCCTTGGGATAAACAGTGATTCCCAGCAGCTTCCGGAGTCTGTATTTAAGTTTTAACAGCACAGCTGGACATGCAGCTTTACCACCTACGGCTCAGAAACTGACAGAACCAGCCTCTGTGGTCCCTTAAATATTCGTGTGCTTGTTCAGCTTTGCCTCTGCAAATAGGACTGTTCTTCAGTCCATGGGGCTTGTAAAATGTAATTAAAAACAGCCTCCATTAGTTTTGGGGCCACAGCTTGTAAATCAAGAATCAAATTTATAGGATATAATGAATATCCCAAAGGACAGTAGTCACTCAACTGCTGTATTCAAGAGAGCAAGTGATTGGTGATGGCCTGACATTATAACTCTGCTCTAGGATATACGGGAGCCAGATGGTGAGATGACATTTAAGATAAGCACGGTTCAGATACAGTAGATGTGAGCTTGAGTGTTAGCATGCAGAAGTGCTAGTTAATCTGCCCAGAGGGAAGCAGACACTAGGTTTTCATTTAAGATCTCAGGTGGGATTGGAAGCCTGGACCTTCACTGTTGGCATATAAGTACTCTCCACCACTTTGGAACTTGGATCAGCTGGAATTTTCAGGTTTACACTTTGCGGAGTGTGTAGCCTGGTCTCATGGTGAAGAATTATGCTGTGGCTTTGTTAGAGTTCTCTCTGGTTATTAACATGAATGCAACCTCTTGGTTGCATTTCTGTGGCTTTCTTTTGGTCTCAGAGCTTGACATCATCCCAGTAGTGTTTGTGGACTAATAATCCTGAGTAGATTGTTTACATTTTTTTTTTTTCTGGCTACACTGCAGGGTCTTAGTTCCCCGACCAGGGATTGAACCCATGCCTCTTGCAATGGAAGCACAGATTTTAGCCACTGTACCTGCCAGGAAAGTCCCCAGACTAGATTTCTAAGGCAGAGGAGTGACCTGGTAGGAAATGAGTCTGCTGGTTTGACTGAACTCCTTTTTCACCTTGAAGGAGCATTTGTTATCAGCTGCTTTTATTTACCTGTGATAGGCATCTCCACTGCGTACCAGGGGGTGAAACCAGGGGCAGAACTGGGTGTAATCTTCAGATTTTTAGAATTAGACTTTCTTATTTATGTGGAAATGAAACCTTTCTTACATCTGTCCACCATTCAAACTTGCAGCAGACTTTTTAAAATTCAGCTACCTTGATTCAGCTTCTCCCCAGGTCCTCTTCTCTTAGGATGAAAAATAAATTAAACAATCACTTTTACTTCCTCAGAAGTCTCATTGTTTGCAGCTGTGATTATCAATGTTTTCCGGGGTCCTTCTCTGTTGGTATAGGTTTTGTGTCTCCTTCTTCTTGATTTTGTCCATGTTCAGCTGGGGCCTAAAGGAGCTTATGTTTATAATTTGTGATTTATTATCCTATGTACATTCATAAAGAACTTGGTATGTTTTGCAAGTAAGGATTCAAATAGACCAGGTAAAATGATAGAGAAAACTGGAAACTAGAGAAGCCAAAATGCTTGAAGCTGCCTGGGAGATGAAGCACGAAGGAAAATATAATGGGTTGCAAAATTCTCACTGGCTGATAAAAAAGATCCTTGCAGTTTGTCAGGGAAGACTGGCAATTTATGGTGAAGATCCTTATGTATAACATATTGAGCAAGAGAGTATCACCATAAAGGAATCAGTTGAGAATTCAAAACTGTGCCCACGGGAAATGGAGGGCATTAGTATTTCAGTTTTGATGTGCCTGAGATGTTTTGGGTCAGCACACTGACCCTTAAGAGCAGTCGGTCATCATTGGACCTGTCCTAAAGCTTCTTGAATGTAGTAGATTTTCTGAGCTACCCAATTTAGTCTTGGCAAGTTGTTGACCATGCAAATACTGGAGACCAACCAATCAAAATTATTATCTAGTTTGACTTTATCTGAAGTCAGGCTTTCATCTTAAATTTGTACTTTCAAACACTGAAATATCGAAGCTTCTCTGGTGGTCCAGGGGTTCACCTTTCTAGTGCAAGGGGTGCCGGTTCGATCCCTGGTTGGGGAACTGAGTCCACATGGCCTTGAGGTCAAAAAGCCAAAGCATAAAACAGCAACAATATTGTAACAAATTCAATAAATATTTTAAAAACAAAACACTGTAATTTCTTCCCAACTTGGAATTTATAGATCACGTTGCTATTGATTTCGTGTGTCTGGGTTTTACTTGTTTTTGGGTCGTGGCGGCATGGAGGCAGAACAATCTATCATAATGGGCCCACGGTTGGGTTCTAGATTACCTCTGTTTGATCGTGTTGGCTCGTTTCTACTCCTCCTTCCCTCACCTGTGAGTCCAGCATTTTTGGACCAAGGAGTGTTTTGCTCAACCCATCAACACACTGCATTATGTTTCCCCCAACCTGATGCATGCAGTACATATTTATACACTTAGAATCGCGTATGGCTCCTTTCATTGGGTCAATTTTCCACGTATGCTTTTTTATATAATCTCGTTTACTTATGGCTGTGCTTGGTCTTCGTTGCTGTGCGGGCTTTTCTCTGGCTGCGGTGAGGGGGGCTTCCCTTTGATCCGGTAAGTGGGCTGCTCATTGTGGTGGCTTCTCTCCTTGTGGTGCACAGGCTCTGGGGGCCCCGGGCTCAGTCATTGCGACTCCTGCGTTCTAGCGCACAGGCTCAGCAGCTGTGGCGCACAGGCCTAGTTGTTCCGAGGCCTGCGGGATCGTTCCAGATCAGGGACTGAACTCATCTCTCCTGCACTGGCAGACGGACTCTTGACCACTGAGCCACCAAAGAAGCCCTCCGTACATGTGCTTGCAATCTGGCTATTTCCCTCCTTGAAAACATGCATTTTTCCCCAGTGATAAATGGTCTCCATCAGATGTGTCTACCTCTGGGAAGGCAAGCTCATGGATGCGTCTGCCAAAATTAATCTGGTGTATAGTTGGGGCAGGAAAGAGCAGTAAGACTTTGAGATTCCACCTCTGAGATGCCAGGTTTCTTAGGGGTAAATTGTGAAAATGCTCAGCAGGCAAATTCTCAGGGTAGGTTGGTTGCAGTTATTGTATTATTTGGTTTCATTGCTGTGGAAGATTTTTGGTCCTTGCCAGCTCTGTATCTTGGGCTTGGATCGGAGACCATTTGCCTCAGGGAGGGAGGGAGGGAGGTGGGGGTCCCTGATTTCTGGAGGCCTGCCTCGAGGGCCATAGCACTAGCCCCAGCCAGCAGACAGGCCGGTCTGGGAGTCAGGATGTTTGTTTCCAGCTCAGTCTCCTTCCAGGAAACGCTCCTCCCATGAAAAGGCATGGAGATGAAATCTTTGTGCAAATTCAAAGCGAGGGTATCAAGCATTGGGGCTCAAGAGATTCTTGAATCATTTCTTTTCAGTATCTTTTTTCCTTTCTTTGCCGGAAGCTTTTAGTTGATGTTTGTAACTTATTATTTGAAAATGACTGGGGTTCCTTTTGAGGTTTAGCGTATCTGGTGCCTTGAAGATTTTAAGCACACCTAAGTATCATTTCTCCCTTGGAAACAGTATACAGTAGCTGACAGAAACTCTGCCACAATATCACTAGCTAAGGACTAAAAGGAAGAATATATGTATTGTTTTTGAGTGAAGAAACGGGAATTTAAAGTCAGTATAATGAAAGCATTCTGGAATGAAAATTTCCCAAGAGCTCAGCATGCCGGCATTTTATTTAGCTCACACACTTCATAATATCATTCTGGCAACCTTAATCTTCTCCCAACGTGTGCAGACGTGCTAAGTCATTTCAGACATGTCCGACTCTTTGTGACCCCATGGACTGTAGCCCGCCAGACTCCTCTGTCCATGGGATTCTCCAGGCAAGAATCCTGGAGTGGGTTGCTATGCCCTCCTCCAGGGGAGCTTCCTGACCCAGGGGTTGAACGCACATCTCTTACATCTCCTGCATTGGCAGGCGGGTTCTTTTCCACTGGTGCCCCTTGGGAATGCCTGGTCCTCTCCCAGAAAATTGGCCTAAAGCAGAGATGTTTTGCAGCTCAGATCCCAGTTTGTAGGCGCTGAGACCCAGGCCTGCCTCTGGAGCTGGGCTCACCCGGACTGTGACTGAGCACCTTCCTGGCCGGTCTCACCGAGAAGCACATGAGCTCTTCTTCTGGGGCAGAGGTGGCCATGGTGACGCACCAGGCTTCAAGGACAACTCTTGCCTTGGGTCTGGGAATGGTCGTCTGCGTCCCAACAGCAGGACGGGGCACCCACACGCAGGGTGCTTTTTATCCTTCATGACATTATCATAAATTATTTTATTATTTTCCATATAGTTATTCCCTGGCATGCCTGCTTTTGCTTAATAATTAAACTTGGCCTAAAATTAAAACAGATAATTCCAGCTTTTACCTGGTTGTTGATAACCAATTTATTGCACACAGCATAGATATTTTATACCAGCTTTTCAGACTGCCTCTTTATTTAATCCTGAGATGAAAAATCAGAGTACTCTCCAAGGAATGGCAGTGATGAAGCACTCTTAGCCAGGACTCTTATTTAGGGAAGCTTCCGTTAGAGGAAAGTTTTAAAAGGGCAAAATCGGTGTAAGGATTCTCTGAGACAGCACACACCTTGCCGTGAGCTCTTGGCTGGTGTCGACAAGGCCACCCTGCAGACACTTAATGCTGGAGGATGCACTTCACTTTAGGAGGAATGAAGCCAAACACCCTCTTTATCTGATGCATGAGACTGCTCTCTGTGCAAAACATAAAGCAGGAAATGCTGTTGTTCTGTCCCTGAGTTGTGTCCGACCCCATGGTCTGCAGCACGCCAGGCTTCTCTCCTCCACCATCTCCTGGAATTTGCTCAAATCCATGTCCTTTGAGTTGGTGATGCCATCCAACCATCTCATCCTCCGCCGCCCGCTTCTCCTCCTGCCTTCAGTCTTTCCCAGCATCAGGGTCTTTTCCAGTGAGTCAGCTCTTCTCATCAGATGGCCAGAGTACTGGAGCTTCAGCTTCAGCATCAGTCCTTCCAATAAATATTCAGGACTGATTTCCTTTAAGATTGACTGGTTTGATCTCCTTTCAGTCCAAGGGACTCTCAAGTGACTTCTTCAGCACCACAATTTGAAAGCATCCATTCTCCAGTGCTCAGCCTTCTTTATGGTCCAGCTCTCATGGAGGAAATACGTTTTATTAAGGTCGCATCCCAAATCTTTCCATCCTCAGTTTTTACCTCCGATGTTCCTGGGACTTAGAAGAAAGGCTGCATGCAATGCGAGTCCCTCTAGGGTCATCCTTTTAAGTCTGGGATGTGTAGAGGAGGAAACCCGTGGCAATTGAATGCTCATCTGCGACCAGCATCGTGTTAGGTATCTGTTTGTGGTTCTCAGCCAGGGGCGATTTTGCCCCCTAGAGGATACTCGACAACAATTTTATTATCAATGGGGAAAACACCCTTCCTTGTACATTACAGTCACCTACTGCAAGAACCATCCCCAGCAAATGTCAGTTTTATCCTCATTTTATGGATGAGCAAACTGAGTCTCAGCAATGTTAAGTAATTAATAGAAATATGTGATCCATTTCAGTGACCCTCTTCTTATTTCTACTTCTCTCAGCCATTTCTCTGTGTCATGACCCCAGTGAAGACAGGAGTCGTTAACATAAATAATAGCAGCTGTCTGCTAATGTCGCCAGGGCTGAGCTTTCCTGTATAGGGTGAAGAATGAAGACGGTTTTCCCAGAGATGCCCTGCAAGATGCTCCAGCCCTGTGGGCATGGCCCACGTGATGAGGAGAGTAAGGCCAGTTTTGGAATCTCACTGATAAGATCGGAGATCCCAGGGCTGTCCTTCCTGGTGCCTGACACGTAGGTGTAAAATATTCGTGAGCGCCTCTTATGGGGGAGTTATGGATTTTGTTTTAGATTCTACATACATATGAGATCATCCAGTGTTTATCCTTCTGTCTGACTTATGCCACTTAGCATAGTGCCCTCGAGGTCCATCCATGTTGTCACAAATGACAGGATTTCCTTCTATCTCACGGCTGAGTGACATTCTTTTGTAATATGCACCACATCTTCTTTATCCACGCATCCTTGAACCTCGTTTCAGGGATGTGTGTTGCAGTCATTTTTTTCTTAGTGACTTCTCCCCCACCCTACTGAATAGTAGCTTTTGTTGGTTGACATTAAAATTTTTTGTCTGATAAAATTTTTTAAAAATTCTTTGAGGTGACTTCCCTGGTGGTCCAGTGGTTACGCATCCTCCTTCCGATGCAAGGGACACAGGTTCAATCCCTGGTCGGGGAACTAAGGTCCCACATGCTGCAAGGCCAAAACTAGAAAAGCCTGCCCACTGCACCAAAGAGTCAGCACAGCCATCAACATGAATGAATAAATAAAATTTTAAAATCTCTGAGGATTCTTGCAGAAAGAAAGTCAGTGGACTTCCTGTTGGTCAATTTGTCATAACAAGCATGGTGACCATACAGATAGTTAGGCTCAGTGTTTTTCCTATATGGAAGCTCCAGGAAATGCAGTTTTTGACATGAAATCATCTTGAAGATTGAACATGGAATGACATCATTATGTGTCAAGCTCCTCTTTTCTAGACCCAAGATCGGAAATAAAGTTGAGAAATATTTTGTCTCCATCTTCAGCTTGACAGTGGAATACTTTAAAAAATCACATATGTAATACATTTGTAGGTCTATAAAGAAATGATAATATTGTTGATATAATTTCTCCGTAGACTCGAAATGTTAGGACTATGACAGCCTCTCTGCATTTTTGTTTGTATAAGATGCTTTCATGTGTCACGTGGTATGTTTTCACGGAATCGTGTGCATTTGTGCATGACTCTTGGATGCTATGTGGGGAAGTCACTTATCCTCAGAGATGCTGAGTTTAGTGTCGCTGTCCAACACAGAGTAGGTGCTGAACGAACAGTGACTAACTGCCCGACTGAAAAGAATGAATGTCAGTAGGAAGTGTTATTACAAGGTCAGCTGATAAAGCACATGACCTACTCCATAGTGGTTCTTTTCCAGGAATGAAACTCCATTACCCTTGTTATTTTTAGGTCCACAAATAAATAAATAAATAACTCCAGATGCAGGTATGCAATAAACAAATGAAGCCTCTTATTCTTTTGAGGCTGTATTAGCTAGTGCATTTCCTTAATTGAAATTTGTTCTCAGTGTATCATAAAACTGTGCACGGGAGACCTGTGTTTGTACTGAGCCAGCCACTGACTGCAGGTCAGGCAGCTGCAGGGGGTTGCTTGCTGTCTGCTGGAGCTTGCTGTTTCTTCTTAACCTTTCCAGCAAGACTTCAGAGGAGGGTTTTTACTTAATACTGTACCTGTCAAATTCCCAAAGCTGCAAGAAAATTGAAAATACAAATTATATTGTAAAGTGAAATATTTTGTGTGATTCTACAGTGTGGTTGATTTAGGAAGAGAATGAACTCTGACAGCCCTGCTCTTTTCAGTTCAGTGGATTCTAATGGTTCCAAAACAAAAGCCCCCGCACCCCACCGCGCCTTTCCCCATTGCTGTATCAGAGACGCCCTGCTCCCTGCTCAAGACCCAGTGGCCGTTGACTCCGTGTCTTGGGTACACAGGATCTTAGAAGGAATAGAAAGCACTACATGTTAAAATTTGTGAATATAAATGTTTACCATCCCCAGAGGACTTCAGCCATCTGATCAACGCGTAGCTTTTTAGCATTTGGCGCTTTTCTCAGTATTCAATCCATTTTTCATAGGCAGAAATGATCTTTCCCCCATTTTTTTCTGACCTGTGGCTACCACATCCCTAACGTGGGGCTGCTTGGGATGCAGAGGTTTGGAAGTGGTTAGGGGCCCCCCTCCTCTCTTTTCCTGTGATGATACACAGCAGCCTGTATTCTCTCTTGATTCATTGTGTTCAGGGGAAAACACATAGTGAGGTTTCATGCAAGAGCCAGAAAATCTGAAGTTCTCTGGTTGACTTCCTCACCTGCAATGTAGTGGGTAGGTTGTGTGTGTTGAAAGCATTGGTGGGGGGAGGTTTGTAGGGCTTGGCTCCTTTGATGAAGGCTGAACCTTCCGTAGGCCTCCCTGACTGCTCAGCTGGTCAAAGCTGCCAGGGCAGGAGACTCAGAAGGCGTGGGCTCGATCCATGGGTCAGGAAGGTCCCCTGGAGGAGCAAGGGGCAACCCACTCTGATATTCTTGCCTGGAAAATTTGATGGGCAAAGGAGCCTAGTGGGCTGCAGTTCATGGAGTCTCGAAGAGTCAGACATGACTGAGCGACTGAGCATGCATGCAGGAGCCATCAATACCTCTCCTGGCGCCTTCACCACAGGGGCCTTTCTGCCCCTTTGTCCTGCACACCTCTTTCATGATTCCTCCTCTGCCCTGGCTGTGCAGGGCTAGGCAGCGGGGAGGCAGGGGACAGCTTTGCCCTCCCTCAGAAGCTCCCCCTTCCCTGCCACACAGGAGCTGGCTGCCTTTCTGATTTAGCCAACATCCCCGGGATTAGGAGTCAGGAGTCTGATTGGCCTCTTCAGGCTGAATGTTATTGCCCCACTAACGCAGACGGCCGCCTCATTCCCGTCTGATCCTGGAGGTACTGTGTGCAGGGTGTTTCCTGCTACTGCTCCTGCTGCTGCTAAGTCGCTTCAGTCGTGTCCGACTCTGTGCAACCCCATAGACGGGAGCCCACGAGGCTCCCCCGTCCCTGAGACTCTCCAGGCAGGAACACTGGAGTGGGTTGCCATTTCCTTCTCCAAAAGTGTTTCCTAGTTAGCCATTAACCTGCAGACGGTTTGGAAATGGAGTATCTGAAGCCGGCCACATGTTGGAGAAATTTCTTTATATTTGATATTAAACCCACAAATTAAGCTTGATTTAGAGGGAATAGAGTAATGCCTTTTGGGGAGACACTTTTGGAGGTAACCATGGTTTGCCCGGTGTGATTCATGGGGGCCTGGCATTTCTGAGCTGAGTTTGTCAAGTGCTTGGGTGTTCTCTCCTGGAGCTAAGCTCTCCAATATCCAGTGCATTGTGAAGTGAGTCTCATATCGAGAAAAAGGGGAGGGAAGGCAAACATCCTGCTTATTATGGATAGTCTGCCTATATGGTGAATTTGAATGGTTTCTCAATTTAAAGAAACCATATATATAATACAACACTCGAAAACAAATATGTATGAATATATGTGTCATATACATAAACAAATATATGTATGCTCATATATATATATATGCATGCGTGTGTGTGTTAGTCACTTAACTGTGTCCAACTCTTTTCAACCTATATACTGTAGCCTGTGGAATTCTCTAGGCAAGATTATTGGAGTGGGTAGCCATTCCCTTCTCCAGGAATCTTCCTGACCCGGGGATCAAACCCAGGTCTCCTGCATTGAAGGCAGATTCTTTTCTGTCTGAGCCACCAGGTACCCAGACAACTGAGGGGCAGTATGGATGTCCCCATCCTTGGGGTCTGATCTGAAAGGGAACTCCTGCTTTCTCCAGGGGAAGCCCATGTTTCCCTGATGTTGATTTCTAAGGACGTTTCTCATCGCTGTCCATAGCAGTGAGGCTGTGGTTGCTTTTGTCTTCCATCACCGAACGTGTTCTCCATGTCACGTGCTAAAGGTGGCCCGAGCCTTCTGTCTTACTCACCATCACCTAGGTGAAGGGCAGGAGGGAAAGTCAAAGTGAAGTCGCTCAGCTGTGTCCGACTCTTTGTGACCCCATGGACCGCAGGCCCGTCAGGCTCACCCTTCCATGGGATTCTCCAGGCAAGAGTACTGGAGTGGGTTGCCATATCCTTCTCCAGGGGATCTTCCTGACCCGGGGATTGAACCCAGGTCTCCTGCATTGTGAGCAGACCCTTTACCGTCTGAGCCACCAGGGATTTTGAAAAGATAGAAAAGTTAATTCTAGTTCTGTAATGTTGTTGTCAAGGTCAATAGGGTCGTGTCAGGTAAGAGATCCCTTTGCAGACAGAGAAGTATGATGACTGTAGAGTTAGACAGACCCTGGTTCAAACACACCCCTGCCTGTCAGATGAAGCCTGAGGCCGGTGGTTTGCTTTCCCTGGTCAGCTGTAGACTAACAGTCTCCTGGAAGGATTCATGATGGTTGTGCCAGTGCCCAGCAAAGAATCGCCCAGTGCCAGAGAATGTCCTCGCCATCCGCATGATGAGCATTATTGGATGGTCATCACTAAATGACTGAGATGCGAGGGTCGGGCTTTGGGAGCTTGGAGATCCAGCAGCTACGATGGCTCTGGCCCCCTCTCTCTCCCCTGTTGGGTGGGGCAGCAGGCAAGCTGTCTGCATCTGGCTGTCTGCCATGCATCCCGCTCAGTGGATGGAGATAAATCACAGCAGGGACTGCAGGAGGCAGGATTTTGTGATTCAGTGTGTCCTGTCCTGAGAGAGCCCCGACCCCACCCTGCTGAGTGGCTGGGATAACCTCGCACGTGAAGTGCAGTGCACACCCACCCACTTCCCTGACCTCAGAGGGGATAGCTTTCCCTTTGGTCTAGACTCTGCTCCTAGCAGCCAGGGCAAGGGGCTCATCCATCCCTGCTCTGTGTCCCCTTAAGGTTCCAGGAAGCTGTTCTCTGATTCCTTGAGGTGTGTGGGCTTCCTGTGGAATGAAGCCCATCTCCTCTGACCTCTCAAAGCTCTTTTGGCCTGGCAGTGTTGGTGCCCTTAAACCTGAGTTCTCTGCCACCCCAGACAACGGAAGTTGCAAAGATGCTAAGCTCCCACCCTGCGAAGAGTTTGCCCTCTGTGTTGCAAGCCTGGGGCTTGTCACTGGGCAACACCCTTTGTCTTCCTGCTCAATCTGTGCAGCTTTGAAAAGAAAATTGCCCTTGGGGTTGACTCCTGTTTACCCTTTACAGATCTGTGAGGTGTTAGATCCACAAATCTCTCTTGGAGAAAAGTGACAGGGTCTCCTGGGGCCACACAAGGGCTCCTTAGCAGAGGAGCTGTGATCGTCCACATCAAAGTGCTGAGGTCCAGTAGACACCCACCCTTTGAGCGAGTGTGGCCAGGGTCGCAGCCTGGTGAGCCCGCCAGGGCTGGGGGCCAGGGTGGCTCTCAGAGCTCTGGGCTTGAGGAAGAGGAAGAGGAATCTGGCAGCCTCATAGCAGCCTACGGTCAGCTACGTGCTGGACTGACCATGAACGATCACTGGCCGTGATTGCGATGACCAAGTTAGAGGCTGATTTCCTAGTGATTGCCTTGAGGTTAGTGAAAATTCTCGAGTTCAGATTCAAGGGGAACTATTTTTATTTGACGGGATTTTGGATTTGTTCTCTGAGAGACAGTTCAAGATCGCACACTCCCAGGGCTAGGGACCGCCCGAGGCGGTAATGAAGCTTGGGAACCAAGGACAGGTTCTGCATCCACGCTCACGAGGCATCCCTGTGATGAAAGGAGCATGAGCAAGCACCACGCTGTCCGTTCATTCCTTTGTGAATCTACCGCTCCCAAGAGGGAATAGTTTATTTCCACTCTTGATTGTGTATGGATGCTTTGGGGAGCGCATGGCAGCTTGCTGCACCCCCGTAGGCAGCAGAGACCACCTTCACGTCCTTTTATGGGGCAGCGTGCACACGACTGTGTCTGGTTTAGACAAGGGGGTCCTATTCTGCCTTGCTGCTGCATGGCGCTCTATTTCGGTCCTTATTTCTTTCAAGGGATTGCCTTTGAATTTCCAGGTTCATCGTCTTGAAATACCCATCTCAGCTTCAAAGCTGAGCTATTCAAGAACAGGTCCTCTCCCACCTTCAGCCCAACCCCCTAGCTCAGAGCTGCACACAAATTTGGGATTTAAAGATTTGTAATTCGATGGACTTGGAGATGAAGGGGCGGATGTCTAAGGATGCCTCTGGTCTTCTGGAAATCCTTGACAAAGGATGAAAATAGAACAGAGCTTTCAAGTTTGCTGTTCCCCAGACTTTACAGTTTGGCAATCTGTATTTGCAAAAAGGACGCCTTCTGTAAGCAACCTGAGCGGTCTCTATTTTTCATCCCATGAACGACGGGCATTGGGTCACCCTCCTCCTGACCTGTGTCCCTTCTTCCTGGCCATCGCTCGACTCTCACCCCAGTTGTGCCTGCATACTCTTGACATCCCTCACTGTCTTACACCAGTACTTGCTGAGGTCCCGGCTCTCATTGCCGTCATCCCTCCCCTGGCTGCCCACGTGGCACTTTCCTTTGCATTTTGGCGATCTCCTCCATTGGAGGCACGGATGGACGTCTGTCCTAGTGAACGCTGCGGCTCCTCCCCATGACGGGCCTGCTCCAGGAGGCAAAGCCAGGAGGCATGCATGATGCCCAAGGCTGGGCAGGGCCGGACCCAAGGATCAGGCTGTAGCTTCAAGCCTGAGTTCCTTCACATAGAAACTGCACTATCTGATGGTTAAGAATCCACCTTTCAATGCACAGGACACGTGTTCAGTCTCTGATCAGGGACCTGACATCCCACATGCTGCAGGGCCAGTGAGCCCAGGCAGCACAACTTCTGAGCCTACGCGCTTTAGAGCCCGTGAGCTGCAACAAGAGAAGCCCCACACGCTGCAACCAGAGAAAGCCTGTGTGCCTCAGTGAAGACCAGCACACCCAAAAGAAAAATTAATTAAAAAACAAAACAAAAAAACAGCCTTGGATGACTTCATTAATTCATGGAGTTGCAGCTTCCTCATTCCGGAACTGGACACAATATTGACTTGCCAGGAGCATTCCAGAAGATACTGTAAAGCCAAGAACAGGCCTGCAATAGAAACACACGATCTTTTAATACACATGCAGAATACTAAGTCACTTCAGTCGTGTCTGACTCTTTGTGATCCTATGGATTGTAGCCCGCCAGGCTCCTCTGTCCATGGGATTCTCCAGGCAAGAATACTGGAGCCGGTTGCCATGCTCTCCTCCTGACCCAGGGATCGAATCCAGGTCTCTTATGTCTCCTGCATTGGGAGGTGGGTTCTTTACCACTAGCCCCACCTGGGAAGCCCATCTTTCAATATAAGAAAAAAACAAGAAGCAAAGCCAGGAAATAGGGGAAGAATTGAGTGCCTCTAAGAAGGAAGACTTTTCTAAAAAGTGCACTGTTCCACTGAGATGAGGAGGAAGATGCTGCAAATAGACAGAAGATGGAGTTTTATCCTAACTACACGTGGACCTCTTTAACCCAGCATGAAATGACTGAAGATGGAGTTTTATCCTAACTACACGTGGGCATCTTTAACCCAGCATGAAATGTAGGATTTTGCTCGATCCTGTAAAAGCATGAGAACATTTCACGTGGCTTCCATTGTGGGGTATATGTCTCCTTGCCCACGTATCAGTGCAGAGGTATTGATCTTTTGCTGTGGGATGGGCCTTGTTCTGGCTCTGGGGACACACAATGAGCGAGGCAGAGTTGATTCAGTCTCCAAGAGCTGAAGGCGTTTCAGCATCGCAGTTCAAGGGCATCTGGGGCCCAGAGCTTTGGGGAGAGATAGGCAGGAAGCAAAGGGTCAAGCACATGAATACAGCTGAATCTCCCCGGGAGAAAAGCTTCAGACCGTCTCCAGTTAAGAGACTGTCTACAAAATATTTGACAGCTGCTCCTGTCAAGGTCATCAAGAATCAAGAAAAGTCTGGGAAACCGTCACAGCCAAGAGGGACCCAGAGAGATAGCAAGAGACTATAAATAATGTCGCACCCTGGCTGGGAACCTGGAGGCAGTGAACGGACATGGGGAGAAGGGTAGTGAAATCTGAATCACACGAGGTCTAGTTCAAAACAGTGATCCAGGGCTTCCCTGGTGGCTCAGTGGCAAAGAATCTGCCTATCGGTGCAGGAGACGTGGGTTCCATCCCTGGTCCGGGAAGATCCCATGTGCTATAGAGAAACTCAGCTCTCCCACCCTCCTCTGGGGTGGGTGCGGATGCAGGAGAGGAGGAGCAGAAGGAAGGCTGGTCGTGCTGTCCTGTCAGATTTATACTGAGATGGAAAGATGCTGGAGACGTTACATCAGACAAATGGCATCACTGACGTTTGTTTTACGAGGCAGTTTGGGTTGCTTTGCTGAAAGTCTAGAGAAAGAGGGAGCTGGGCCAACTGGAGGGCCCATTAGGTGCCTCTGGAAAACTCTGGGTAAGAGATGCTGTAGCCCAGGCTCCGATGGTCTCCGGGGAGAGAAATAGGGATGGGGGTGTCGGACGTGATTTGGAGGCAGAGTCCAGTGGGCCTGTGGTCAACTGTGTGTAGGGAGGGAAGGAAAGTGGAGAATCAAGTAAAGTCTTAGATGTTTGGCTGGAACCAGAATGGGTAGGTGGAAATCTTAGAGAGATGGAAAATCAGGTTTGGGCGGAGCTTTGTTTTGGCTTCTTCAGTGTTTCTCAGCCTTTTTTCCCCATTATCACCCTCCTAAGGAGAAGGATTAAATTAGATTTAAGTTTAATTAAGAAGAGACATTAAGTGCTAAGAAGGAGGATGGGGCCTGCGTGGAGGGCCAAGGGCCAGTGTCATGTCTAAAATGTTCTACATCCACCCCGAGAACCCATTTTCACGCCCAAAGGGAGACAGTGCCCCGTGGAGAATGCACGGCCTGGTTGGTAATGAGATGTCTGGGAGACGGCCAGAGAGAGAAGTTGCAATTAGGGGTCAAAATGCAGGCTGGAACTCCCAAGGAAGGGTTGGTTCTGAGATACAGCGGGGTGGCCCCAAGCGTTCACAGGATAAAATCAAGGCCACCAGGGGAGCGAGCGTGGCTGGAGAAGAGACACAGACCAGGCTGCAGCCGCAGGGCACTCGTGCATGTAGGGGATCAGCAGTGGAAGGGATATCGTTAAAGGAGAGAACCCAGGAGCGGGAAAGCAAGGTTGAATTCTGATGAGAGGATGTGTAAGAGCACAGAGATGTGACCAGAGCGATCGACTGTGCAGGGGTCACTGCTGCTGCTGAGCGGAGCAGTATCCCCGTAATTGCCAAGGAGGAAACCAACCTGCAGGGGGCAGGGGGCGGGGTCATGGAGAGAGTGGACCTGCTGACCAGGCAGCTCTGTCAGGACGCAGTGAGACGCTGCCGTCTGGGGAAACGGTGATGCCGGCTGGCTTGGGTGTAGTGTTTGTTGTTGACACAGGAATCATCCAGTGGAGAGAAAAACAGGTGAGGAGTGGCGCTGGGCTTGGTGCAGGAAGTCAGTAAGAACTGTGGGGTGCAGGGTAGAGGGGTTGTTGGAAGGGCAGGGGCTGGCCTTTCATAGGAGCCAGACACAGATCCACTGTAAGAAGAGAGAGGACAGACCAAGTATAAATGTCAGCAGAGCCATAGACGTGACGGTTGGACGATGAGAAAATTTCAACATGGTTTTTTTCTCACTAAAAAATAAAACAAGATTATCAGAAGGGGTTTTCAGAATAGTGGCTATGGTGCACCTGTATCTATGTGCTGACCATGTGAAGCTTTCCCCTCTAGCCTTTTTCCTGCTAATCCACACTCACGGGTCCAGACGGATGACTCCTGTGGTCCATGCCGCCCTCTTACGTAAAGCCCAGGAGAGGCTCACAAGCAGATGAGCCTAACACGATACACTGCTTTAAATAACTCATGTAAAATCACCCTTCTGTGAACATTTCTAGATGGATCTTGTCTTTTAAGCTTCAGCAAACCCTATTAGCCATCAAAACCCTCTAGTCTCTCAAAATAGTCCTCTCCCAGCTTCCTCCTGCATCTTTGCATCATGGCTGCATGGTCCCTGGAGAGGCTGGGACAGGGTGTCGGCTGTACCAGTAGGGACCAGAGCCCCCTGGAGAGGACTTGTTTCCAGGGCCCCCTTCCCTTTTGCAGCTATTCTGCACTCAAGGGCTTTCTGATGTCTGGGTTTGAGCATCTGTATGTTTCATCTTCTCTCTTTGAAGACTATGATCTTGTGTTATCCCTCTCCCCACCTCCCCCCCCCCCCCCCCCCGCCCAACTCCAGGCGCTAAGGATGAAAAAACAGGGACCCAGGATGCACTCTGGTGCAGTGGACATTTCAGGTCCCAGTGGTGATGCTCCCCATGCTGGAGGCTTGTCATCCTTTCTCTGTTTTGTTTAGAGGCACAGAGTATACAGCCCTGCTTGGCACTTCCTGATCAGTCCCAGGGGCAGCAAGAATTTTGAGAAGCACATTCTTCCTGCATCATCCCAGTTGCTCTTGAGTCTCCGTGATGCCATTGCATTTTTCCACTGCTCGGTTGCAGAATGCATGGAGGAATTTTAGAAATCACATGCTGAGTGTTATGAGCCTTTTTCTGTTGCCGACTTCACCTTCCTAGCTCTTCAGTCATGTGAGATGTGTGCTTCGGCTGCTGGCGAGCAGCAGGTCAGGGTGCATGGAGTCTGGAGAGCTAATGGCCTCGATGCTTCTCACTGATGGTGTCCACATAGACGTATCTCCTCCTTCTGGTCCAGCTGGAAATGCCAATGCTGGCTGGGGCAGCTCTGATGAAAGGGCTCCCATCTCAGCTGCCTTGATGTTGTGAGTCGGGATTGGAGCTCAATTGGAACATAATCCCTTCCCTTTCAGAAAGGAAGGTTAATCTGGAAATATCTAGAAGTATTTGCCATATTTTTTTTTACTTTATTTACATTAAGATGCTGTGCTTAGTCACTCAGTCGTGTCTGACTCTTGGCAACCCCACGGACTGCAGCCCACCAGGCTCCTCTGTCCGTGGGGATTCTCCAGGCAAGAATATTGGTGTGAGTTGCCATACCCTTCTCCAGGGAATCTTCCCAACCCGGGGATCAAACCCAGGTCTTCCACATTGCAGGTGGATTCTTTACTGTCTGAGCCACCAGGGAAGTCCACTTTAAGATGGGTCTACTGATTAACACTTCACATTGTCTCTCTGGCATGAAGCATCTTCAATAAGCGAGTTTTCATGCCCTTAAAAGTGAAAAATCCAAGACCAGAGGCACAGTGATTTGAATTCTCCTGGATTTCCAAGGCTCTCTCACTCCCATCTGATTTAATAGCCGTTTTTAAAGCGAGTCAGCCGTCTGGTCCTTTCAAAGCTTTGACTTCATTGTCACATAGAAGTCAGCTTTCTTTTCACAGTCACGTTTTTCTCATTTCGTATAAATTTTAAGTAATTCAAGCAGTTTCGATAGCAGGTTTTGTGGATATAAACCAGGCAGGGAACACACGCAACTGGGTGTACAAACCCGACGTGTGTGCGCTTTGTTCTTGGCTGTAGAGGTGTGTGTGGTCACAGTGCAGGAGAGCGTTTAGTGTGAGCTGTGGTGTCACTGCTGTGCGGGTTAGAGAGGGGCGAATCTCTGTTAAAGTGAAAACAAGGGGCTTGCCTGTTGGTTCGGTGATTAAGACTTTGCGTTCCGATTCAGGGGCTGCAGATTCAATCCCTGGTGGGGGAATTACAATCCCAGATGCCTCATGGCCAAAAACACAGAACGTAAAACAGAAGCAACATTGTAATAAAATTCAATAAGGACTTTAAAAATGGCCCACAACAACAAAAAAAATTCTTTAAAAAAGTGAAAGTCACGTCCTCCTCAGTTGGTATAGGGTGTAAAGGATTGTGCGTAGAGATGTTTCTTAAGCCTGAGTACATTAGGAGAAAGAGACCTAACGAGGTAGTGACGGTCCTTCCCCAAAAGAGAGACATCGTCGAACTTTGAGCAGAGTCTTGGCAATTACGCGGTCACTGGCCTTTATCATTTCTGATTACCTCTCTGCCAGCCTCTCAAAGATGGCGGGCAGGTAAGCGCTCAGATCTCTAGAAAATGAGACTAAATTTTATTATATTCTGAGAGGAAAATAGTAACTGAAGCAGGACTGGATTCAACGGACCCGAGGGTTTTCTGTTCTCACTTTTCTCCGAAATATCTCTTATCCAGTCTCGGGGAAGATCGCATGAGGTTTCGGGAGTACCAGGAGGGTAAGTTCAAAAAATTGTGAAAGAAGGTTGATTTAACTTAAACAGTGTATGTTCTCTCCTAACCCTGAGTACTGAAGCCACTCACGTGGCAAAGCACCGCCGATCATGTGGTAACGGAGGAGCTCTCGTGGTACCTGGTCACGTGGTAAAGCATCACCCAGACTGCGTGACTAGCAGGGGAGCGGGCAGGGCAGGGAGAGGCAGAGAGGAGAGGAGAGAATGTTCTTTTGTTTCCCTTTCAGAGGATGTGTTTCTTGTCAAAATGTAATCACTGGTGTCAGCAAACTGATGAGATGCTCTGAGCATTGTTTACCAAATAAAAAGCTTCCTTCTGTATGACAAGCAAGAGATCAGATCAGGTGGTTAGATCTGCTGCTTACAAGATGATGGGAGCAAAAATAAGTACCTAATCGGATGCTTAAGGTGTGAACCAACTGACAGCAACATGAGACCCACCTCTCAGTGTCCCCAGGGCATCTGCTAGGTGCCCTGAACACCTGGGTTCCCAAAAAACATTTGATGAGCCTCCTGTTCCTGCTTTTATATTTAATTAGTGCTTTTCCAATGTAGTGGCCTCTACAAAGGGGTATAAATCAATATAGTTGACTTTTTCCACAATAAAATAGCACTCATGATGCTTTGAAATAACTTCAAAAGCCCCAACTGTAATCTTAGACTTGTAAGTGTATTGTACAGGAATTACCATCAAGGATAATAAAGATCATAGCAAAAGCATTTTATTTATCAAGCCTTTAGTCAGGGCCTCACTTTCCTCCCATCCTTGGCATTCCTCTCAGTAGCCACAGAAGGCCATCATATGGTCCTTATTTTGCAGGTGAGAGAGGTGAAGTTGATACTGATTTTAGCAGTTCACACCGGGCTATACGGCTAACAAGTCAGAGGGGACCAGATTCAGGCCGAGGTTTGCCCGACACCACAGTTCACTTTGTAATTGTTTAATTTCCTGTTATATTGTTCACATCCTTTGTACCTTCTTTACCCTTTGGGGCGTGAGTGGGAGAAAGGCGTGAGATTATCCAGTAACATAATCGCTTGCATAAACATTTTTTTTTCCCTTTACTGTTTTGATAGAGAACTTCCAGCCCCATTGTCAGTGAAATAAATGTTTGGGGTGTTAAAAAATGACCCCTGACCCTTGTTAGACATTGGATTTCCCTTGTGGCTCAGGAGACCTGGGTTGGATCCCTGGGTTGGGAAGATCCCCTGCAGAAGGGAAAGGCTACCCACTCCAGTATTCTGGCCTGGAGAATTCCATGGACTGTATAGTCAATGGGGTCGCCAAGAGTCGGACATGACTGAGCACCGCTCACTTTCACTTGTTAGAGATTGGCATGGCAGACTTTATTCAGGCCCATCCTAATGGGTGTAGGGACTACCACAGTGGGCTTTTTCAGTGGCGGAGAGAAATTGGGTTTGACTTGCTCTAAACACAACAAGAAAAAGTGGGCCCTTTTGGCAGAGGTGTAAAGTGGAATCAGTGGATGTAAAATCACTGAAAAGAAACATCAGATGTAAGGGGTGATTCTGGACTACCCTGGTGGCTCAGTGGTAAAGAACTGCCTGCAGGAGACATGAGTTCAATCCCTGGGGTCAGAAAGAGCCCCTGGAGAAGGGGATGGCTACCCACTCGAGTATCCTTGCCTGGGAAATCCCATGGACAGAGGAGGCTGGAGGGGTACAGTTCATGGGACTGCAGAAGAGTCGGACACGACTAAACAACAACAAGGGGGTTATCCTGCCTAAACTGACCACGCGGGTTTCTTGTTGAAGGCAGACCAGGGCAATCCGCTACGGAGGGTGCGGGGGGAGTTCTTGCTGGAACTGGAAAATGCTGAGATGCATATGGAAGCCCACAGGTCAGGGCTTAGTCGAGAAGAGAGTTCAGAAGAGCCTGAGTCTGGTCAAGGAGAAGATCTTTGTCGGGGACAGAACTGTGGCTGGAATTCAAGTCAAGAAATATGCCAGTGCTCACTGCAGAGCCTTTTTGCAACGCGCTTTAGAAGCCAGCACAGAAAGAAGGAAGGTCCTGTCAGCCTGATGCCCTTTCTCCAAACTGCAGCTGTGTTAGGAGAGCGGCTCACGTGCTTACACTTGAGAGCGTGGCCGCCCCGGAAGGACCATCGCACGCAAGGTTGTGTATTTCACTCCATCCTCTCTCATTCATCACAGCAGGGGCTTTTCCATAGTATCTCCCCATCAGTGGAATTGTAGAAACACGACCTGAATACCGAGTTAGACGTCATACTCTTGAGAGCACGTTCATTTGTTAAAAGAAATATGTTTGTGGTTTAAAACATTTATTTTTTATGTTGTACTTTTATAAAAGCAAGAAACTTTTGTGCTTTGAGTAAAATGCTCTGCTCTGGCAGTGAAGCTCTGTTTTTTTGTTTTTAAGAGGAATTTTTTTTCTTCTAAAAACACAGAGAAAAATACCACACATTTCACACAGCATCATCGCCACCCTTTCCCATCACCTTACAGTCAGAGAGCTTTCAGGCGCTTATAAAAACTGAAGGCTCAAATACTGGGGATTCACTCAGCCTTGACAACTCCTGCGGACAAAGTTGGCGATTTGTTCACCGTTCTTGCAGACGTTTAGCCTCTTGCCAGGCACTTCGACATCAGAGAATTCAGGGCATAGATCAGTGACTGCAGAGGCAAATTCATCTGCAGGTAAGTGAGCAAGCAGCGTACAGCACCAATGCAGAATGCCCTGGTTTTTGAGCATCTACTGAGAGGCTTAATATGGCCATTGGTCATCTGTATTGGTTTTGAAATGAAAGATAAGTTTGTCTTTTTCCCCCTCCCTTTCATTTAATTTCACTCCACGCTAGGGAAATTCAGGAATATTTTCAGCTTTTCCATTTATAAAATAGTCCAGAGGAAATGAAGATCAGGTCAGCCCCATGGTCCATTATTTTATTCTTTGGGTTGGTGAGGCACTGACACTGTTTAGTTTAGCCAGTTACTCCGTTGGAATTTACAGTAAGGCCTTACTTTAATGTAATTCCATCGAGGGAGTGTTTGTTTTAAATAACTTCCCTGGCTTCCTTGTTTGGTTTGTGCTGGAGATTCTGTCTCTGTGTTTCCAGTGTGGAGCCCCCCTGGGCTTTGCCGCACAGATACAGTTTTATTTTTAAATTGAAAAGTGGATGTGTTTAATGTCCTTCAAGGAGCAGATTCATAGAGCTGCAGCTTTCCTGAGAGGCGTTGCCAAAGTCATAATTGGTAGAAAGTTACCAAGAAAGGGGGATTAGCTTGTTGAGCCGTGGCACAACAAACCAGCATGGTCTCGGGTAGTTTTGTGGCTTGTTTGAGAGCATAATGCAGAATTTAGAGTGTGTGAGCCCCCGGGTAGTGACACAGAGACCGCCTTTGCTAGGAGAGTTTGCTACTAGACGGCTCTGGACCCTGCGAGAGCCACATAAATGAACAGATGATTCCAGAAGGGCTTAGGGAGCATGGGTCTCATCACACACCGGGGATCAGTGCTGTCCCGGGAACAGGTGGCAGGTGCTACACGATGTGTGACATCCCTGACAGGTGCCCAGGTGGGACGGGGTTCCTCCTGACTCTGGGCCCCACTGGCATTGCTGGGGAGGAGACCCAGAGGGCCTGAGGGAGTCAGAGGCCTGCAGAAGACTCCCGGGGCCAGCCGTGGCTCATGCAGCCTCATCTCGAGAATCGGGTACCTCTTTGAACAGGATGCTTTGACATCCGAATGGACCACATTGATTCAGATGAGCAGATGCTGCCTTACCCTCAAGGGGCCCTGGCCCCACCCCTGATGCTAGAGCGACAGGGATGGAGACCCTGACTGCCCTATAGACAGAGGCGATGTGCCGTGTCCGGGAAGAGACTGGGGAAGACGTCGCAGCTCCCAGCTCAGCTGGCCCTCACCCTCCCCCACTCTTACCTCCTTCTGTCTGGGAAGTCTAGGGTGGGTGTGTAAACTACCAAGGCTAAACCGTTGGGACGGGGAAGAAGTGGTCTCAGGATGGAGGTGCACGCCGTGTACTGTGGGGTCCATGCAGGTTCCTCTCACAGGGGCTCAGGAAAATCCCTGAGCAGACGGATCTGGGAACTGGGCTATACAGGGAGAGCAGGATTCCGCCAGAAAGCGGGGGAAGATTCCTGTGACTTGAGGGAACTCAGCCCTGCGGGGCCTGGGTCAGGGGATCTGTGGGTGACCCCGGATGGCCCAGCAGGATGGGGCCTTGGAGAGGTGTGCTCAGGCCGCATCACAGGAGTCCTGGATGACAAGCTCAGGTCCTAAGGTCAGCTGATTAGCACCCTGAATTTCCTCTGCACCCTCGTTCTTCCCTTGCCACCCCACCGAACACACATTCCCAGCTCCTGCAGAGAACAGAGACACTTTTGACCGTGGCAGGAGGAGGCTCTCACTGTGCCTAGCGAAATGGGCAAGGCTTGTCTTGTTGGTGCCAGTGTGTGAAGGTCTGTAACGGGCCTGGTCCTCAGTAGGTGCTCACTAATTATCCTACAGCACATAGTAGGGAGAGCACGAATGTCTGCTTTTCCTTCTTTTTTCTTTTTTTCCTCCTGCCCCTGGGAGATACGTCTGTGTATTCATGTACCTATTCTATTCTAGGAGGTTCTGGCACAAGGTTTACGGGGGCACTGAGCAAAAATGTTCCTTTCATACAAATTACATGCCAGATCATCCTTAGTGGAGGTGTTTTCCTTCCTCTGAGTCTCCTGCTCGGGGCAAGTTGGGGTGACTCTTTGGCTCAGCTGAGTTAGTCTCCAGTCAGCTAACTTCTTAATCAGCTTAACCCTTTTCTGAACCTATGAACTCTTATTCAGTCATGACATTCACCCCAGCCTCCCAAAACGTCAGGAAAGACTCATTTGTTTTGGTGGTTACAAGATTTTCACTCAGCAAAGACAATGTTATCTTGAGAGTTGGTTAGAGTACGTGAAGTTTTACATGGATAAATAAGCATGATTCATGTTTTGATGCGGTTAAACCTTCTTTTATTTTATTTTAGGGGGCAGGGGAGGTTTATAGGTTTCTTTGAGGAACCAGAAACTTACACCTTGGGCAAGGAGGAAATAGTCAGTTGCTGCTGTACAGCAGTGTCCTTGTCTTAGAGGAGTTAGAATCAGTCCCTCTTTAAGTGACTTTTTAATTTGACCAACATTATTGTGGTATAATGCCTATTCGATAAAATTCACTCATTTTAAGTGGATAGATGGTTTTCAAAGCCTACTTGCTTCTAAGATCCTGTTGGAAGAATAAGTGGAGATGTTTGGTGTTTGCAATCCAGAGAAACACCTTTGTTACCTGTGATCCAGATTCCTTTGCATGGCAAAATCCCACATGCCTGCAAAGACTGCTGTTGCTTCGTCTTTCAGTGACGACGTCATGTTCCTCGGGATGCCAGGCACACAGAGACAGAGGTCTTCTGAAAGGCTCCAAGCTTCTGGGCCTTCGAGTTTAGTACAGATGGCCTGGGGCCTTTTCCCTCTGCTGAGTTGGTTTTTTCCCTTTTTCTGGAGGACAGGCCAAAGGCAGAGGCGGCTGTGACCAGCACGGGGCTCTGTGGCCCCTGGACGTGGCTGTGGGCTCCCGTGAACCTGAGGCGCGCAGGCCGCCTTTGCCCTCGTGGGGCTGGGTGAGGAAGCACGCGTCAGCTGGGTTCTGTTGGACCTGGGCTCAGAAACCGTGAGGCTTCAGCCACCACTGGCTAGTGGTCTGCCCAGGAACAGTGGTCAGAATTCTGCTGCAGAGATGGAAACAGAAAACAGGGGAAAGTCCTATGATGGCAGAGGAATAGGATGGGGAGACCACTTTCTCCCCCACAGATTCATCAAAAGATCACTTGAATGCTGAGCAACTTCCACAAAACAGCTTCTGAACGCTGGCAGAGGACGCCAGGCACCCATAAAGGCAGCCCATTCTCTTCAAAAGGAGGTAGGACAAAATATAAAAGACAAAAAGAGAGTCAGAGGAGTTAGGGATGGAGAGCCATCCCGGGAAGGGAGTCATGAAGGAGGAGAAGTTTCCAAACACCAGGAAACCCTCTCACCAGCAGGTCTGTGGGGAGTTTTGGAATCTCAAAGGGCAACATAACCGGGAGGGGAAAAAAAAAAGAAGCAGTGTAGGCCTAGCGAGGCCACCGGAGGGGAGCGACAACACCCCTCCACTCTCAGTTCCCCTCTGTGTCTCCAGCCAGCTCTCCTTCCCGCCACCCCCGTCTCTCGCGTCTTGTTGCTGTTCCATCGCTGAGTCGTGTCTGACTCTGCGACCCCGTGCGCTGCAGCATGCCAGGCTTCCCCGGGTGTCACTGTCTCTCCCCTCTATCCTCATCATTCCTTTCTTTGCTTCTTCAGCAGCAACAACATTCTCTTGGCTATATATCCTTCTCCTCTCAGCTTGTTCCAACATCACCCCGTGTCCTGAGAGCAGGCTCTGTTCGGGTGACAATCATTTGTCATTTTTTAGTGGCAGACTTTAAAAGAAGCAACAGAAAAAAAAAAAGGTTCTGCGGAGTGATGCTGGGTGTCTGCCAGAGGGGGCCCAGGCAACTCGGGTTTACCAACTACTTCCCCACCCTTTTTCCTCCTACCAGGTGAGAACAGATAAACATGAAAAGTTCTCCACCCAAGGGCCACGTGTCCTGTGAGTTGAAAATGTGCTGGAAGTGCAGTGCTTCTGTGGGTCATGTCTGGCTAAGACCAGAGCTTTGCTGGGGCTGTGTTGGGCTAGGGTGCCCTTGGCCTAACTCTGCAAAATGCCCTGAATGCCATTTGCAAGTTCTGCTCATGGAGCCCTACACTGGAGTTTTGCTCTGCTACACAGAATGATGAATCATTGGCTTTCTTTTCCCAGCTGTGCTTTCACGGCCCTGCTCTTGGTTGGAGCTGCTGGGTTCCTTGTCTGCCACGGGCAGTCACTATTGGAAAGAGCAAGTCAGAGTGTGAATGGAAGGAGGAGACATGCAGTCAAGCAAACCAGTGAGATCCGAGCAAAGCCCAGCGCGGGGGCCAAGCCCCATTCTGTGGTTTTGACCTGATTTCTCACTGTGGAGATTATAGAAGTCTCCAGAAGGCAAGCTGCCTGCTCCCAACCTCCCAGGGCACAGGAGAATTGCACAGTGTTTGCTTTCAATATGTTATATTCAGTAATTATTCAAGGAATGAAGCCATCCTATATCTAGCCTGAGAGGAGTAGGAAAAGTACACGTAATTCTCTTCTCTCATTGGGTTCAGGCAGATCATTTTACATGTATATTTTACTTTCTTATGTGTGCGTGCAAAGTCACTTCAATCATGTCCAACTCTTTGTGACTCCGTGGACTGGAGCCCACCAGGCTCCTCTGTCCATGGGGGACTCCCCAGGCGAGAATACTAGAGTGGGTTGCCATGCCCTCCTCCAGGGGATCTCCCCAACCCAGGGATGGAACCCGCATCTCTTATGTCTCCCGCATTGGTGGGAGGGTTCTTTACCACTGGTGCCACCCGGGAAGCCCATCCCTGGCATAAGCATCATCTGTGTACTAAAGTTTTTTACTTTCCAGTCTATCACAGACAGTTTTCCATGTCACTACAGAGTTGTCATCACCAGTGTTCTTATTGGCTGAGTTAATCTACCTGGTGTCTTGCCAGGAGGTTCTCTCGTTTCTCCTACTTAGGTTGCTCTTGAGTTTTTTCTGTTGTAGATAACATTGTGATGAGTGTCTTCATGCATATGGCTTCTGTATTTTGGATTACTTCCTAGGACACATTCCCAGAAATGGGATTACTGGAATTTGATACATATTGTTGAATTACTTTCCAAAAGGGTTTTTACCAATTTTATTGCACGCTTGCCAGAGTTTAGTATTATCTTTTTTTAAAAAAAAAAGTTTTAATTGGCAAAAAGTGGCCGTATTTTGTTTACATTTCCACTCTCAGTTCTCTGCAAGAGAAAATAGTTTGCATTCATTTTCTAACTGCAGTTTTTGTTCTGCAAACTGTTCATATCCTTTGCCTAGTTATTTATTGAGGTTTAATGTTTTTTGTTCAGAATTTTATTAGCGTTTTTGGACGGTTATTATATTAACCTACTTGATATTTCTACAGCTGGTTTTCCTATGTTGTTTTTTGCTACCTCATTGGATTTTTTTTTTAATTTGCTTTTGTTATTTTATATCCAAATTTTTTAGCTTATCAAGTCTCTCCATCTTTTTCTTTATAGCATTCTCTATTTTCAAGTTTGATATTCAGTTCTAAGCTTTATTTATTGACTTGTTTTTGCTTGCCCTGGGTCTCGCTTCTGCATGAGGGCTTTCTCTAGTTGCAGCGAGTGGCGCCTGCTCTTTGTTGCAGAGAGTGGTCTTCTCACTGTCAAGCTTCTCTTGTGGAGCCCAGGCTCTAGGCTCTCAGGCTTTAGGAGTTGTGATACATGGACTTAATTGCTCCCCAGCACATGGAATCTTCCCAGACCAGGGATCGAATCTGTGTCCCCTGCATTCGGGTGGACTCTTATCCACTGCACCATCAGAGAAATCCTAGGTTTTATTTTTATTTTATTATTTTAGATTTTAGTTTTGTCTGAATTTGACTTTCTGAAAGTTTCTGAATTGATTTTTAAATTGCAGCTAGTTATTACATTTGTTAAGTAACCCTGTTTAATTTAAAAGTGAGTCTTTCCATCAAATGTTTTAGGTAATATTATTGGTCATTCCTAGGCAATCTGTTGCTTCTATGACATAATCTGTTATTCTTGGGTCAGGACCACATCATCTCAATTGTTACTGCTTATGGTATGTTTTAATATCAACCAGTTCTCTCTTATTACTCTTCCTCTGATTCTTCTTTAGTATTCTAATTTATTATTCTACCAAGTGAAATTTCAAATTGTTTGTTAAATCTCCTATCAAAAATAATTTTTTTCAAGTTCTAATTGGACTTGCATTAGATCTGAGTGTGAAGCAGGCACATTTTATGGTACTGAATTTTATGCATAATATATTTTGTTTCTTAATTTCATGAAAGAAATCCATGTTTATTATGGAAGATATTGGAAGATAAAAAGTGAAGTGGCTCATGACCCGCAAATGACTTTGCTGACCTTGATGTAATAGAGACCCTCTGGTGTATGTGTTACTGAAAGGTAGGGTCTGGCTGTTCACCACCCAAAAGCCAGTAGACAGTCTGGGTTGGTGGAAAGGAAAGTTTGCTTTATTTCAAATGCTGACAACTGTGCAGGGGTAGGGGAGCAGACATCTGGCCAGAGGCCGACCCCCTCCCTGACAAGCAGTGGGTAGAGCTTTTACAGACTGAGGGAGGGGTTACATGCAGAAACAGCACAGTCAGCTCTGACAGTCATCTTCAAGTTGGCCATCGGTGGTCTGACCAGCATCACAGATACAATTAACCTTCAGTTCCAGGGTTGATTTATTTCCATTTCTTTGAGCCAATTCTCAGAGTTGTGGCAGCTTACGTCATGGCTACAGCCTGGTCATCATGCAGTTAACCTCTCTACTTGGTGTAGGTTTTAGAGTCTGTAAGACAGCTCAGAGGATGTGGTTCAGAATATTATCTATAGCCTTGAAGAGGAACTGAAGGTCCTTGACTAGGCTTAGTGGCTCTACTATGGTTATTCGGTCTCCTTTGACTGTTTTCCTTTGTTTCTGCTTAAATTTACTCTTTTACTTCTCTGATGAAGCTTGTTCTTTGACTTAAGTGTTCCAGAGACAAAAGCTGGGCAGAGGACACGGCGGGGAGGGCTCAGCAGACCCCACTGTCTTTCTTGAGCACACATCCCCCGTTTTCCTGGCGTGGGCGGTGGGTGGGGGTGGCCTCACAGCTCAGCCTCCAGCTTAGAGGTCAGAGACGGACTCACAGCTCAGCCTCCAGCTTGGAGGTCAGAGACGGACTCACAGCTCAGCCTCCAGCTTGGAGGTCAGAGACGGACTCACAGCTCAGCCTCCAGCTTGGAGGTCAGAGACGGACTCCACGCTGTGGACTCCAGGTGCCGTCCATCCCGGTGCAGGGGACTAGCCCAGGGAGTGCAGGTGTGGTCAGCTGAAGGTATACTCGGACCTCCAAGGTCATGCTGTCCTCTGATAGTGGAAGTCTCCATCAGCTGCTGCTGGGCGGGGTGGCGGTGACTTGGGGGATCTGAGGATGCCCTTCAGACCGGAGAACACTCTTGGCATCCCTGCCACAGTGCCTGGCAATATGCTGTCTGTGCCGATGCAGCTTTAGAGCAAGGAATTACCTGAAACACCTCGCTCTGGACTTGGTGGAGCTGTCTAAGCGGATTGCTTATTCAATGAGCTGATGTGATGGACTCGGGCTCCCGTGAGCCTGGGGGAGGCGCCTCCCTCCACAGCGTCCTGTGGAAGCCAGAGCGGCCGTTCTCCTGTGGTCCACGCACGTGTCCCAGTGCCCTTCGCTGGTGGGCTTTCCGACTGACTCGGCCCCCAGCACGCCAGCTGCCAGCCCTCCTCTCTGCCTTTCCACTCTCCCTGCCTTCCCTCCGGGTCGCTTCTGGTGCAGGCCTCCACCTTCTTTCCTTTCAGTGATGATTAAATCATGACCTTCATGTATCCCTTACTTTCCATCTGGGATCCTTTCTTTTTGTTTTCCTGCTCGAGGAATACCTGGGTCTGCTGATTTTGAATTCTCTCTTTACCATGTAATATCTTTGTTTATATTTCATTTTTGAAACATATTTTAGGAAAAGAAATTTAGGCTGGTAGTGACTTTTTTCTATTTGAAAAAAATATTTTCTTGAAGACAATGATTCCGCTATCTTTAGGCTTTTCTTTATTCTACAGAGTCTTGTTATTTGTCTGAAGGTGATATGTCTTTTTCTCCAGTGGGATTTCAATGCCAATGTATTTTGCTTTTTTAACTTTTTATTATGGAAGCTTTTTATACGTATATGGAAAATTAGAGAAGTGTAGTGTCTCTGTTATAACCACCATTCAGCATTAACTGTTACAAACCATCGCTAAGCTGGTTCTAGGTATCTCCTGATCTTTTTCTCTCTTACCATTATTTGGAGCAAATTTCAGGCATTATATCAGTTCATACATAAATATTTTAGTTGTCCCTCTTAAAATAAGAGTTTTTAAAATACCACCATTTTATTAAATCAGTTCAGTTCCATCGCTCAGTCATGTCCGACTCCTTGTGACCCCAGGGACTGCAGCACGCCAGGTCTCCATGTCCATCACCAACTCCCGAAGCTTGTTCAAACTCATGTCCATTGAGTCAGTGACACCATCCAACCATTTTATCCTCTGTCGTCCCCTTCTCCTCCTGCCTTCAGTCTTTTCCAGGATCAGTGTCTTTTCCAATGAGTCAGCTCTTTGCATCAGGTGGCCAAAGTATTGGTGTTTCAGCTTCAGCATCAGTCCTTCCATTGAATGTTCAGGACTGATTTCCTTCAGGATTGACTAGTTGGATCTCCTTGAAGTCCAAGGGACTTTCAAGAGTCTTCTCTAACACCTCAGGTCAAAAGCATCAATTCTTTGGTCCTCAGCTTTCTTTATAGTCCAACTCTCACATCCATACATGACTACTGGAAAAATCATAGCTTTGGCTAGATGGACCTTTAGTGGCAAAGTAACTTCTCTGCTTTTGAATATGCTGTCTAGGTATATATGGTCATAGCTTTTCTTCCAAGGAGCAAGCATCTTTTAATTTCATAGCTGCAGTCACCACCTGCAGTGATTTTGGAGCCCCCCAAAATAAAGTCTGTCACTGTTTCCATTGTTTCCCCATCTATTTGCTATGAAGTAATTGGACTAGTTGCCATGATCTTAGTTTTCTGAATGTCG
Organism: Bos taurus; assembly: GCF_002263795.3. Classification (NCBI taxonomy): domain Eukaryota; kingdom Metazoa; phylum Chordata; class Mammalia; order Artiodactyla; family Bovidae; genus Bos; species Bos taurus. The sequence continues at coordinate 46,780,983 of NC_037353.1, forward strand.
AGTTTTAAGCCAACTTTTTCACTCTCCTCTTTCACTTTCATCAAGAGGTTCTTTAGTTCTTTGCTTTCTACCAGAAGGGTGGTGTCATCTGCATATCTGAGGTTATTGATATTTCTCCCAGCAGTCTTGATTCCAGCTTGTGCTTCATCCAGCCCAGCATTTTGCATGATATACTCTGCACATACATTAAATAAGTAGGGTGACAATATACAACCTTGACGTACTCCTTTCCTGATTTGGAGCCAGTCTGTTGTTCCATGTCCAGTTTTAAACATGATTTCCGGCCTGCATTCCACGCCACTTGGCTTGCACCTCGAGATGCCGTCTGTTTCTCTGTGCGCTATCTTCTGGGACATGTAATAGAAAGCACATGTTCACGCTGTTAAACAAGAGGGCTAGTGGTTGGGGGGCGGTGAGGACAGGGATTTCTCTGGGTTACCCGCCGGGTCGCCTCTGTTCCTGCATGGTGTTCTCACCAACCCTTGGCTGCGGCAGGCCCTGGGCCCGGCGCCGCTCTGGAGCGAGACTCTGTGTCTTGACAAGGACGGAGTGGCCGCTGATCTTTGGAGGGTCTGCGTGTGGGTCTGTTTCATCCACTGGCCAGAGCTGAGTCACCGTTGGCCTCTGGCAACCTTTCTAGCAGATATCTCTGACTCTGCACAGTTCTCATTTATGTGCATTCCCAATAAGACCATTCCTGGGCTCTCTGATTTTTTTTTTTTTCCTTCTCGTTTTAAACCCTTTGTAAATGTTTGCTGGCATCTCCACGTCTGTCCAAGATGGGATCTTTCCAGACCCTGTGGGTTCTGTCAACCCTGTGTGCCAGCCCTGGGGAAGGAAGCTGCAGGTCCTCCCTGGACACGGAGGGACTTGGCCACTCTCCATGAGTTGGGACACCTTGTCCACTGACCACCTGGCTGCAGAGTTCCCTTACTCTGTCTCATAGATTCCAGAGTGTGAAACAGTGCTTCCGAGCCTGTGTGTGTCTTTACAGGAGAGATGGGCCCCTGATGTTTGTCAGAGGGCCTCGGGGTCACTTGCCCTGAATAACAGTGAACCGAGGCCAGGGACCAATGGGCACAGTCCCATCCCAACACTGGAGACAAGGACCTTCTTAACTGCATGGTGTTCCTGCCTGTGAAGTCCGGATTTTCACGTGCATCATTGCATGCATCTTTGAATATCTTTTTTTTTTTCCTTAATTGAAGTATAGTTGGTTTATAATGTTGTGTTAATTTCATGTGTTCAGCAGAATGATTTGGTTGGTTTTACATATATTTGTTGTTGTTCAGTCACTAAATTGTGTCTGACTCTTTGCAACCCCATGGACTGCAGCACACCAGGCTACCCTGACCTTCCCTATCTCCTAGAATTTGCTCAAACTCATGTCCATTGAGTCGGTGATGCCATCCAACCATCTTATCCTTTGTCGTCCCCTTCTCCTCCCACCTTCAATCTTTCCCAGCATCAGGGTCTTTTCCGATGAGTCGGGTCTTCCCATCAGGTGGCGAGAGTATTGGAGCTTCAGCTTCATCATCAGTCCTTCCAATGAATATTCAGGGTTGGTTTCCTTTAGGATGTATATTTACATATATATTCTTTTTCAGATTCTTTTCCATTAGAAGTTATTACAAGATATTGAATATGGTTCCCTGGTCTGTTCAGTAGGTCTGTCTTATATACAGTGTACTGATGTGTGTCTATTAATCCCAAACTCCAAATGTGTTCCCTGCCTCCCGCTTTGGTAAACATGTTTGCTTTCTGTGTCCGTGTGTCTGTTTCTGTTTTGTAAATAAGTTCTTCAGATGCTCTTTCCTTCCTGTTGACTGCTGAAAGCTGCAGCCTGCCCACTTGTCGGCCGTCGACCACATTCATTTAGGAAGAAATAAAAGCGGTTCTCACGGCTCAATGGCAGCGATGCGCTTTATGCGTTGCTCTGGCCGAGGAAACCTGCCGATGATGTGAAGTGACTCTCGACCCCCTGAGAGCTGATATTGGCAGACAGATTTCATGCCCTGTCTCCTGGCCACCCGTTTGCCGCCCCGCAGTTGTTAGGGACATTAGAAACAGGGCCAGGAGAGTCCCAACTTGACAGGTTCAATTTGTAACGTGAAAGGCTCTGAGGGTTAAAAAACATCCAGATGCCCAGCAGTGCCCTGCCTGACCTGACAGCCAGGAACTCGGCAGGATGCGGAGAGGAGGTGGCAGGGTATTAGAGGCGGGGTGTCCCAACATCCCACCAGGGTGCCTTCTGTGTGGCACTGCCGGATGGTACTGGGGTCTGGAGGCTTCACAGACACGGGGCTCCCCCTGCCCTGGATCTTCAGAAGAGCCCTAGACTTGGAGGAGTAGTCTTCCTGGGGACGTGGAGCCCTGCTGGCTGGCATTTCATGTTGTCTCCAAGGAGACAGTGATCTAGGTGGGAAGAGTAGCAAAGGCCCTGCTCTGCAGAAGAAGCCCTCCGTGGCAACCTTCAAGTGGCTGTGTCTCTCCCATCCCTGAGTGTCAGGTCCGAGAGGAACGCTGCCCCCTTGTCTGGGCCCTGCAGGGCCAGGAGCAGGTCACTGGCATCCTCCTTGGGTGCATCCCGCCCAGACTGCCTTCATGGTCCGTTCTCAGGGCAGCCGAGGTGCATGTGACACGTGTCCTTGACCAAGGCACAGCCCTCCCCTCCCCTCCTGTCCCTGTTCCCCTCATGGGCAGGTCAGACCCCTCCACCTGCTGGGCGAGTCTGAGAGGGGTGGGTGTGGGGCTGTGGTGTGGTGGGGACGGGGGCACTTGTCTGCCCAGTAAGCCACACGGTCAGCTCCTCTGAACCTGTTCAATGGCTTCTGTGACCAGATCACCCTGAGATACAGCACAGGATCTAGCATGTAGGTGGCACCCAGTAGATACTTGTGGAATAGCATCACAAGATGAAAAGAAAGCAGCAAAGATGAGAAGTCTCTCCAGTTTTGATGAATCCCTGGACCCCACTTCTGGTGTGGTGATAGACGCTTTCTGACCATCTGGTCTACCCCCCACATTCCTGTTCGTGGAGCCTCTCAGCTTTTCAGGGAAGCTCCGGGGACCATGGGATGGATGTGCAGTGCTTGCTCACCTACCCTCGGCCTCCATGGCAGGTGTGGGTGCCTTCCCCCGCAGCCCACCTGTCCCCCCAACTCAAATAATGTCACCTCTCCTGCCCCCACTCTCATGATCCTTTGGGTGGACCTTGCCTGCTTATTTTAAGGCCTCTCGCAAGTAGACTTGGATTTAGAACAGATTTTATGTACAAGTTGAACCTTTTCTTCAGAGACCTGTATTTGTACCATTTGATGAAATGAAGGCCTTCCTTTAATGTGAATTTTCTTCTTTTTAAATCATGATGACACAACCGCGATGGGAAGTCTTTGGAGCCAGAGAGGAGCCCTTTAGCAAACATGGCCTGGGGCTGCCGCTGAGGCTCCGGATTCCTACCTCACCTCTAGGTCACCCATTCGGGTGACAGAATATATTACATCGTCTTCATTTTTAAAAACAGTTTTAGAGGTGTAATTAAGGTCTTGACAGTGTGAAAAACTTAAAGTCAGATTGTGGTATTTAAATCTCCCATGGGACACTGATAATTGTGCTTTTAGGTAAAGTTAAGTACAGGAAGGTTCTATCTTGGGTAGACAAACTCTGGCTTTCTTAGAGCGTGCTGTGTAGTTTGGGGCAAGTTCCTTAACATCTCTGGGATTTCTTTTCCTTATCTATGAAATGAATGAGTGTTATTGTTGATGTATGATTTTTGAGGACCCTTCTCACTCAAAAAGTCTGCTTTTGTGCTTAATTGATGTGGGATTTCCTCTCTTGTTCGGTTGCTGAGTCATGTCCGACTCTTGGTGACCCCATGGACTGCAGCACTCCAGGCTTCCCTGTCGTTCACTGTCTCCCAGAGTTTGTTCAAACTTCTGTCTATTGAGTCAGTGACACTATCTAGACATCTCACGCTCCGTACACCTGCCTGATCGCATGCTGGATGGCACCGGATTCCATTAACCAAACAGAGGCTCCAGATGGTTTTCACGAAGATTCTTACAAAACACTGAAATGTCACAGCTCCTCATGAGAGAAGGCAGAAGAGGGTGAGGGACCTGGAGCGAGCCCCTCCCCTATGCAGAGCGGGTGGCAGCTGCCTCTCCTGGGAAGTCTCATGTTCCTCTTGGAGCCCCAGCAAGGCCCCCTGTCCATCCCATGTCAGTGCCCAACATTTGACTCGTTGTGGTATAATTGGCCACACAGGATTATCCAGCAGTTGAGTTTGCTTTTCTCTCTTTGCCCATATGCTAAGCAAGCACACCAGAAACCTGCCATCGCCTCTCAATGTGCCCCCCTCGCCCTGCCAAGGGGAGGTGGAGTCTTCCCTGCCCCTGCGTGACCGTGATCTCAGCCCACGCTCACTGCGGCTGGAACGTGGCTGCTGCATAGCATGTTCTCTGCTCATCTCCCTCACTGCTGAGCTTCTGCAAACCTTGGTTCCCAGGAAGGGCTGGCCTGTGCACAGCCAACTTCAGGACCAGGTGATGAGGGTGAAGAGAGCGAAGCAAGCGGTAGTGGCCTTTGGGTGATGTCCTTGTGAGGAAGGAGCATGTGTAATTCTAGGTGTTGGCTTGTCGGGGAAGAAGGTCATTGTAAATTTAACTTGGGAAATGCTTCTCAGGTGACGCTGCCTGGCAGTGCAGGAGGCATAAGAGATGTGGGTTCGATCCCTGGGTCGGGAAGATCCCCTGGAGGAGAGCATGGCAACCCACTCCAGTATTCTTGCCTGGAGAATCCCATGGAAAGAGGAGCCTGGAGGGCTATCGTCCCTGCAGTCGCAGAGTCAGACACGACTGAGGGGACTGCACGAGCATGTACGCACGCGTGGTTTGAGACGCCTACAGGTAGGACGCACTGACCAGTAGGATCATGCAAGTATAGCCCTGGAGCCGAGAAGCAAGTCGTAGGTTATCCTGGTGGAAGGCAGAGAGGCGATAGGTCATGAGAATAATGAGCCCTAATTCTGGACCAGGGGCGTGGTTAGATCTGGGAGGGGCCACTGAGCAGGGAAGGAGAAGGAAGAGCAGGACCAACCTGGGTAACTGATGCTGAAGAAGGAAGCCTCAGATGGGGTGTGTTCTCACCGAGTTCTTCTAATTCAACAACAGAATGATGTTTCTCAGAGAAAGGAAGCGCCTCTCCATCATGTTACATCACTTTTATAGTAATAAATGTTAGTAACTCTCTGTAGTAAGACTTCAGCATCTTGGAACACTGAAAACCAAACTCTTCTACCATTAGCTTAAGAAACCCTTGCAATGAAAGTCAGTTCCATGAGACAGGAGGAGGCAGAAAGCATTTTTAGAATAAAGTGATGGCAGTTCTGAGCATCCTTTTGCAGCAAGATTCCAATGCCACCATCATGACCTGTTGAGATGCCTTCTCTGCTTCCTGATCTGAAGATTATTCATTTCAAGGTTTTGTTTATTTTATCTTGAGGGGAGACAAACACTACTTAATTATCTCACCAAACATCATATTGGAAAAGTAATTATTCCCACCTTGTCTGATAACCTATCTGTAAAGGAGATAATCACTTAGGTGTGAATCAGTGTGAATTTAAAAACTGTTATTCACATCACATTTATGCCTAGTTATGAACACCATCATTTTAGTCTTTGCTTATGTATACTTAATGACACCATGTTCTGTGACCTTAAAACCTAATAGCCATACAAATAATACCTGCATGATAATTAGTATCAAAAAGCACAAGTCAGCTAATCAAATGTTTCAGAGATGAAATCCCTTTGTTTAAGGTTAGTTTAAGACTGTGACTAATTAGACAGTATATTCCCTCTTTTGAAATTATCTAGTGATAATTGTAGCTGAGGGTAAATTTGCTTGCATTTTCAATAAATCATTCATTAACTAAAATGAAATCTGTTCATTAAATTATCTCTCATGGTTGAGTTAATCAGGAGTTTTCCTTTCTTTTTAAATTTACTGGTGTATCCTTCAGCTCTCCTTGAGTGAGCCAAGCAATTGCTTTGACCATTGTCAACTGGAAAGCATTTCCCCTCAGCGTTCCTCTCCTCCCCAACTGTGCCATCAACTGTCTCACACCTGAGATTGCCTCCTGCCCCGGGGAGCACGGAAGCTGATGATCTGCTCAGAGCCAGGCTCCGTTCAATCTGATGAAGATGCGTAAAAGCCGCTATGGGTTGATTTCAAGAGAAACACCTCACAAACTTCTCTGGGATTGATGGCGCAAGATCCAGAGCCTGCAGCGAGCAGAGCATCACTTTGGACACATTTGTCAGCAATTTCCTGCCTTTTTTGGCCTGGGGAAGGAACGCGAAGCCCTACTCGTGAGAGACGAGAAAATGGACCTGACAGTGACAGAAGTCTGGTGATTGCTTCACTCGTAAAGTTTCATAAAGTTTCACTCACAAAGCATCACATGATGCAGAGGAGCTTGGGGAAGGTAGCGTGCAGCCTGCCTCAGCACCTATCAGGATGAATTATGTCCCTGGCACGGTACCTTGACTTCCTATCCCTTGGGACCTGTGAATATAACATCATTTGGAAATAGTATCTTTGAAGATGTGATCGAGTTCAGACGTCACACTGGAGTAGGGTGGGTCCGTGAATTATTGGAAATAGCATCTTTGAAGATGTGATCGAGTTTGCATGTCACACTGGAGTAGGGTGGGGCCTCATCCTGTGACTGGTGTCCTTATGAGACGTGAAAACAGGCCCAGACACCAGCTCGCAGGGCGAGTATGTGGCAGTGAAGACAGCGGTTGGAGTGGAGCGTCTCCCAGGGAGGCCAGGGTCACCACACATTAAGACACAGGTGTGCAGTAGAGTCTCCCAGGCTGGCTTCTTAGGGAGCTGACCCTCTGACACCCTATCCTTGGGCTTCTGGCCTCCAGGGCTGTGACAGATTAAACTTCTGGTGTTTGAGGCCAGCCCTTTGTGGTTGGTTGTTACCGCAGTCCTAGGACACCTAGGCCATCACCTTAGCCATTCTAGTTGAGTTTTAATGTGACCTCCTGGTTCCATTGTGGCCACTTTGGAAGGTCACCATGCTGTGGTCAAGGGTGGACGGGACTTGCTCAGTTCAACTAAGTTCTTGTAGCACATACAAGTCTCCTCTGGTGAGAGCAAGCCGTGCACCCCATCCCATGTCTCCTGCCTTTCTGGGGATGCGGTTTTAAAATAGAAAGTACCTGTGCGGTGTTACTTCCCCCAGTTTTCATGTCTTTCCTTGATGCGTCCTTGCCTTTGGGAGCGGACTTTGTTTCCGCAAAGCCAGCTCTCCCGCACCCGCCACGCACACACAGTCAGTGTGATTTAAGCAGACAGGCCAGCAGGACCACAGAAGGGAAGGTAACCCGTGTCCTCAATGGGCTCAGCAAGTTCTGGTCTTTTCTCTCGGGTACATTCCACAGGCTGGTGGCAGCGTCAGACTTGAGCTGGAAGCAGTGCCCAGCAGCAGATGGGGGTGGGCAGCAGTCAGGGAGTGTGCATCCCCACCTGGGCTCCTGGGAGTTGCCAGGTAGAGATCATGATGTGGAGGGGGACACTGAACTGGAAGACCTCCCTCCCATGTCTGCCCCCCCCCACCCCCCGCCCTCCTCCCCACCACCTACCCCTCCTTCCTGGGGCTTTTCCTGATCATTCTGATTCTTTCCTGAGCTCCACAGAAAAAGTCAAACAGGAAAAGAGCCCCTGAGAGGCTGGGTATAGATAGAGACAGCCAGAGTAGCAAAGGTCAGTATATTCTAGAATGAAGGACCCAGGGACCATAGGAGGGTCTTATGCAAATAGGCAGACCACATCCACCTGGGACTGCCCTCCAGGAGAATTTTGTCAAGTCACAAAACAAGCAGGCGGTCCAGTGTTTAGGACTTGTTTCTTAGTCTCCTCGGATCTGTGATCCTGATTGGAAAAGACCCTGATGCTGGGAAAGATTGAAGGCAGGAGGAGAAGGGGATGACAGAGGATGAGAGGGTTGGATGGCATCACCCACTCGATGGACATGAGTTTGAGCAAGCTCCGGGAGTTGGTGATGGACAGGGAGGCCTGGCGTGCTGCAGTCCATGGGGTTGCAGAGTTGGACACGACTGAGCGACTGAACTGAACTGAATCTGTGGCAATTTCTCCACCTTCCTTGTTGTTCGTGGCCTTCAGTTGACGAGTAGCAGTCAGTCCCATCTTTTCCTTTGGGTTAGCCTGGGATTTTCTCAGAATTAGTTTGAGGTTGTGCATCTTTGGCAAGAACAGTGCGGAAGCAATGCTGCATCCTCACGGTGTCTTATCAGGGCCCACACGATGTCCACAAGTCTTGTTTCTGGTGATGGGTTAACCTTGGTCACTTGGTCAAGGCTGTGCCTGTTGTGTTTCTCTGCTGTAAAGTTATAAGGTTCCCCTTTGCAATTAATGGGTATCTTGGGGGTGATACTTTGGGGAAAAAAGAAAAAAGAAAAGGGCTGCCCCTCCACGTTAGGTCATGAAGTTCACAGTCGTGCTGGTGTCGGGGATTATGGTCCAGTGCATTTTCTTTTTCTTACGCGGGCTCTGGGACTCCTTGTATATCTGCCTTTGCATTCTTTATGGTTTTTCACTTGGGGAAACCTCTGGACTGTACTCTGGTCACCCGAGATGGCTGTGCCAGGCCTTTCCCTCCCTCCTCTCCAGCTCCAACCCCCCCGCCCAACCCCGTGCTCTCCCCGCACCATCTGACATTCTTTGCTTTGTGTTTGTGGTAGAGGTGGTTCTTGAGAAGGACATGGCAACCCACTCCAGTATTCTTGCCTGGAGAATCCCGTGGGCAGAGGAGCCTGGTGGGCTGCTGTCCATACGGTTGCAGAGTCAGACCTGACTGAAGCGACTTAGCATGCATGCATGCATTGGAGAAGGAAATGGCAACCCACTCCAGTATTCTTGCCTGGAGAATCCCATGGGACAGAGGAGCCTGGTGGGCTGCCGTCTATGGGGTCGCACGGAGTTGGACACGACTGCAGCGACTTAACAGCAGCAGCAGAGGTTGTTCTATCAGAGCTCCCTCCTGGCCATTTTGAAGCTGATGGCAGACACTTCAGGTCTGCCGTGTGGCCAAGCTGATGTGAGAGCCAAGAGCACCCCTCCTTGCAGTCTCCAGAATGGACCCCAGCTTTTCCTAACCTTCTGGCCTCATTCAAACACTGGAGCTGAGAGGTTAGGATCACACCTCCCTTGGGAAGAGCAGCCAAGGTTTCTATCTTGGCAGAGTAAACACACATTTGTGTGATTGAGTCTCTATAAAAGAAGCCAGGATCAACACAGAGGAGTGTTTTGGAAGCTTTTTCCAGTTGAGAGGCTGACATCCATTTCTGGGCGCACGCCGGGCCCAGCTTGCAAAGCACTTGGATACAGGGGTTGAAGTGAAGGTTTTATCTAGATCTGCAGGTTAATGGTTGAGTTTCTCTGAGCCCATTTTACACCAATGTGATTCAACAAGGGCTTTGAAAAGTAGATTTTGCTTCCTTTTTAAAGCATCTAACATGTGTATTGACCCTAACAAAATGACCCAAATATTTCGTTGATTTAGCGAACGTGAGTTTGTCAAACTAACTTTGACGCGAATACTGTACTAAGGGCTTTTTTTTTCTTTTTGTCAAGGGATGGGTAGGAGGAATGACGAGTGTTTGCCAAACAGCTTCCCTTTCATTGTGTGGGCTAATAATTTCTCAATACTGTACTCCCCTGTGAACGTGTAACATCCAGGTTTCAGTATTTGAAAAAAAAAAATTGAATGTTGTGGGCAAGGGTTTGTATCAAGTCAGCTACTTAAGGGTCCATGAAGGCACGCTGCAAGCGTGTTGCCCCCAGGCCTCTGAGTTTTCCTTTGAGGCTGGTCTCAGACACCTGCTTCCTTCTGGTGGCCCCGCAGGGTAGTACGGCAGGTCTCAGAACCCAGGGACCCTTCTGCCTATGGTGAGAATCTCAAATGTTCGTCCAAGTCCCTTGCTGGCCCACCTCTTTCCACAGCCTGTGTTTCTCAGCCTCAGTCTGCCCTGGAGAAATTCAAGCCAACCTTGGCCCACCTGAAACCCCAAGTGTGTGCCCTCCACACGCACCTGTGAGGCAGGCAGGCAGGTGGGTGAGGGAAGTGCTGAGTGGACCCCTGTGTTCAGGCATCACTGGACGGACATGGTGGGCCCTGAGCTGGAGGCGGGCGCCAGAGGGCATTTCCTGTGGGGCTGGCACGCCTCTCCCAGGGAATCCTGGGGCTTTTTAAAAAGAAAATTATTCTCTGCCTGTCTCTGAGTCAAAGCTGCAGCTGTTTCCATAGTTAGAGGCACTTTGAGGATGACAGGGATAGCTCCCCCAGCATCCATTCTCACCTGCTGCCATGGCAGAAGTCTAGGCCATTGTGTTTAAGAAGTGGAGTGCCCAGGGCCACCATCCAGACTGGCTTTTTAACTTTACTGCTCCACTGAAGTCTTGGTGCTCAATTGGATAATCTGTAAGTGTACCATCTTATACCTCAGTGTAGTTTGTACCTGAAGGAGGTAGGGGTGTGGGTCTTCAAACAGACGGAACAGAAACATTTCCAAATAAGTCTCATCATGACAGTTTCCAGGTGGGATACTAGCTCTGCGTGCAATGAAAACGCAGGTGTGAGGTCATTAGAAAAGCTGCCTTTTTCTTTAAATGTTGTTGTTTAGTCGCTAAGTTGTCTTATGTGACACCATTGATTGTGGCCCACCAGGCTCCTGTGTCCATGGGATTTCCCAGGCAAGAATACTGGCATGGGTTGTCATTTCCTTCTTCAGCAGATCTTCCCAACCCAGGAATCAATGTCTCCTGCAGGTGAATTCTTTACTGCTGAGCCATCGGGGAGTTTCTTTAAATACTAGCATGATATTAACATTTTTTTAATCATAAAGTTGCTCGATGAAATATTGTGTTTAAGTTTGCAATAAAATACAAAAACACTTTGCACTATTCAGATAATCACTGTGACACTTGTTGAAATGGTGAGGAAGCCTCCGTTCAGAGCTGCTGTGGTAGGTGTCTTGTAGTAGGAGAGACAGGCTTGTAGTAGGAGGGAGAGACCAGGCTCCACCCCAAACACAAAAAGAACAGGTGGGGATTTAAGCCAAGGAACGGCTTGGGAGGGTAAGTGGATGGAGGATTACTGAGAGGATAAAAGGGTTGGGGAATTCCTTTTTTTTTCTCACCGAGAATTTTATTGAGCAGCAGATTCATTGCTTTGTTCCAATACCTTTTGCCATTTTTCAGACAACTTCGTAATTTCATCCTCCCAAAACTTTATATCATTTTGAACAAAGAACTGTTCCAGACTGTACCTTTTACAGTCTTCCAGGGAATTGAAATGTTTCCTATTAAGAGAATTTTGTAAAGACCGAAATAAATGGACATCTGAAGTTGCAATGTCTGGTGAATATGGTGGATGAATCAGAACTTACCAGCTCAGCTGTGGCAGTTTTTGCCCAGTCGTCAGGGAAGCGTGCAGTCTTATGTTATTCTGATGGAAGCTTATGGGAGAAATCTTGCTAGAACAACTTACCAGGATTCCTGCTGAAGGCAGACCAGTAACTTGCATCTGTCCCTTGATATAGACAGGTAATTGGATCCAGGATCCCTTGTGGATACTAAAACCCAAGGATACTCACGTACCTTATATAAAAAAAATGTTTTGATCCACGCTTGTTTGAATCCATGGATGAGGAACTTGTGGATATAGAGGACTGATTGTACATGGAAAGTGAGGGATGAAGGCTTTGATTAGATACTGAGGAGGAGGGATTCTGTCTGACCTGACTTGCTACAACCGGATTGTTTAAGGCTGCAACAACGGGGACTAAAGTCAAAGCTGATCAAGAAGAGGTTTTAGAGGAGCCAGACTCAAGTTTTGTCAAAGAGAGAGTCTTTGTCAACACTTCACTTCGTCTTATTACCCAACAGTTACTAACTTCTTCTGGGTTAGGTACTGGGATTTCATTTTTGTTTTTTAGTGGAGGATGAGAGAGTGTTATGCAATCACAGCGCATGAGGTGTTCATGGATGGAGCATGTACAGAACCCAGTGTAGTTTTATCAACTGGAAGGACGGAAGGACTGATCTGGGCCAGCCTGGCCCTGGGGGAGTTCAGGGGAGAAGCTATGTGGGGGTTGTTCTTACAAGAGTTTTAACAGGAGAAGAGTATTTGAGATTGGAAGGGGCCTGGGAGTGAAGGAACTGCATGTGCAAAGCAGTGCAAAGAACACAAGAGCGTTCTTCACTCTCAGGATGTGGAGTTCCACATGGCTCAAGGGGCACAGAGGGACAGGAGTTAAAACTGTTTGCAAATGATTTAAAAAAAAAATGCTGTGCTATGAGGTAGTACCCTAAGAGGGCTTCTCCGTGCCTTTACCTGGCTCAATGGTAAAGAATCTGTGTGCCAACGCAGGAGATTTAGGTTCGATCACTGGGTCAGGAAGATCCCCTGGAGAAGGAAATGGCAACACACTCCGGCATCCTTGCCTGGGAAATCCCATAGACAGAGGAGCCTGGAGGGCTACAGTCTGTGGAGACGCAAGGACTCAGACACAACTTAGTGACCAAACTACAACCAGGTACACTAGCAGCTTGTTATTCTGCTCTCTGGGACATGGGATTCTCTTCGGGGGCCTTCATGTGCTTCAGAAAACAATTTTCTCTTTTATGATACGCAAAATTCAAGTGTATTTTTGCCTTTTCAGGAGTCATACCAAAGAGGAAAATGTCAGGTCTTTTCCTGAAGTTTCTTTTATGCACTTGTGACTTCCAGTTAAATGTTAAGGTCTTCCAGAGTAGAAGGTGTCTTCTGCAGTGTGGTTAACCCAGAAGTGAGGTGGCAAAACCAATACAATATTGTAAAGTTAAAAAATAAAATAAATTAAAAAAAAAGAAAAGGTAGAAGCTATTCTTTTGATTATCACACTTCTTTATTATTTTGTTTTTACATAAAACACAGAGATTTACCTTTTTCACTTTTTTTTTTTCCTAATCTTTTTATGTAGAGCAAAAGGAGAAGGGGCGGCAGAGAATGAGATGGTTAGATGACATCACCAACTCAATGGACATGAACTTGAGCAAACTCGGGGAGAAGGTGAAGGACAGGGGAGCCTGGCAGGCTATAGTCCATAGGGTTGCAAAGAGTCAGACATGACTAAGTGACTGAACAACAACCAAATGTAGAGTCAGTGAGTGAGTGTCCTCTGATCCACTTTTGTAATGCAGAGTCCATCAGTTCTGTCTCAGATTTCTTTAAAGTGGAGTTAGGCGAGTTTCACGTTTTCTAGTTTTTCCAGTTGTCTCACCCATGCCTAGTTTTGCAGACTTTTCTATGCTATTTACCTTTATAATATTTCTAAAGCATTCAATTTGGAGAAGGAAATGGCAGTTTCCAGTATTCTTGCCTGGAGAATCCCATGGACAGCGGAGCCTGGCAGGCTGTAATCCCTGAGGTCGCAGGAGTCGGACTTAGCGACTAAACCACCACCGCCACCAAAGCATTCAGTTTAGTTTTCAAAAGACAGTTCTTCCTTTTGGGCATTCATAATTTGTTGCTTCATATCTTATTTATTGCCCAGCTGACCATGGGATTGTGTGCCCTGAGGAATGGCCAGAAGAGCCAGGAGTCTAGAAAGAAGCCTGTGGCTGCAGTGGTCTTCGTGACCTGGACACTGGTCCACGTGCTTTATACTAAGGCTCTGCAGAGGGTATAGGTGACCTGGAGAGCCTGGTTTCCCTGAAAATGATTTCAGGAGGTTTCTGAGGTGCATGAGTGCCTATACATGCCTAGCCCTGGGCTAGGTCTCAAGGGGAATACCCGTGATGTGCATGACCTGGCCCCGCCATAGGGCCACGTCTTGCAGTTTAGGACAGAGGATGGTAATCTGGTAACCCCAGGCAGAAACCCTGATATGCCCTCAGGGAGCTGAGGCAAAAAGTAGCTGAACATGCTCTCCAGCCTCAAAAATGTATCCTCTAGAACAGAATCTTAGGTTAGGTTGGCCATCTATTTGCATTGAGAAAGAATCCAGAGGGACTGCGTTTAGGCTGTAGAATTGAAATGTCCATTGTCTCAGCCATGTCTAAACTGAGGTAGGAGTTTATTGATTTGCTTCTTCTGGTTGGTTTCAGAGGTAGTGTTTTCAGGGCCAGGTTCTTTTCATATGCTCGTTTCATAGACCAGGCCCCTGGGCTTTACTGGGTTGATTAGATGGCTTGAACCCAGGATTGTAGGATCTTTGTATCTAAATAAGCTAATCTGAGATTGAATGTTTTATGTGGTTAGCTCCAGTATATTTTAGATATATACTTGATTTTGAGTTGGATTGAAACCTGAAAACCTCAAATGTGGATTGTTAGAAACTCTGCTCTTCTTAGGGACAGGTCCCGATGTTTATTTTTTGATCACAATGAATTCTTGGTGTTATGTGCTGTTGCAGTGCCTCGGGCCCGCATGATCAAGAGCAGTGACTGTGAGCAGTCATCTTAAAACCTGGTTCATAAACACACGTAGAAGCCAAAATTGAGGTATCATAGGAGAGCTTTGCGGCACTCGGGGGGCTGACTGCCTGAAAATGCACTTGTGTTGTCACGAGTGAGAGTGTATTCTCTTTCACCTAGAAGTTTGTCCTGAGTTCAGCACTGGGCCTCCTTTTCTGACTTTGGCATTTTATGGTCTCAGGAATTTATCAGGGAAATACGCTTTGTTTATAATGACTACATTATGAGAAGCTTGGATCACTGTTTGGGGGGCTTTTACATTTATCTCTGTGTGTTAGGTTTTTAGCTATTATGAAATTAAACGAAAAGTAAAGCCGTGGGGGGACATTAAAATTGAAGTTTGAGAGTCAGAACGTCTTGATTTCCTAAAAAGAATTTTACAGTAATGTCTCTCTGGATAAGAATTAAGAAAAATATTTACATATGTTATGTGCAAAGTGTAACCGTTAAGTTAGCCATAATTGAAAAGATGCAATATACTGACAATAATTTGGGAACCATTTTAGGATTAAAAGTAAGATCCATTTGTAAGAAAGTGTTTTCATTTTAGTTTTTAATGTTAATTTCATAACAAATATAAAGTGGGTGGAAAGAGGTGGAAACAGCTCACTGTAACCATCCACATGAGATTGAAGGCCCTTCTTATTTTTCTGGTCTTTCATCACTTTGGTTGACAGCTTTGTCACTTTATGAGAAACTGCTGAGAATCCTTCCTTCTTCTCCACACACTTGGGCAGAGGGGTCCTTTGGACCACGTGGTGTGGAAACATGGTGCCACACTTCTGGCCCTTTCCCTTTTCAGGATCTGCACTTTCTCTGGGAGCTGTGACTCTTTCCTGCCCACCCTGCATCTCCTCTGAAATGATTTCGATCTCAACTGGTCTCTAAACTGGACACCAGATCCTTGAAAGAAATCCCCCTGTCCGAGGCACTGTCTGTCCTAGTGAGCAGTTCACAGTCTGCCGTCTGCATCCTTGCCTGATCCTGGAGGGGAGATGGGGGGTCAGGGGGTTGGGGTGACCCTTCAGCAACATAGCCTGTACAGAAGTGGCAGCCAGCTACCTCTGCAGCCCTGGCTTCTCCCCAGGGTGGCTCTGCTCTGAACTGGGTGCTGCTTGGCTGCCTTCTGCTGCAGAGCTCCTGGCCCACTTCCTGGGCCTTGTGTTTAATCCTCTGCTTCCCCGACCTCCCTCTGAGTGTCTGAACATATCTCCAGACAAGGCTGCCGGCTCTGGGACAGCACCCTGTCCAGGTCTCCTCTCCCCCTTGCCGTGTAGGTCCAGCCTTCTCCTGGGAGCTCCTCATCTCAGCTTTCCCTAGAGGCTCTGTGTGGACAGGGTGGGCAGGTAGCCCTCCGTCTGGTTTGGTAATGGGACGGCCCCCTGGTGGACTGGCTCTATTTAAGGCTGCACTTGGAACCAGGAGAAGGTTGGTGGGGACCTGGCTGGCATTGTTCTGTCTGCTTGGTGGTGGGCGGGCTTGTTCTGTTTCATAGAGTGAGTCTCAGACTGTATATCTGAATTCCATCCTGCTGGTTTCACGATTTGTGGAAATTCAAGAACCACTTGATTTGCCACTAGGCCATCCCTGACGCAATGGCTGCACCTGAGCTCACTCTTTCTTTTGCTAATCTCGAGCGCACCTGGCTGGGACGTGGTCTGCATCCTGGGCGTCTGGCCAGCTGCCTCTCTGATACGTGACCCTGCATCCTGCTCTTCATTCATAGTGGAGGGGACCTGAGGTATAGGATCCACTCTCTGATCTCAGTTTGGGATTGTCTACACCGTGTAACTAGGAAATGACACAGCTCCAAGCATGTTTCTCTGTTTCCTTAACTGTTTCCAAGACTTACTGGGGTTCCTCTATGGAGGACCTTCTTCAGTTTCAAGGTTAATGTTTTGGAATCAACGAGATGACTCACAAGGTTAAAAAATTCTCTGCACATCTTACATTCAAGGTCAAGGAAATTCTGTATTCTTCATTTTTTTTTTTTAAATTAGAGTTCTGCTGATAATCAACTCTGAGAGCTAGGACCTGGGATTTCCTGTGGATGGGGTATGTTGTAGCCCAAACACCACTGCCCCTGGGAATTTACTCTGGGAAATGAAGGAAATGGTCTCAAGGTCTCTGCCAACCACCGAGTGCCCAGTTAGCAGGAATGGCTGGGTAGCAAATAAGTAGTTGAGTCTTTCTTAAATATATAATTTTTAAGTAATTTTTTTTTCTTTTTGGCCATGTTGTGAGACATGTGGGATCTTAGTTCCCAGACCAAGGATCAAACCCACTGCCCCTACATTGGAATCCTGGAGTCTTAACCACTGGATCGCCAGGGAAGTCCAATCGTTTAGCTTTATGGCTGCTTATTATGGATTTGTTGATAGGAAACAACTTTTCTGACTGTTTACATCATGAAAATTTGACAACTCATTTGTATTACTTAAACCCCGTATTTTACAAGTGTTGTCAAAACCAGGGAGTAATTTGTAACAGACGCCGAGTATGTAGAAACTATTCTCGGAAAAGTGTTCTCTAAAATTGCTTTGCTTGCAGCTATGGAGGTTGCCATAAAGAATGATGTCTCATATTGGATTTTCAAAGCCACAGGAGTGGTCACAGAGAAGGCAGGGGACAGCCTGATGATGTAAGACTATTTAATGCCTCGGCTGTCATGAAATGGAAGGAAATAAACTCCAATGGGCTGCTAGAACATGTTACTACAATCTCTTAGTGCCCCAAACTAGGACGCTGATTTATCTCCCGTTTTGTCTTATTAGATGATGATCAGAAGACAAGCAGAAGGCCAATCAAAGCTGATGGCAGAAAATTAATCTGAAATGAGTGTGATGCAGGCAGACACATGTTTCTTTTTCTTTTCTGGCTGTACAGCTTGTAGGATCTTAGTTTCCTGACCAGGGATTGAGCCCATGCCCCCTGCAGTGGAAGAGGTGAGTCCGAACTACTGGACTAATGGACCGTGGGGGAGGTTCTTAAGTTGTGTTGGTCTTAAGTTCCAGTTGAGTTTGGACCTTATATTCCTCCAGTGGATTTTACTTTCTTTACGCACATATATTTGGATATGATGAGATGCAAGGAAGAGTAGACCAAGGGGCCTTCTACCCCGAGTCCTTCCCAAGCTTCTTTGTGCACACAGATCTCCTGGAGAGGTTATCAAAATACACCTTCAAATCCAGAAGATCTGGAAAGGAGCCTGGAGCTCTGCATTTTCTAGTTAGTTCCGAGGCAGCTCTTCCAGGAGGCATACACGTAGAGGAGCAACGTTCTCATCATCCTTGTTGATTGCAGGCAAACCAGCAACAACTCATTCTTTAGAGAGAGTGTTCTGTCCACGGCTGATGGGGAATGAGCCCCCACCCAACCTGATGTCCCCCTCTCCCCGCCACCACCTGTTCCCCTGTTCCTCCCTGGAGGAGAGGTTTCCCCCTGTTTCTCCCCTGAGGCTCGTTCGCTTCAACCCCAGTGAAGAGAAGGCAGGTGTCCCTACCTTTCAGGTGAGGGGTCCGGGATTTGTTTAAACTCCTTCAGTGTTGTTTTCTTTCCATCTTTTCTCAGGCCTGAGTCAGCCTTGCTCCCTTCCTCAGGAGTCCTGGAGCTTGTTGTGATCAGTCTGTGAGCCATGATCTTGATACTGGCCCCTCACGTTCTCCCTGGGTATCCGAGTTGGCCTCCAATTCCTCAGCCAGCAATCATCTGGGAATCTTCTTTAATCTTTGCCCAGGGCTCCTAGCACCCAGAGAGATAAGGTTTTCCTCATCTTGCAATATGAAAAGAGAACAATTAACCTGAGGTTTGTTGACTTAAAGAGTAGCCAGTGCTGATCAGTGGTAACAGATTCTTTGGTACAGCACCAGAAAGGGCTGATGTTAACAGAACAGTGTTTGGAGCCCTTCCTGTGTCATAGGCATGCTGACAGTGGTGGTGTGTTTTTTTTTCCCTCAATTAAAACTTTTAAAGATTTAATTGTGACAAAAATATCCATAATATGAAATTTAGCATCTTAAACTATTTAAAATACAGAATTCACTAGTATCAAGTATATTCATACGACTGTGAGAAATTTTTTTCATCTTGCAAAACTAAAATTCCACACCCATTAAACACTAACTCTCCATTTTCTTCCCCTCCCCCAGCCCCTGACACCCACCTTCCGGCTGTCTATGAGTTTGAGTTCTCTTGATGCCTCATATGAATAAAATGATACACGGCTTGTCCTTTTGTGATTGGCTTGTCTCACGGAGCACACTGTCCTCAAGGATCACTCATGTTAAAGCGGGTGAGAATCTGCTTCCTTCCTGAGATTGAGAAATATCCCATTGTATGGATGGACTGCATTCTGCTTGTCCCCTCATCTGCTGATGGTCTTGTGTTTCCACTTTTGGCTCTTGTGGATAATGCTACTACGAACATGAGTGCATAATTGTCTTTAGTTCTTTTATGTATATACCCAGAAGCGTCATTGCTGGATCAGAGAATAATTCTATATTTTGTTTTTTTGAGGAACTTCCATATGATTTTCTGCAGTAGGTGTCCCATTTTATATTCCCACTATGGCAGACAAAGACTAATTTCTCCAAATTCTCAGCAACAATTCTTTTTCTTCCTTCATTCCTTTTTTTCTTTCTTCCTTTCTCTCTCTCTCCCTTCCTGATAATAGCCGTCCTAATGAATGTAAGGTGTGTTTTGCTTCATTTTCACTGAAATACATTGGTTTCCGCTTCTGATTCTCACACAACTCCTCCATCTATCCTCATTCTGTAGACAGGAGTTCTCGACGAGGAGCTGAGGTGCTTGTCAGGATGCTGGCAGAGAGGGTGACCCCAAGCCTCTGGCCCTTCCCCCTTTCTCTGTGACCTGCTGGCAGCCACACCCTCCGAAGTCCTCTACCATGTGGACCTGGAGACTTCCAAGGGGACTAGAAAGGCGGCAGGCTCCTGACGGCTCAAGTTTGAGTTTTTTGAAGTTAACAAAATAGTCAGTGATGTTTCCAAAATCCCTGTACGTTATCAGAGACTTTGTCGGAGGGAATATTTCCTCCTCGAGTTCATTTCTAATTTTCTGATATTGTCGCAGGGTGCTTGGAACCTCCCTTTGGAGCTGAATTGCCAAGTGCATTTTCTTGGGATGGATTTGCCCAAGGGCAGAGGGACCCGATCTAGAACTAGAGCCCCACTCTGTGATCACAAAGGCTCCCCTCCATCAGGGCCTCCCTCCTGGCTCGGCTCTGAGCGTGTGCATGTTTGCATTTGAGCTGGGTCTCTGTGTGTGTGTTATTTTTGTACAGCTGCTCTCTGATGTACAGAATTGATTTGTTCTCTTAAGAGGTTTTGTGTGGAACAGATTTTATGTGGTGTTTTTTAGAGCTTTGCACCCCTTCAGAGAAAATGACTTTTCATACCCAGGAATATTGAAACTGGAAATATTCCTCTTGACTCAGAGCATCTTGCTCGCACCTGTTTTTACACTTTGGCTGATGAGCCTGCTCATGACATGAAATTCCTCCTGGGACCTGGGTTATCATAATGATGTCTATTTTTAGTGCATCTTGCAAACAAGGAAGGGCAGGCCATAGAAATGCTTTTCTTGGGAGGAGGTGGTATTTAGAGTCGGTCGGCATTGTGGGTTTGTGTGTGTTTAAGTATGATTTGGGAGTTTTTTTTTTTTTTTTCCTCAACTTTAAGCTGAGGGAAGGGAAAAGAAATAAGAAAGGCCAAGGTCACTTGGAAATGAACGATGATTCTACTGGGGTGTGTTCTGGATGAGCCACAAAAAGCTGCACCTGCTGATTTCTGAGAGGAGCATCATGCTGGCGTTGGGGAGAGTCTGAAACAAGTCCAGCAGTTTCCATCGTAAGTGGGTTTCTTTATGTTGTAAGTTATTTTGCATACTCCCTGGCGCCAGACCTGCTGCTTCTCTGAGTGATTTTGAATCTATGTGTATAGACAGGCAAAGCCACAGGCCTCTTGTCTCCGGTGTTAGGTTTCTGTTGAAAAACTAGGAATCATGATGTGAGCAAATTGGGAAGGGCCCCAAGGGCTCAGGAAGTGCCTCCGAGGGAAGCTGGGGTCTGAGTCTCCCCAGATTCTTCTAGAACGTGGCTGTTGGGGAAGGAGCCTTGTCTGTTTCACCTGGATGTTCACTGATGGGGGAGCCCTGACCTGGCTCGCCCCCCCAAGGACCAGCCCAGGTACTGCGGGTGGGCTTGCGTGAGTCCACATGATGCAGTGCTTGATGTTCAGAAGGTGTGTTGGGTCTCCACTCTGTGTGTTGGGGATTCAGAGATGAAGTTAGGCTCTGGTTTCAAGGAGATGGGCAGATGGACGGGTGAATACACTGGTGGCAGTGATGTGGTGACTGTAGCTCACAGGCAGTGCCAGCAAAGCAGAGAACCCAGGAGCTGGTGCTGAGCCCAGGGTGCTTCCTGGTCTTGGGGTTGGACCAGGCAGCTCTTTCTTCCTTATGCCAAGGGTGCTGTCCAGCAGGCACAGTTCAGAACTGCCCCCCTCTCCTAGGATCAAGGATGGGGTTTGGTGGCATCAAGTTTTGGCAAGAGGGAAGAGCATCACCAGACCCGTACGGGCATCATAGTAACCACGTTCTGTGGACTGTTAAAAAGATATACAAAGATCCCACAGGAATGAACCTGTTATAGGCTGAATTGTGTCTCTGCCAGAATTCACGTGTTGAAGTCCTCACTCAAGGATCTCAGGATGTGACTGTATTGGAGACACGGCCCTTAAAGAGAGAATTAAGGTTAAAATGAGATCATTAAGGGAGAAGGAAATGGCAACCCACTCCAGTACTCTTGCCTGGAAAAGCCCGTGGATGGAGAAGCCGGCTAGGCTACCAGGCCATGGGATCACAAAGAGTCGGACACGACTAAGCGACTTCACTTCACTAATCCAATGTGACTAGTGTCTTGTAAGAAGAGAGGATCAGAACACAGACACACACAGAGCAAGGACCTCGTGTGGACACGGAGAAGGCGGCCATCTGCAAGCCAAGGACAGAGGCCTAACCAGAAACTAGCCCTGCCGCCACTGTGACCTTGGATTCCCGGCCTCCAGAACTGTGAGGAAGTACATTTCCGTCTTAAGCCTCCCAGTCTGTGATGTTTTACTTTGTTATGGCAAGCCTAGCAAGTGAATACCGAACCCTGTTTTCTTTATCCCTTATAAGGGCAGCCCCTGAAGTCATATCAGCTGAATTTCAAGGTTTTATGCATCCTCTCAGCCAACAAGCATTTGAATACTTACTTTTATTTAGAGTTTCAGAGGAAAGAGCTGGACGGACTCTTATTTATTCACTACGAAAATTCCACAACATTGGCGAAAAAATAGAAGGGAATATTAATTTTTTTTGGAAGTCAGAAGTCATGTTTAGAAGATAGTATAAAAAGCCATGCATATTCTGTTTTGCTTTTATCTGGATTCATTTTGAACAGAGCATTAAAAACAAAAAGCACTGCTGCTTCTCTCTTTTTCGCATCTTAAAGTGCTGTGTTGGGACTGTTATTTTTGTGATTTCTTGGGTGTGTTTTTTCAGACCATGGGTTATTTTAGCAAAGACATATGACTTTAACCCAAAAGGACAGTGTTGACAAGACAACAACTGAGTGTGAGTCTATGAAAAACAGCGCTTTCCTGCAGAAAAAACAGACGCCAAGGATGGGGCAACCACAGACTAGGGCCCGAGACAGGGATCCCTCGCTTTCCCCAGGCAGCTGCCAGCTCTGGGGCTGCCCCACTTCCCGACCCCACCCCACCCCCAAGGCACGTGCAGGCATCTGTGCAGGTCAACTTGGAAATAGCCACCCCCGTAGAGAACAAAGACCACCCCCCCCGAATCCTGAGGCCATAAAAAAATGTCAGCATGGAATAAAGAAACTCCCCTTAAATGATTAAACATTTCACCCCAAACCTGGTTCCCCAAGCTGCCTTGTACTCAAATGAGCTGCTGCGTCTGTATACGCGCTTGTATCATTTTCCTGAATTATTGCCCCCAATTTGACAGACCTTAGTAAAGCTATTTTTAGACTTTGCTGACAGTTTTTCTGGGCCCACACTATGCATTTCAGCCATTTCCATCTTAACTCTGTGACCTCATTAGGGGTGTATTTTTGTATAAGCCTGTGGGCCCGGGTGCAATGACACGCACTCTGTTCTGATTCCAGGATCCCTAGTTGCCCTGCTCTTCCAGCTCATCCTGTGCATCAGAGTTTGATTAGACCTAGAGAAAGGCTGAATCCACTACAGCTTTTACAAAACAGCATTAAAACAGTGTTGCTGTTGTTGTTTTCCTCAAACTTGATATATAATAAATGGTACAAATTTTTCTATCTTCTTTTGCCTGCCCTGTTCATACAGGTAATTCTAAAATGTCTAACTCAGAGTGCAGGGGTCTTACTGCTCATGCAGACCACTGCAGCTCTGATCACCTAAATTAATTTATAATCACAAAAGTGGCAGTCAGCTGTTGAGAACACGCACCATGTCCAATGTCCGGAGTTAGGCACTCTGGATTCTAGTTCCAGTTTATTCAGTGGTAACACTGACAAGGGGCTTCCTGGCAGGTGCTAGTGGTAAGGAACCTGCCTGCCAGTGCAGGAGATGTATGAGACATGGGTTCGATCCCTGGGTTGGGAAGATCCCCTGGAGCAGGACATGGCAACCCACTCCAATATTCTTGCCTGGAGAATCTCTTAGACAGGAGAGCCTGGTGGGCTGTAGTCCATAGGTTCGCAAAGAGTTGGACACGACTGAAATGACTTAGCACACACACATGCAGCGTAGAGAAGGTCGTTTTCTGAAGGCTTAGGTTGGGCTACAGCATCCTGGGTTGGCAGTTCAAGACGGTGACAAGTCCTAGGGCCATCTCATGGAGTTCGGGGAGTTGGGATAGTGAACACCTGACAACATTCAGTCTTTCAAACTTCTGAACACGCCTGTGTATTCTGTGCGTGCCACTAATGCTTGTGCCCTTCCTGTGCCGCGTGTTCCTGGCGGTCTCCTGAGTTCTTACGTGGACACCTTGGGGTGTTTGAGCCCCTAGCAGCTGTTGTGCTGTGAGATACAGTGTGGTCCCTCCGAGGGCAACTTGCTGCTGTTCTAGCACCTGTGGGCTCTCCCTCAGCAATGCTAAAGGACCAGGAAGTTGGTGGCTTTTGGGTCATGATCAGCCCCTATTCTAAAGGCAGGTAGAGTGTCTGTTGTGCAGCTCACGGCCTATCTGGGGTACAGTCTGTGCCCAGCAGTTAGTAACCTTCTCTTGTCTCATCTTAATGTGGAGATGTACATGGAGAATCAAATGGATCCTGATTTGCAATTTGCTAAATTTGCAATTTAGCAAATTCAGCCTCATTTGAATTTGAAATGAAAAATAAGCTTGGGGATCATTTTTGTGGCAGCCTTGGTTCATTCTTTCTCCATTCAAGTGTTTATTGAGTGCCTACTAGGGTTGCATAGAGTGCTTGATGCTGGGGGTACATGTGAGCAAAGTCAGGTGTGGAGCTTGCTGTCAGGGAGCTGAGAGGCCACAGGAAAACCCTGGGCTTGGCTTAGACCACCAAACAAGCGAGCGTCTAATGATAAACAGGACTCGGGCACTCTGACGGAGAAGCTCATGGTTCTATAAGAGCAGGTTATGAGCGTTCAGTGGGCCTGGGAAGGCTGGGAGCTGAGTAACTGGAAGGAATTGACCAGGTGGGTCCAGGCAGGAAGAGCACCCTCTAGGGGCTGGGAACAGCATGTGCAAAGGCCTGTGCCCAGGAGGCACTGAAAGGTCTGTGGGGCCTCATCCTGCGAGTTCACACGTCCCACAACGTGCTAGGGCCCCGAGGACACCTTTGATAAGCACTTGCCCTGCCTCACCCCCTTCCAGCAGGAGTGAAGCTCCCTGCACGTTGGCCTCGATGTGGGCCTCGTTTTGTAAGGTCGGGACTGTTGGTCTAGGTTTGTGCCAGGCTCTGCTGTAGACATGAGGGATCTAACACCTAAGAGGAGGGATCAAGCCCCTGCCTTCGTGGGGTTTGCCTTCTCTTTGATGGGGGCTCAGCCGTTAATCCGACAAACATACAGCTAGATTGTATAACATCAGCAACTAATAAGTGGTGTGAAAAAAGTAAACGAGTATGATGAGGGACTAGGGGCCACCTAGAGGGCTGTGTTACTCCTGGCACGGCGTCTGGGGAAACTTCTGGAGAGGGTGGGAATGGGCCATCCCTGGATCAGAGCCAGAATACCAAGGTTTTCCCTCTCCACTTGCTCTTACCTGCTTCTTCCCACCACACCAAACCGAACCTTCCCAAGGACAATGAAGGGGAAGACAAGAAAGCTAAGAATTAAAAAAGAGATAAAACCAGCAGAGATCACCAAAATCACATGATGCAAACAGCGATCGCATCAGTAAGAAAATTGTTTCCAGCCCTTATTTGCTTTCCCTTTAAATAGGACATTCAGACGTAGCTTCACCGTAAAATTGATTTATTGTGTGGAAATAATTTCCGTAGCAGGGGAACTAATTTGATTGTGTAGCATAAAGAAAATGTATGTGGGACAATGGGGAAGAATTGAGCCAAAATGAATCCAATATATTTTAATCTCTGCAATACAGATTATATTTTCAATTAAGAAGCTTAACTTGTGAGTGTTCAGCCAGCGGGGGCTTCCCGGGGCTCTTTCTGCATGTGCTTATGAGTAATAAGTCACTTAGCATTAGGAAGGTGGATGATCATTAGCTTCCGATTACCCGGTGGCCTCCCATTAACATCAGAGTAAATGCCTCTATGGCCATGGCCGTGGCCGAGTTCAGGTGGTGAAAGGTGGAGAGATGCGCACAATGGAGCCCTTGTGTTGGTGAGCGCAATTGACCAGACGCCATGTGTCAAGGCACCCAAGGTGGCTCAGTGGTAAAGAACCTGCCTGCCAGCGCAGGAGACACAGGAGACGCGAGTTCAGTCCCTGGGTCAGGAAGATCCCCTGGAGGAGGAAATGGCAATCTGCTCCAGTATTCTTGCCTGGAAAATTCCATGGACAGAGGAGCCTGGTGGGCTACAATTCATGGGATCCCAAAGAATCTGACACGACTGAGTGCACATACACACATATGCAGACTCAGATAGAACAAGAAAATCCTGAATTCTACCTCCTCCCGTCCATCACGGTCATGTGAGAAGGTAGCCTCTTGCATGACCTGCCAGGCCTTTTGGAAGCAGAGCTCAGCATGACTGCATGTGTCTGTGTGGTTTTATGAACTGTGTCTGAGGAGCGTGGGCTTTGAAGCAGGCAGAATTCAGTCTTCACTCCACAGCTTGCTTCCTGCATGGGAGCCTCATGGACGGCTAGGTAAAGGGGCAGGCGGATGCCGGCCCTAATGCAACATTGTAAATCAACTATATTTCAATTTTAAAACAATTTAAGGAAAGAAAAAAAAAAGATGTTTGCCCTTATCCACTCATCTCGCATCTTTTCTTTTTTAGAGATTTTCTTTTGATGTGGACCATTTTTAAAGTCTTCATTGTATCTGTTACGGTTGCTTTCTGTTTTCTGTTTTGCCTCTTTGGCCCAAGGCAGGTAGGATCTTAGCTGCCCTACCAGGGATTGAACCCGCACTGAACCTGCCCGGCCTGCGTTGGAAAGTGAAGTCTTAACCCCTGGACTGCTAGGGAAGTCCCGGTTCTCGTTAATCTTAAGTCAACCTGTGTGATGGAGCCCTGATCCTTTTTATTTCACAGGCAGTGGACTCTGCCTGTTGGGCTTCTTACTCAGGGGTAAATAAGGTAGGGCCTAGAGCACTTCTGCCCCTAGTCTCTGCTCACGATTCCTTCCCCGCTCTTCGTCCCAGTGGCTGTCTGCAGAGGACAAGACTCTGGGGCCTAAGCTTGCAGACTCTCAAGCTCCCCTCCCTCCCCTCCCTCTTTAGCACAGGCA
Source organism: Bos taurus (assembly GCF_002263795.3). Classification (NCBI taxonomy): domain Eukaryota; kingdom Metazoa; phylum Chordata; class Mammalia; order Artiodactyla; family Bovidae; genus Bos; species Bos taurus. Next base: position 46,807,481 of record NC_037353.1, read on the forward strand.
GAGATGATTAGGGTGAGAGCCTGGAAGAGTTAAAGGGGTCATTTGGAAAAAAAACAGAAACAGAAGGAATCTGGCAGGGAAAGCAGAGACAGATGTGGAGTCTTTTTTTGTTTTTTCTTTTAATCTATTTCTAGCCTTTCCAGAAGGCTGGCTAGGCAGGCTGGGGCTGTGGACACACACACGGGGCCCATGCGGCCAGCGAGTGGCTGGGTAAGAACAGGACGTCCAGGGCTCCCTCTCATGCGTGTGGCCGTATGGCTGGGAGCGCGTCAGGGGTGATAGCATCAAATCCAACACCGTGGACCCGATGGAGGTCCAGAATGAGGTCAGGGCTGGGCAACGGGGCTGTCCCCTGGAGAGCAAGCTGAGAAGTGGACCCAAGGCAGATAGGCTGAGCAGCAGGCCAGGGGAGGGCGGTGGGCCCAAAGGCTGGAGGGGGAGCGACGGAGGAGCTGGAGCAGCAGTGGTGTGACCGGCGGCAGAGCCCAGTTTAAAATTTGGCCTCCTGTTGCCCCTCTGGGCATTGGTCTGCTTCAGAAATATTCATGGAGCAGTCAGTACAGCTGGGGCTGCAAGGAGAGTCGGCCCAGCGCCGGCCCCGCCTCTGCCCTCCCCTCTTCTCCCCTCCCCTCCTCTCCTCTCTCCCCTCCAGGATTCATCTTCCTCTGCCCAGAAAGGCTGCAGTTCCCTAGACTCTCTGCTTGGCCTCCGCACCCCCTCCTCTCTCCTCCTTATTCTGAAATCTCTTTTTCATGTTCTCCATCCATTCCCTAGGATCTTTTTGTACCTGGACTCAGATCTGGTTTCAAAGGTAGATCCCACCTGTGACCTCACTGACAGCAGTGACCCAGAGCCGGAAGCCAGCATCTCAGCCCCTTAGAGGCGCCGTCTCGGCACTCTGCCCCCTCGATGTCATTCCCGCGGAACACGGTGCCTGTGCCCTCCTGGTGCGCTGGGCACAGGCCTGGTCACCTTAGAAACCTCCTGCTCCACCCACACCCCAGCTCCATTCATCACCGCTCCCTGATCAGCACAGTCCCATCCCATGGCGGTGCTCAGAGAATGGGGGTAATTGGAAAATCCACACAGATCTAAGTGTTTAAACCAGAAGATGGCGAATCGCAACCCACGGGCGAGATCTGCTCGCCACCTTTTGGGGGGCAGGGGTCCATTTTGTTTGTTTTTATGGCCTACAAAGAAAGGGAAGGATTGAAGGTGGGAGGAGAAGGGGACGACAGAGGATGAGATGATTGGATGGCATCACGGACTCGATGGACGTGAGTTTGAGTGAACTCCGGGAGTTGGTGATGGACTGGGAGGCCTGGCGTGCTGCAGTCCACGGGGGTCTCAAAGAGTCGGGCATGACTGAGCGACTGAACTGATGACCTACAAGCTATAAAATAGTTTTTACTTGTTTTTTTTTTTTTTTTAAGCTAATACTTCTCTGGTATTTAGTCTACGCTGGCCTGGAGCTGAACTGGGCAAGATTCTAAGCACTTTATAATTTTCTTTTCTTTTTTAAATGTATTTTGAATTGGAGAATAATTGTTTTACAGTATTGTGTTGGCTTCTGCCATACAACAACGTGAATCGGGCCTAAGTATACATATGCCCGCTCCCTGTTGAACCTCCCCCTACCCCTCAACCCCCTCCCACTGCTCTAGGCTGTCACAGAGCGCTGGGTTGAGCTCCCTGTGTTACACAGCAACGTTTTAAGCTTTATTTTGTTATTCATTTGGCTGCCGGGACCTTAGCTGTGGCGTGTGGCTTTAGTTGTCCCTCAGCACATAGGGTTTTAGTTCCCTGACCAGGGATTGAACCTGAGTCGCCTGCATTGCCTGGCGGATTCTTACCACTGGATCACCACGGAAGCCCCACATTTCACATTTTTAAAGGGTTGAAAACAAAAAGTCAAAATAGCACGACACAAATATTATATGAATCCTGAGTGTCCCGGTGTTCATAAATGAAGTTTTATCAGCACATAGCCACAAACAATCATTTGGTTTTTGCCCCAACAGTAGCGTCAATCAGTTACAACAGAGACCAGATGGCCAGCAAAGCCTAACTTATTTACTATCTGGCCTTTTACAGAAAACGTTTGCCACTCTCTGGAATAAACTGTCTGGTATGGAAAGTGAGGTCTGCTTGTGTTTGAGAATAAGTCAGCACCTAGCAGGACGGCTGCCCCCTCCTCCTGTTTTAATTTGATGTTCGTAGATTTTGTTCTGAACATCGTAAAGATGTTTTTCGTCTCAATGTAGAAAAGGAGTTAGATGTGTCACAGTCGTGAATTTGCGATGCTGCTTCACACAGTGGGCAAGTGGGATGGCTCAGCCTGGAGGAGAGAGACAGTGTTTCTCCTCGCCCATACCCTGGACTCTTCAAAAGGCTCTGCGCCCTTCTCTGGCTCCCACCACCCTTGGCTGCCTTTTTCAGTGTCCTGCCCATCCCCGGGGGCGGGGGCGTGGGGAGCAGAAGGCTGGGCGGAGATGGGGCCCTGGATGAGGGCTTCCCCTTGGGTCCTTCACAACCTGTGTCACGAATTCTGGGTGCCCAGATGTCACTGTGTCACAGTCTGGATGCCCAGATGTCATCGCCCCCATCAGAGCCCCAGGAATCTTAAGAATAATCCAGCCCAATACGGGCACGTATAGAGGGTGCGTTCAGTCACCCCCGCGGCACAGCGTCCCGCCTCCTCTCCCCGTCCTTCTCCCTCGTCTTGTCCACGCTCTCCTGTAAAGCGGAGAACGGTGGCGTCTGCAGCTGCTGTGCCGTAACCTTGAGTTCTCTGGCTCCCTCCAGTTTACCCCAGCCCCCCACCAAGCGTGGCGCCCCAAGCTGCACCCAGTACCAGACTGCGTGGCTGCTTCACGGTGCAGCGTGCAAACCAACGTTTCCTAGGAAAGCTGGAGACGTGACCTTCCCCACGCGCTCCTCTAGGCAGGTTTGCCGCTGTTCTCAAGGCTCTGCCCCAGCGTGCGTTCTTGCTCCATGCCTCTCAGGACGTCCCCTTCCATCAGGGCTGCCTCGCCCGTGGTTGCTTCTGGAGCTTGAGCCAAGTGCATGGATTTCCTTTTAGCCAGTTGTAGAAAAGTTTTGAGAAAGACTTTGTGCTCTTTTAAGACCCAGGTTTGATCCCTGTGTTGGGAAGATCCCCTGGAGAAGGAAATGGCACCCCACTCCACTGTTCTTGCCTGGAGAATCCCATGGACAGAGGAGCCTGGCGGGCTACAGTCCAGGGGGTCGCAAAGAGTCGGACACGACTGAGCAACTAACACATGACATGGCATGAGAAATGGAAGGCAGGCTGTAGAAACTACATTTTCCCTTATGTATCTTCTAAAAGTCAACGATAAGTTCTGTATAGAGGGTGCCTCCGTGGTAAGGCCGGGCAGCTCCGCCCACCTGTGGCGTGCGTCCTGCATGGGGGTGCCTCCATCCAGGCATCGACCCCCACCTTCTCCACTCCCGGGGCAGGGAGAAGGATGGACAGTCACTTGGCTTCTCGGCCCCGCACCTACTGTCTGGGTACCTGGGCGAGGGCTGATCTCATGGTTCCCACCTGTGCTCTGTAGAGGGTATCTGAGTGTACAGATGAGTCCTGGCCCATCCGGTGCTTGTAAGAGCTGCTTGTCAGTGTCAGCTGTCTTGCCCCTGCATGGGATGAGCAAGCTCCCGCTTTCCTCCAGCTGCACGTGTCAGTGTCTTCCTGATGTCTGGTGTTTCTCTCACTGCTGGCTGCTGTCAAGTCAACATGGAATAATCCCCTGTGCGTCTGCGTCTTGGGCCATCGCCCCGGGGTGAGGGGCCACAGCAGAGGTTAAAAAACTGCTGCAGGGAGCATGCTGGTTCTTCTTTATTTAAAAAAATATATATATTTATTTGTTTTTATTTATTTATTTGGCTGCACTGGGTCTTAGCTGTAGCACACAGGATCTTTAGTTGGGGCACGTGGGATCTAGTTCTCCGAGCTGGGATCGAACCTGGGCCCCCTGCTTTGGGAGTGCGGAGTCTTAGCCACTGGCTCCCCAGGCAAGTCTCTGATGCTGGTTGTTGGTTGTCGAGGAGGTGCCCAGGTCCTTCAGCTCTCCCCAGCTTCACTGTGTGCCATCACTGGGTCAGGAGACAGAGACGTTCCCCAGGCGCTCGGGAAGAAGTGTGTTGTAGGTGCTGACTCAGAGCATGGTGTGGGAAGAGGAGTCTGCTTCTGATGCCTTCAACCCCTGGACCCAAAATGACAGAGGTGGGCTGAGCAGACATAACCCATCCAGATTCAGTTGACAACCTAGCACCCGGCACATCTCCTGGGAGACAGGAAGCAGCCTTCGCTGTCATTCTTTGTCATCTCAGGCGGGACATTAATTGGGCATTTGTTAACATAATGTGTCAATATTAGAATTCAGAAGTGACTAGAAAGTTGATTTCCTAGGGGGCAGCTGGAGAAGACAGCTCTGCGTGGCCCGCACTGAGGTTCCAGGGCAGGACTGGGGACCCCTACGTGTCATCTCTCCATCAGCATCCTCTCTAAGCCCGTTTTGCAGATATGGAAGCTGGAGTCCAGGCCCGGACTCTGTAAGGGGGCAAGCAAGCTTTAGTCACTCAGTCGTCCATGGAATTCTCCAGGCAGGAATACTGGAGTGGGTTGACATTCCCTTCTCCAGGGGAATCTTCCCAACCCAGGGATCAAACCTGGGTCTCCTGTATTGCAGGCAGATTCTCTACTGTCTGAACCACCAGGGAAGTCCAAGCAGATAATCATGCCTTATAAGCAAGCATTCTGTAAGAATGGGACAGAGCTGTACAATTGGGAATGGACCAAAGGTAGG